>NC_084823.1:39627920-39979783 GCF_958449725.1 Rosa rugosa
TGAGGTAGATAGGGCATCAGCTTTGGCACTGGAAGAAGAATGCTATGAGCAGACCTTGCACACAGAAGATCGTTTGGAAGCCCTAGCAGCATTTGCTGAGAAGCGGAAGCCAAGGTATACTGGAAAATAAGATGGCAAATTTGCTATAATCTGTCTTGGGATGAGTTAGGTGGCGGGACAGAAATAAAATTAATTTTCAGGCAATGAGGAAATGACAGGTTGTAGAGGCCCTTTTGTATATCATCAGTGTAACCTGCATGTTAATTTGAGGGGTCAGCGAAATAGTTGGTGTCTGTTAGGTGCGTAACCTCTTGCATTCGAGATGTTCGAATGTGTATTAGTGAAGCAATAAAATTCAATATTTATGACTATATTGTCAGGAATGATGTTCAGAGTCTATTTGAATTTTCATCCAGGCATCCAATATCATGAATGCCCTTGCTTCTATTTGGATTCTTCTTGAGGAAGAGTTAATGTTATGACTGTCAAATACAAAAGATGCCACAAGACCTCACCAAATAACTATTTGGCCTCTATAGGGCTCATGTAGTCATTTTCTTCATTAGCAACGAGCATGAAAACTTTCACAGCCAAAATTGACTTTAGAAATGAATCATCCTCATCATGAAACCAACTTTCTTGTAGAGTTGCTAGAACTTTCTTACTTTCAATCATTGCAAAGAATATTAACCACAACCTCTATTATGGATGATCCCAACTCTTTGGACAACTTTGGAGCATGGTTCAACGCTCCTACACTATAATCCCATTCCCACAACCATTCAAGTGGCATTAACAGTACTCCCTACACTATGTCACAGTGTCTCACTGTTAGCATGCCATCTAGTCCAGGAGCTTTTTTAGAATGCATCTGAGGCTGAACAGCTTTTATTTCCTAATTACCTATTTTTTAGAAGCAAGTAACCGAATACAGCTTGTACTCTAAAGGAAACAAAATAAAACACAAAAGATATTAACTGATTTGTACTTTTATGCCCATGTACAAAACAATTGCAACTCTTCTTATCATATATATTATATTTGTTGTTTAAGTTGCTTCATATGAAAGTACTTGCATCTTGTCTGTTTATTGACCTGCTTCACTGAACTAATTATTAGTGTCATTTCAATTCTGCCCATCAGGACATAATCACCGTCTCTACTTTCATAAAATTCCTGCATTTTAGGGTGCTGATTGCTTATGTCCACAGAAGCAGTTTCCCCTTTTGTTTTACCTGATAGACATGAATACTAAATCTTAGTTCAATATATAGCAAAATATTATATCCTAGTAAATCAAGCAGAACTCTAGTACTCTACAGTTTACATATAGATGATCAGCTTTTGACTGGAGAAATCAATTCTCCATAACTTCGTTATGGGCACCTTGAGAATAAATTACCGACGAATCAGAATCAGAACCTCCAACAAATCCACCAAACCACCTAATGCTAAATAAGATATTCTTATAAATCTAGAATCTTCATGTTCATAATGAGGGAAAACGACTCAAACTTCACCATGGAACTCTTTGGAGCCGTATCATCATAATATCTGGATAACCCTGTCTAAACACAAAGTTTTATACCGTAGTTCACTTTTGGCCTTTCTATTAACTTTTTAGTCCCTTTAAATTTAGTTACTGTTGAATTCATTCTGCAAGTTGAAGCTTTTGTAGACACTTTCCAATTTTCCATGTCTCTTTTCTTCAGTTCAATCTCTTAGAAATACATCCAATAGTGTTCATTTCGTTGTCTTTATAACTGTGTTTCCTTCATGTCATTACATGTTTTTGTTGTAAATATGATGGTCTTCCAGCATCTTCAACTTGGAAAGTAATTGACCTCTGAGATGTTCTATTTGCTAGGCAGAAAAATTAGGAGGAAACACATCTAATCCAGTGGAAAGTAGAAAATTTGTGTTATTATGCATTACGTTTATTTTCAATTCATCTGACTTAGGTTCTTAGAGATATTTCCAAAAACAAACAAATGTCTTTTGCAGAATGGGAGCTGAGAGTTACATGCCAAAATTGCATGACCTTGGATAAGTTCAAAATATTAAAACAGAATTTAAGCGTATAGATCTATTTACCATAACCATAAAACAGAATTTAAGCGTATAGATTTATTTACCATAGCCATCACCAGTGTGTGATGCACTATTAAATGTCACATTAAAAGCTGCTCTTTTAAAATAGACAACAGCCTTGCGTATTTCATCACATTCATCTTTTCCCCCATTGTTATTCTCTCCAGTTTCCAGTTCCCTGGAGTATTTTCAAACCTCTTTTCTGATGTCAATGGATGTCAGTTCTGACTCAACAATAGAGATGGTGGTGCAAGATCAAAACTTGCCTCCGACCTCTCCTTCTCATCAGAATAGATGTACTAGAAGCAGTCAACAAGGTTCTTCCTCCTCTAAACTCAAAGGAGTGATACCACTGAAAGGTGGTATGTGGGGGGCAAGGATCACCTGTAACTACAAGCGATACAGGCTTGGGACATATGAAACAGAGATCGAGGCAGCTAAAGCATATGATAGAGCTGCAGTCAAGATGCCGCGAGCTCATTCCCTAAACTTCCACCGGATTAATTACAGTGTAGAAGAGAGCGCTTTCCAAAGTCAGTGCTCAATTGAGGAAGTTCTGAGGATGTTGCAGGATAAAACGTACTCATCGATGCTTCAGAATTTTATTTTGAATCATTCAACTTGTGTTGGATTTCATACAGAGGCCTTCATGAAGGAACAAGGGATTTCATATGACTTTCTCTTTAAGAAGGAACTGAGTCATATGGATGTCACTCACAAGTGCTTCCTGATTCAAGGGGATTATGCATCACTACATTCCCCCCCAATAGAAGATGAAGGCTGGAATAGCTTTGCCACTTTGTATGATATACATCGCCACTCATGGACATTTGGATGTTCATATTGGCAGAGTACACAAAGCTTTATTTTTACTAGTGGCTGGGGAGACTTTCTCGAGATGTATAACCTGAAGGAGAAAGACAAAATAATAATTTACAGATGCCAGTACCAAGGGGATGCTGTCGAGAGAAAATTTCACTTGATTAATGTGCTGAGAAGTACTGCAGAAAGTTCTGTTGTTGGTATGACTACAGAGCAAGATGTCGGTTTAAGAGGAAGCTTGAACAAGGAGTTGGAGGCTGATTGCACTAGTGAGGAGAAAAAGAGAGGGTTTAAGCTCTTTGGTGTTGAGATTAGTGGTTAACAATTAGCTACAACCCGAGTTTGAGGCTTTTTTCTTTTTATTTTCTTTTGGTTATCTCGGCTATACACATTTTTGTATTTTGCTCATTTGAAAGTAGTTGCATCTTGTCTGTATCTCAACTTTTCGAGGGTTGAGTAGTTTTTAAATTTCAAGGCTGTTTCATAGAGAACATTTGAGTATGTATTTTCAGTACTGATAGTTTTGCAGAACTTAGAATGCAATTTCAATTGTATCCATCAGTATCTGTGAGTGATTACTATCTTCCGCTTTTTTTTTCCTTTTTTAAATTTTTAGTTGTTCTTTATATTCCTCCAGTCCTCGTCCATGCTGGCCACGCAATCTTCAGAAGCTATCTCTTCTGTTATTTTGACAAGAACTGTAATGTCAGCTGTTAATTCAGGTTGAGGAAGTTACATAATCGCCATCTCTAATTTTCGTACGACAAGCGCTGCATCTTAAATAGTTGAGAGAATCACATTCTGCAGAAAATAAAAGACAACAACAAATTAGTATTACAACTTCCCCAATCTGCAACTCAGACATAGGTATTAGACCTCTATAAGATGAAACGGATTGTTCTTTTGTTAATAGTTTGGTCAGAGAGCCTACTTGTAGCTGAAATGTGCAGAAGATGTAAGCTAATTGAAGTTTCTCTGTGAGTCATATTTTGTCAGTTGCAGATGACTGGATGAGCCACTCCATATGAACAATGTAAGAACTAAGAACCATCTTTTTCTATTTATTATGGGATCATAAGTATTGATGATGATGTCTAATTAAAATTTAAGTCTCTCTATCGGCAGAACTTATATAATATGCTGCAGAGTCGTCTGAACAATTTCTTTATTTTCTGTTGGTCATCGACTACTTGGAGAGGCACTAATATGAAAGAGATCAAAGTAAGAATATCTGAAACAGGAACAAGAAAATACAAGAGCAGACAAATGGAAGGGAAAAGCACAGGAATTTGGTAATGGAACTCTGTTTAATTAGCTAGATAGTTTTGAACAAACATTACAGATCAAACAATTATTTTTTTTTTGCTGTACTTACAAACATTATTTGCCTAACTTGAAGAAATTGAATTTAAGAAAAAAAAAAACATTATGTCACTTGGGCGCTGGTGCTGGGGTTGGACTTGCAACGAAATGGTGATCTGATATTGGTAGAGTGACCTTGACGTGAAGTTTTTGTCCTGCTTGGCAGTGACCTGGTTCCTTGAGAGTCATGGCATACCAGTCTGGTTCGAAATTTCTACCGCAGATGAAGTAATAGTCACCCGGTTTGTCAAGAGGGATAGAATCAAGTCCGGCAGCATAGAGTGCTAGAGGAGACTCTGTGTTGCAAGATTGGTAGTCTTCTCCATTCACTTCCATCAAGTTATGAAATTCCTTATCATAAGCGAAAAGTAGAGTATCTCCGACGTGAAACTCTTTTGTGGAAGTCCACTTCTTGTAATCACCAAAAATGCTCCACCCAATTGAGTCACCGACTTTGTAAACAACTCCACTGTGAACAGCCTCCGATGAAGAGGCACCCGAACAAACGCCCAAACAAGCCATTGCAATAAAGAACATCATTATGGTGTTTCTCAAGGCCATGATAAAACAACGAAACTAGTTGAGAGAAAAAGAGAACAGGAGTGTGCAAGGAATCTGAAGTCGAGTATGAACCGAAAGAGATGTGCTAGGTACTGAAGATCTGAATGACAAATATTGTGGCCAGTTGCACATATATATAGTGCTTGCTTTAGCCTAAATGGGGACTGGAAAGGTTTCCTATTCTATAGAGGATTTGGACAAAGAGACTTGTTCGTAGAAGGATTTCTAAAACCAAACAAAAGAAGGATTACAGAAACACGGGCTTAGTTTAAGTCCACGATAAAAACGGATTACAAATCTCGCCCCAAGAAATCAGATCAAACTAGTTCCAAGGTTTTCTTGTCAATTTTCCTTTCACCTTCTTCCAGTGGCGACCACCTCTATCCTGTCCTTTCATGTATATATCTCATATCTCATGAAAGGGTGAGCCTAGAGTTCTTGCGCTCTTGGCAACTGAATCTTCTTCTTTGAAGCAAAGTGACTCGGATTGAAATTGGACCGAGAATGTAAAACAACGTAAGAATCATATTTTCAGAGGCTAGATAGCATTCTTCTTCTGTTTATTATGTGATCATTTGTATTTACAAAGATGATGATGATACATCTAATTAAAAATGAGTCTATCTGTCTAGAACAAGAACAATTCCTTTTCTTTTTTTGAAAGGAGAACAATTTCTTTAGCTACTTGCAAACATGAAAGAGATTGAAGCAAGAACATCTTTAACAGGTTACTCGCGAACCAAATGGAGCCCAAGTCCAGTTTTCCAGTGTTAATAGGTTATCAAGACTTCTTAGTTATGTAGAAGCGTCTTGGGGTTCATAAGGACTCCACAAATCAAAGATGCCATCCATTGAAAAATGACCAAATAACACCATAACACTCCCAAGAGAAGAATTATGGACCCTCCCAAGAGTCCATGACCGGATTAAGTTATGGTCGGTCCAATCGGCCTGGTTGAAAGTTTGGTACCATGGAGCTTGTGTTGTCTTTCTTCCTACCGAGGTTGTTGATGTAATTGCATGGCTACTGAATTGAATTAATGTAGTTATTAGTAAAAAAAATTAACATTATTCGAGACGAGATGTCCCTATAGAGCCATCGGAATATAGTAGATATGTTCTTTGGTGATGAAATACCCACCAAATGGAAGAAAATTATAGCTTTGTCCTCAAACTAGAAGAGTTGAATAATTACAAGAAAGATAATGATAAATACATTTCTCTAAATTTCCCAAGAAATAGAAATTAGAAAAGGAAAAAAAAAATGAGAGTGACGCTAGCTATGGGCCTTGAAACAGCGTCAATCACACTAGTTGAAAGTAGATGCCCACTACCCAAAACCTATATATAAACCACAGTCCACAGCACCAAAAGAACTCTCAGAATTCCCTTAACACACGAAAAGGAAAAGGCACCAGAATCAAATCCCAGAGATGGCTTCTCCCTACAGAACCCAGTCCGCTAAGAGATGGCTTCCTCTTGAAGCTAATCCCGATGTTATGAACCAGGTATTGAAATCAATCCCTGATTATCTGCTATTGTCTTGATTATATGCTATGTTTGTTTGTTTGTTTGTTTCTGCAGAAATCCTGAAAAAGATTGAAACTTTTGTATACCCAAAACGAATAGCTAGGGTTTTGTTTGAATTTGATGTAGAAATTTGAGTGCTCTGATTCTTTTGGATTAGATGAATTCTGTTCGAGTCTGTGCTGAAATAGTTTTGGTGATTCGGATTAGTTAAAAGGCTTGTTGAGTAGGAATTTGAACTTGAATAGATGGCAAAAGAGATGATAGGAAAGCTTTAGCTTTGACCTTTGGAATTGAACTAGTACTTGACATTTTCCTATTGAAACTTAAATCAGATGGTTTATGTAAGTTCAGTGGATGATATTGATTTGTATGAGCTATGAAGTGAAGGGAGAAAGTGTTCGGCCTATTAGGATAGAGTTGTAGTTTCAGAAATTGAGTACAGTCGCTTAATTGTTAAATGATCGGATTATTGAGAAAGCAATGATGCAGTACAGAGGTTACGTGAGCACTGTGTCGAATTTTTCTTCTCTCTTCCGTTTTGGCTAATATGAGTTCATTATTTTCGTAACTATACTCGTCTTTATCACAACTTTAGTATGCTTTTTTGTAAATTAGATTGGTGATTTTTCAAAGATTGCATCTTCAAGAAAACAACCACTTTCTCTCAAGAAGTGTGCATCACAGTGTGCAATTTTTAATAGACATAATAACCAAATTGAATTTCAGAAGGGAACTTTTAATATATGTTTCTCTTATTTTCTAAATGCAGTTCCTTTGGGGATTGGGTCTTCAAGAGGATGAGGCAGAATGCTATGACGTTTACGGTTTGGATGGAGAACTCTTAGAAATGGTTCCAAAGCCTGTACTTGCTGTGCTGTTTCTTTATCCTTTGACCCCTAAGGTTTTGTAACTTCCTCCAGTTTTTCTTTTTATATTTTAATTCTTAACTTTGTGGATGGCTATCATTATTCAAGTTAAGCTCTTTCCAGTCCTTTGTTTTGTGACACATTTTGAAAGTGTACTTGTCTCCTGATTTGAGGAAAGTTTGAATTCTTTTCAGACTGAAGAAGAGAGAATGATGCAGTTAAATGAAAAACAGGTAAATGCTAGGAAATTTAATTAGATGCCCTATACAATTCTAAAACCTTCTTTCCCTCTCTCTCTATCTATCACACACACGCGCGCGCGCGCGCACACACATATCCAGGTGGTTTTTCTTGTAAACTTTTTGTTTACTTTGACATTTCCAGTGTTTCTCATGAGTTACTAATTTGTGATAGCAAAGTACAGTGTTTGGTTTTGGAGTTATATGATTTTCTTTTGCATACAATTCTTGTTGTAGGAAACCAAAGATAATGTTTATTTTATGAAACAAACCGTGGGCAATGCTTGTGGAACTATTGGACTTCTGCATGCTGTTGGAAACATCACTTCAGAGATCAAACTTGGTGAGTTATTCAGAATTTTCTTGTTATTGATGAGTTCCTATTATAATTGTGCATGGTAGATATGCATTGTCCATCATTGGAGTGTATTCATTGCACACAAGTAATTTGATCACTGTAGTGAATAATAGATTGTAAGGTTTGTCATATTTTTGTGAGTGTCTTTCTGCCTTGGAAATCTTAACTTCTTTTGGATTCCTGTGCTTGCAATTGAGGAAGACACCAGGGTTGCCATCCCCATAGAAATCAGGAAATTTCAATTTCACACCTTTTAATCCTTTAAATAATCTTGGTTCCTCCTTCATGGGGGCTGAAGATGATGAATCAGCATTCCCTATTTCTATTCACATGTGGTCTAAGCATATTTTCTTGTGTGCGCTTTTGAAAACTAACTCAATGAGTGTCTTCTTATTGCCTTCATTATCTTGAGTTGAAACAAAGCTTAAACTTTAGATGAATGTTCAGCATTTGTAACCACGTATTTGAAGTACAGCAATGGAGAGGAATTTTGCTCTGATAACAATTTATTGTGGGTGTTGCTATGATTCTGGTGCGCATTGTATGATAGACATTTAGGAATATTGTACTTTTAGAGAACAAATTGAGAGAAAGACTGTAGAACGACAAGAAAGGAGAAGGTACAGGTGATATTAAGGGAAAACAGACCGTTCAATCCTAGAAATAGCCTAAGGCACATTAAGATTCTCAAGACTCAATGATAGGATTATGTTACCCAATTTTTTATTATATTATTGTTAGCATTAGTACTAGTACTAGTACTAGTATTGTTATTATATTTTCCCTCAATCTTGTACTACCATGGACATTTCAATTTAGACCCAAATAGGGCTTATTATGTTTGGACCAATGGTCCAAAGCGGAAGCTTTCTAGCTGAGCAGTAGCTAGTTCATTACGCTCTTTCCTGAAACTAGGCAGCTCTATATACCAACACTGTCCAGAACCTAGGTAGTTGTAGATACTAATTTTTGCCTAGAATAACACTTGGGGAGGAAAAAGAGGCAGTTCTTGATACCAACAATGTCCAGAACCTAGGTAGTTGTAGATACCAATTTTTGCCTACAATAACACTTGGGGGGAAGAAAAAGAGGCAGGTCTAGACACCAACAATGTCCTGAAACTAGGCAGTTCTAGACACCGTACTGTTGCCTTGATTAACAGCTATATTTTTCTGAAGAATGTCTGTTTATTGAGAACATGTTTCCCTGGCAGAGCCAAATTAGTGTTTTCATCTTTTTTGGGATTGTTGCTTCATTTCCTTTAGATTTCATGACAGTAGTTGATTTGTCTTTTTTGTCTGCATTTGTCTTGTTCCAGTTGACGGGTCATTCTTGGATAGATTTTTTAAAAGTACTGCAAGCATGGATCCATTGGAGGTTCTTTACTCTCCCTATCATCTTTTCAGTCCTTTCAGTTTGACTGGTTGATATATAGCTGTAGTAATATTGTTCTTGCCTGACATTATCATCCATTTGTGATACCTATATAATCTATTTGTCCTGCTATGTAGCGTGCAGCATTCCTTGAAAATGACAATGAAATGGAAGTTGCTCATTCAGTAGCAGCTACTGCTGGTGACACAGAGGTGATATATTTTAAGTAGCAAAGTATTGCGGAGTAGCAATCTATTTCTCTCTCTCTTTTTTTTTTCCTTTTTTGTTGGGTATAGGTGGCTTCTGCTCCTCATGCCATGCGCCTATTTTTCTTTCAGGCTTCAGATGACGTTGACACTCACTTTATCTGCTATGCATGTGTGGACGGTACAGATCTTTTTCTCTATACCCCCCCCCCCCCCCCCCCCCCCCCTTTTTTTTTTGTCTATCTTGAAAAAAAAGAAGTATTGTGACATGTAGGGGAACTATATGAGCTTGATGGGAGGAAGTCAGGTCCAATCTCTCACGGCCCGTCTTCACCAACCACTCTATTGCAGGTATAAGAAAAGTCATTGTGCACTCTGATTTAAAAATAAGAGGAAAATGGCAAAACCTATATAAAGATCAAGGAAAGAGCAAGGAGAAGATAGATGAAAAAGTTAAGGTCCAATTGTTTTAAAATGAAGCTACAGAATTGAAAAGTTAGATCGTTTCTAATTTTAAGTCTAGTCTAATCTGTTATCTGGTTTATCCTTCTCTTTCCTTGGATTCATTGTACGATATATCTACTTAATTTGAAAACAAAACAAATAAATTATGCTAAAGTTTAGGGAGATTATGCTTTGATTATGAGTGCAAGTCTAGAAGAAATATTTGAGTCATAGTGCTGCAAGTCTGAAGCCACAGGCCGTAGCTCTTTATGGCAGGGTCAGTTAGAGTTAATGGTGCTGAGAATTGGCCTTTGTCTTAGAGTGTCAATCTGCTAGGAGGAGCATATATCTGTTCCCCTACTTTCATATCCATGTGTTTTGGAAAATTCAATCGAGCAATCTAACTTGATAATGCTTGCATCTTGTGGAGTTTTCTTAGACACAGCATTTCTTGAAATCATATATCCTAAATTATTGTTTCGAAGTCTTTATGCACAGTTTTCACCTCTTCATTTAGTGTGTTTTCCAACTTTTCCTTCACACACTTTGTCATCGACCCATCTGATTATTTTATAACCATTTAAACTTTTTATGAATAACAGGATGCAGCTAAAGTCATACAGGGCATGATCCAGAAAAATCCCGAGTCTCTCAACTTCAACGTCATTGCCATTTCAAAGAAATCCGGGGGATTTTCTTAAGTTGGAGGCTTCCAAGCCCCTCAAAAATGGTTGAAATTTCAATGTAGGCATTTTCATACTGAACTATCCTTTTCCCAGTTAATATTTGCTAGCTTCGTCTTTTAGCATAAGCTGCCTGGATTTAGTCCATGGTAAACAATCCTTAATCACTGTAACCAACTGGTATGGCATCAATTGCGAGTATATGGATGGAGTAACCCCATTTTGCTAAACTGAATGCTATGTTAAATATTTCCTGGTCGAAAGCAATGTTTGTGTTTATTGGATGGATTGGAATTTTAAGACCAATGCAAAAGCAATTATGCTTAGGCGGAGACAGCATGAAGTGTATCTCAACTACGTCTGCACGTGCTGTTTACTACTTTCACCAAACCAAAAGCAAGACCTGACAACCCAAAGAATTGTTTTGATAAATTTCTGCGTTACATCCAACACAATCTATACAATTCCCCATATAACAGTTCCGAGGTGACCACCATTCCTCATCTTCATTACTTTAAGATTTCTGTTATCTAGTTATGCAGACAAGAACAATTTCAGGCCTCTAGCAAGCCATTCCAGATCAACCCCCTGACTGGTGGTGGTGTGAAATGAATTGGTTTGATACGAGGCATTGCGGATGTGTGTGTTGCAAATTTGCAATGACAAACAGGAGTACGTAGATTGGAAATTAGTTTGCTATTACATGGTTGTGACGGTACATAGTACATTAGATTATTTTGTCATCTGAGAGTGGTATAGAGGTCATCGATGGAGGACCTTAAGCGTCATGTTGTGAACCATTTAGGAGGTGCTGACCGGACTGCGTTGCTCGGTCCTTGATGCCCCTAGCCCCGCTCGCCAACTTTGCAGCCACCTGATCAAGCATGTCAGCACCAACTGGGTGTTTTCCTGCCAAGTAACTGTGCAGCCAGTAAAACACAAACGCTGCCATAGCCCCAAGCCCTCCCGACGAGAAAAGGCCGGTAGCCAGCAGAACCATCACAACAGCAGCTGCAACCAAAACCGGGCTGAAGATCACCAGCAGTGGTGTCAGTGCTGTCAAGCCAATGATGGCTGCAGTGAGAGTTAGCCCCGAGAGGACTGAGAGAGACCCACCAAAGGTTAATGCAGTGGAAGCCTTAGCCACTTGGTAAGGGAGGTTCTGTTGGGTTTCAGGGTTTTGAGCCATTATCAATTAAGGGTTTGAGAAACTTGGTTGTTCTTCTGGTTGGGGTGATAAGACTAAGGGCAATTGACCAATTGTATATATGGAGGAGAAGGTTGGTGAGGTGCACGTGAGGATGGAGGGCGTCTCACATGTTTCATGGTTATCTTCAGCAAGGTGTTGCATGGAAGTGTAAAAACTGGGAAGCGTTTGGTTGTTGACACCTATGTATGCCACTCTTCTCCTTCGTTATCTTTGTCTGAAATTAAAAATCTTTTGGAGCTGGCGTGGTTGCATCTGCTGCATTATCAATAGCAGCACTTGATGGGGACCCACTTCTGCTAAAAGATTAGAACAGGTTTTGGAGTCGTTGAAATAGAAGAGAAGAGAAAGAACGCTGTTCTGTTACAAAAATGACTGCACTTTGATAGGTTGATAGAGGCAGAGTTGCAAATACGATGTGTGATCGGTGGAGGCCGAACTTCAGTCTATGCAACAACAACTTGTCCTGTTTCCCTCAGCTGCCTCGGTCTTTGTGAGAATAGTCGAAGAAATCCATATCCCATTTACAAGCTTTCTCCATTAATTTTTACGGACACCCCTACTTAAGATATAAAGCATGAGGATCAACTCCTACCGCACTCACTTTCTAGGTCATCACTCACTATTAAGATTGATGCAAAAATTCATTTTATATTGGAAACCATTTAACTATTTCATTATTTATTTCTATGATTTTTTTTTAATCGAGATCACACGGTTTCTCTAAGGGTTCCTCAAAGGCTTCTTAGGTCCAGAGCCTAATCCGTATTGAAGGATCATGCCAGAATTATTTCTACGATTTTAGTTATATCTGACGTACTATATGTAAGCTTTTATTTGGGTTTGCATATAACACAGAATTCATCAAGCACATGCATTTAAAGTTTACTTAAGAACAAGAATTAAAGTTTGTACATTGACTACTATCCGGATCATATTACAATTAGGAAAGTGAATAAATATTGTAATATGTGGAAATCTAATTAAGATGTGAAGTAATATTCACATGAGCATAATATCTGGTAATGTTTGCATATTAGAGACTAACCATATTCAATTAGGATTCCTCAATGGGTAAGGATTCTTAAGCTCCTATAAATAACATGGTCACTGCCTTCACAATACACACAAGCAATATACTATCCCCACTATAGAGAGTATTGGAGAAAGGCAGAAGATCAAGTTATCGGCATCGACACAATGACATCTTCTTCATCAAGTAAGTATTCCGGAATCATTTGATATATCTGTGTTTGTGTTCTTATGGTGATATGCTATGTCTAAATGATTATGTAACACTATATTTGTCTAGAATGTTACCTATTTCCACTTAACCATTTAATTATATTGGATGACCAAACAGTTACTAACATGACTGAAAGTTTGTGGAGCCATTTATCAAATGTGAATAAAAAAAATCAACGGTTTCAATTGTTGAAATCTATTGTGTGATTATCGAATTGACGCATGGTTAGCATTGAGAATTCGGGGGCTCAAGGCAAAGTAAATCCACAACACTCAAGACCTTTTGATACACTGAAGTATTTTTTTTTAATATAGCACAATAGATGAATGTATACCAATCAAACATCCTCTTGAAACTCATCCATTCTTTGTCATTGTAATTCATCCGAAGATTTAGTTTGAACTAAGATTTTTTTGTATTTTGTTTTAGACTTGCTATATGAGCAATTTCGATTGATTTTGATGATCATTCTTATAGACGTATGTTGGTGAAAACCGTGAAATTGGATTACAATTAAGAGGATTAATGTTTTCCTCTTGAAACTCATCTGTTCTTCGTCATTGTAATTCATCCGAACATTTAGTTTGAACTAAGATTTTTTGTTTTTGCCTTCCATTTGTTCCAAGGCCTTTTGCAGTGCTTCTCTAGGTTAGCATAAAGAGAAACAAAATAGAAGTTATTATAATCCTTAACAATCCATTTGGAAAGGCTATTAATCTGTCACGCCCCGAATTTTGAATAATCAATTCAAATCCGAAACATGAATAATAACAAATTACAACTAACATCCTGAATTTTTTTCTCACAAACAACCACACTTCACAACTCTCAAATTTACAATAACCCAAATCCTCAAGTTATTTATTACAGCACACTCCCACCAAATCAAATTGTAAGGCTCAAATGAGCTTAACTCGCCTCACTATTACAATTGCTGTAAAACTATAACCATTGCTCTAACCGCACGATCACCGTCCTGGTTCTCCTGTCCTGTAGGATTACCCGCTACACAATTTGAATAGTGTACCGGGAGTTGCAACAACACAAAACCCGGTAAGCTTTTTACAGCCAGTATGAGTAAACAAGAAAGAACTGTTGATTTATTAAATTACAATTCAAGTAAAATTCAACAGTATTACGTCTGCAAAGAGACATCAACCCACTCATGGAAACCACAAGGAATACATTTTCACAATCCTCAAATCACAATACACCACACTGGTCCTGTAAACACCCAACCCACATAACACCACTCTGGTCCATCCCAATAACACGTTAGAGCTCTAACTGCCTCGTTACCTCTGACACCTTGGCCTAGGGTCAAGCAACGGCAAAATACTTCGGTTAACACTATAACCGTCGCGCTTTGGACATCCCCGTCCTCAGCACCATATACTTCGGTTAATAATAAACCGTCGCACTTTGGACATCCCCGTCCTCAGTACACAACTTCGGTTAATAATAAACCGTCGCACTTTGGACATCCCCGTCCTCAGTACACAAACACTCCGGTTATCCATAACCGTCAAACTTCGGACACCTCGTCCTCAGAATCCTACATTCTCCAACTCTAGACATACTCCAATGTAAATCATGAATATTAACAAGAACTCATCAATCATGATCATCACATATAAATATGATAAGTCAAATTTCAATTCATAGTATTTTAATCATCCCAATTTCCACACTCTTCAATGTCACACCATTCCACATATAATCACGTAAATATATATATACGTAATCACCCACTCAGGAATGACCACTAATACCAACTATAGTTCACACAAGAAAATCGTGAAATTCATTTTGTATAATAAAAATCATTTTACATCCCCATGGACCGTGGTTGATCAAGTCCATATGATTTTAAAACAAATATTTATTTCATAAATATTTTCACGCAATTACGACAAAATAAGGTAATTAAATTTATTCGGTTCGTAATATGAACCACGTGAGGTTTACTCACCTCTAAATTCCCGCTGCGTCTTCTTAACAGCTCAAAAACAACGATCCGAAATCGTTCACCAATCAATCCATCAACCACCTAGTCAAACACGATCTTAACTTAGAAATCATTCATAGACCACACATATACAGAAATCCAACGGTCGGATTCTAATTTAATGATGATCCAACGGTCAGATCAAATTTATATGATGATCCAACGGTCGGATCCTCACGGATCGCCCTTAGGATCATCCTCCAAAATTATCACGAAGATCCAACGGTCAGATCTTCCTGAATCGCCCTTACTAACATCTCCACAAAATTATATGAAAATCCGACGGTCGGATTCTCACGAATCGCCTTCCGAATCACTATTTCTCAAATATACGAAGATCCAACGGTCGGATCTTCGCCCGTGACCTCACAAAGTCACCGGGACAGTCATACGATCAACATATTAAAATTTGAAGTAAAACCGATGGTCTGATCTTCGTAGATCGTAAACCGAAGATAAAACGTAAAAACCGTAAATAGTAACGTAAAAACGTAAATCCACTATTTACCAACTTTTTCTAACATAACCTTGTAATATATCAAAACGCTCGTATGGATGCATAGATCATCGCCCAGATAATGAAAACTCGAAATATGGTCTGATGCGCCGCCACAAGCGGTGGTCAGTGGGCGGTCAACGCGGCGGTCAACGCCGGTCAACCACCTCAGATGGCAAAGTGACCAACTACAAACTGGTTCAAAATGAAAGGGTGGTCGACTTCCATACCTGGAGCTAAGTCTGGTTTGGCCTAGATCGTCCTAGATCAAGCTTGGAAGTCGGATTAATCCTGTGCGTCCGATCAGATTTCAGATTAAATCAGGGACGTCGAAAAAGTCAAACCATGATCTAGCGTTCTATACACAAAATCGTGATGAAAGGCTTACATGGGGATGATCAGCATGAGGAGGAGATCACAAAAATGGGAACGATCGGCCCATGCAACGCCGGAAAAGTGGTTTTCCGGCCGGGTCCGAATCAAGAGTCTGGGTGGCTTCGATCCAGCTTTTGGAGCAGCGTCTGGGCGAAGCGATGGGAGGGGACGGCTGGGCGTGGAGCGGCGATCACGGAGGAGTCCGGGTCCGGGGCTGGAGGAGGCCGGAGGGGAGAGAACCAGCCGGGTCGGGTCGAACACGACCCGCCGGGTCTGAGGGTTTCGATCGAGAGAGAGAGAGAATCCGGGGGACTATTCCGCAAAAACAGAAAAGTTTCGTCCTTAATGAAAAAAGTCAACATTTTGTTGATATTTATAGAAAATTCCCAATTTTCAAATATTCATAACTTATTCATACGAACTCCGAATATTGCGTTCCACATATGCACGAGATCGTATCGACGAGCTCTACAACTTTCATGAAGAAAGTTTTCCCAAATTCTGTACGTATAAGAAGTCACTTTTCAAGACCCCCTAAATAACGTTCGTTTTCGAAATAAAATCGTTCGAACTAATTCCACAACTCCTTCAAGCTTCGTATTCGTGCCCACGCCTACGAAATCATTTCCAAAATGTCATCGGACATTAATTTGAATTTTTCGGGTATTACAATCTACCCTCCTTAAAGAAATTTCGTCCCGAAATTTAAGCGTAAGTCAATTCCTCTTGATTAAGGTTGACCTAACCATCGAATCTCCATCCTTCCCAAAACTGTAGTAATCCACAAAGCCACAGCCCTTCGTATAAAAATACATTCCTATGGCCACTAAATCCTTTCATCACGATGTAAATTCACAAAACCAGAATTCACAAATGAAATCCTCATTCCCACTTAAGTCATCAACATGACATTCCTTCACCGCATCATTTCTCAAAATTACAACACAACAATTGCTTCAAGCAACCCACACTCAAATCACCACGTGGCATTGCACATATTGTTGTTTTCACACTGATCGTCATCCTGTACTGGCATACAACCACAATAAACACTCCCACAAAGCGTTTCGCTACTCAATTAGCATCACTCAAAACAAATCATTCTCAAAAGCACGCCAATAAAACATGTCACCTAGTGATGATGACTTGGGCTTGCTCAATCCTTGGGCTAAGCATTAAGGCTGACCAATTGGGCCGAAGAAATCGAACCATCCACATTTAAACCGGCCCGAACCAATTTGGGTTTAACATTTGGGCCTACCATTCGGGCCGAACAATTGGGCTTACTATTTGGGCCTACCAATCGGCCGAACAATTGGGCTTACTATTTTGGCCTACAAATCGGGCCGAACAATTGGGCTTACTATTTTGGCCTACAAATCGGGCCGAACAATTGGGCTTACTATTTCCAGCTCGGCTACGGTATGAAATTGTACATACCGTATATACGTATGTATACCGTACAGACCGTATATACGTATGCATACTGTACAACTGTATATACGTATGCATACCGTACAGGCCGTATATACGTATGTATACCGTACATACCGTATATACGTCCGTATAACAAGTATATACGAGATCCAAAAATATTTGTAAGAGGTAAGGTTCGAACTCCCGACCTCGAACACGAAGGTTTTGCTCCCAACCACTGAAGCAAGAGCTGCCTTCATTAATATATGCTCACGTGTTATATTTATTATGTCATAAGCGAACATAATAAAAATAAACGAGAGGCAAGGTTCGAACCTCTGACCTCTTGTACAAGAGCCTTGCTCTTCAACCACTAGAGCACCAGCTGCTCTCGTTACTATCCATGCAACTTCTTTTATTTATTCTATCATAAGCGATAGAATAACAACAAACTGTCGGTACACTCCACGTGCCACGACACGTCTCTTCCGTGATTTACGGAAAGCAAATCACTTTCGGCTAAAGCTGTCTGCCACAGCGTCTCGAGGTTCGGCCTGTCCCCTTACACGCTCAACACGCGCCAACAGCTTTTCCGGGTTTCGGGGCGACTTTAATCCAACGCGTGGATTCAAATTCTGAGATCGTTCATCCAACGGTGGAGATCTGCTCACCTTGTTCTATAAATAGGTGCATTCTGGAGAAAAACTGTTCACTCCAAAAGAAAAGAAATTTTCTTCCGGGCTCAAGTCTTTCTCTCTCAACTCTTCAGCCTTTCTCTTCTCAAATCCCCAGTTTTTTTTTTTTTTTTTTTACTCTCAGATCTTCAATCTTTTCCTCCAAATCTTCAATCCTTCTTTCTCAGATCTTTTCTTCCATTTGAAGATTCGATCTCATCTTTCCTCTGAGAATCTCAGATCTCCAATCACCAGTTCAACAACTCCAATCCTTCTAACAAAATCTCCCTCAAACACTAAACCATGTATTCCTCGATTTCCACATCCTCTCACCCCATGACCCAAGAGCCACGAACTCTGCAACTAATGGAGCTCCAAACCCCGCAACAAATGGAACCACAACAACAGCAACCAACAGAGGAGGGAGGAAACACCCAAGCAGCTGGAAGTAGTGCCAACATGGATTTCTGGCGAAGCCGTACCAGGTGGATTCCTACTCCAGAACAAATAAGAATCCTCAAGGATCTTTACTACGTCAAGGGATTTAAGTGCCCAACTACAGAGCAGATTCACGAGATCTGTCTCCAGCTGAACCAGTATGGGTATGTTGAGGGTAAGAACATTTACTTTTGGTTCCAGAACGTCAGGGCTCGAGAGAAGCAGATGAATAGGTGTAATCAGGCTGCTCCAGTGCCCATGAGAACTAGTTCTCTTGGTACTGGTAGATCCATTGATCTCAATTTTGGGTCCACTGGTTCTACTGGTGCTGGTGGATCCATCGACATCAATTTTGGGCCAGCTGGTGGATCCATTGACATCAATTTTGGGTCCACTAGTTCTACTGATGATGGTAGATCCATTGATCTCAACTTTGGTTCCACCTATTCTACTGGTAATGAAGGATTTCTTGATTTAAATTCTGTTTCATATTCTTCCTCACACTTCAACACTAATACTAGTACAACTCTTTTGGCACAACAGGAGGACAAACATCCCTGCAACAACGAGGAGGAGATCACCAGGAGGTTCAAACTCTTCCTCTGTTCCCCGTGCACGGCGAGGACGTCTTTGGTAACCTGAAGGCTACTTCCGAGGAAGGTAGCGCTTTTGGTTACTATTCTGGTGGCTCAGGCGGTTACCACAGTGGCTCAAACGTTTCTCTTGAGCTCAGCCTCAATCCATCCGGAGCTGCTGACTAGGCTTAGTATAGCATAGTCCTCGTTTTCCTCTTTTTTTTTTTTTTTTTTTGTAATGTAAAATCAATAAGATGGTGTGCATGTTTTCTTTTCTTTTTGTTTAACCAACAACAACACCAAGGATCGAACCTTGGTCACCCAATACTCTTTTCAAAACCATCGAGAACTCTGCTGCACACATCTTTTAAAATGATTTATCACAAACAATCATTCAAAACCTAGCAATCAATTAAGTCACACAGAGGTCAAGCTAGTATCCTCTGAGTCAAACCAAACACAATAATTTCGTCGCTAGAATTAGGGATTAATAAAGCTAAACACTTCCTGAGTTAGCTAGGAAAAACCCACATCTTTAGAGTTACACTTACAACTCTAAAAAAAATCTCGATCATTCCATCTATCAATTGCTTCAACAAGCAATATGTACCATCTTAGCATCCACTAATCGATACTGGTACAACACTCAGTATCTCACCCACGAATCACCTCACTGCTCATTTGGTGGTAAGTCAACATCTAGTGGTCAAAATTCTGTGATTATAGCACTTCACACTAACCACGTCATAATCCATAATCTGTCCTCACAACAGTATCTGGCCTCATAAATTAGTTATACAACCCTAGCACTCCTAGAGTTGAAAACAACGTTATTACCTAAGCTCATACATCAACACAATGTCTCTTCACAGTCAATCCTATCACGAGGTCATATCAATCTTTCCATAAGTCAACCATACACAAAATCCATCATAGTAACAACGAATTATGCATTACTACTCAACAATAGTCAGTGAAGCAGCACTCCACAATAATTTCCAATACCCTCCGCAGACCTCAAACCACACCCCGACATTTAGCTAATATATAGTAGCTATCCTAAACACCAAACAACTGTGCATGAATGAATGCTCCATTATAACACAATTCCATCACTAAGCAACCAATAACTGCTAAGTATTCTTCAACTCAAAACATCTGCATATCCAACTAATGGAAAGTATCACAACTACTAGTCAAATACTCGTAACGACTTTAGATACAAGCATTGGTCAAACACCATGACCCCAACAACCAACGACTACAATGCACATAAGGATACTGTTTTTCGTGGAAACCATCCTCAATAACTCCACCAGAGTTTAATCCAAAGGTTCCCATTCCTCAAAGGTTATAACTCAAAGAAGCTACACAAACTCCACCACTTCACTTACAAAGTCAACCTATGCCATGATCACTTAACATACTACCCTTATCAAAGGTAACATAAGTATCTCCCAAATTACATCACTACACTCGTACACCAATATAGTCTTGAGAATTCTGTCTCATAATCTCTCACACTCCTATCATCTTGAGTTGGTGAGATCAATTCTCTTTTCAACTATTCCTAGGGTCTCAATCTCTTTCACCATTTCAACCCAAGAATAACATCCATCACATCAACTACAGGTAGACTAGGCAACTCAACCTCTAATGCCTCCACCTCATCCTCAACTGTCTCCATAGAAAGATCCTGTCCCTACATCAGACTCGACCTCTACCTCACCGACTCATCAGAGTTAAATCCAGAGGTTCCTATTCCTCGAAGATCACAACTCGCGGAAACTAAACTTATTCTAATACGAACTTAGTAGACAACTCTACCGTCCTACGGACTTGCACGTTGTCTAGACCCCATACTAAGACATACCCAATGATTTTACCAGTACCGAAGAGTATATGATGGGGATCCGCTGCAGACGGGCCATCACTCGGGAGGTACTGATTATCACCAAATATGTACCTTACGCTCTGATACCAAACTGTCACGCCCCGAATTTTGAATAATCAATTCAAATCCGAAACATGAATAATAACAAATTACAACTAACATCCTGAATTTTTTTCTCACAAACAACCACACTTCACAACTCTCAAATTTACAATAACCCAAATCCTCAAGTTATTTATTACAGCACACTCCCACCAAATCAAATTGTAAGGCTCAAATGAGCTTAACTCGCCTCACTATTACAATTGCTGTAAAACTATAACCATTGCTCTAACCGCACGATCACCGTCCTGGTTCTCCTGTCCTGTAGGATTACCCGCTACACAATTTGAATAGTGTACCGGGAGTTGCAACAACACAAAACCCGGTAAGCTTTTTACAGCCAGTATGAGTAAACAAGAAAGAACTGTTGATTTATTAAATTACAATTCAAGTAAAATTCAACAGTATTACGTCTGCAAAGAGACATCAACCCACTCATGGAAACCACAAGGAATACATTTTCACAATCCTCAAATCACAATACACCACACTGGTCCTGTAAACACCCAACCCACATAACACCACTCTGGTCCATCCCAATAACACGTTAGAGCTCTAACTGCCTCGTTACCTCTGACACCTTGGCCTAGGGTCAAGCAACGGCAAAATACTTCGGTTAACACTATAACCGTCGCGCTTTGGACATCCCCGTCCTCAGCACCATATACTTCGGTTAATAATAAACCGTCGCACTTTGGACATCCCCGTCCTCAGTACACAACTTCGGTTAATAATAAACCGTCGCACTTTGGACATCCCCGTCCTCAGTACACAAACACTCCGGTTATCCATAACCGTCAAACTTCGGACACCTCGTCCTCAGAATCCTACATTCTCCAACTCTAGACATACTCCAATGTAAATCATGAATATTAACAAGAACTCATCAATCATGATCATCACATATAAATATGATAAGTCAAATTTCAATTCATAGTATTTTAATCATCCCAATTTCCACACTCTTCAATGTCACACCATTCCACATATAATCACGTAAATATATATATACGTAATCACCCACTCAGGAATGACCACTAATACCAACTATAGTTCACACAAGAAAATCGTGAAATTCATTTTGTATAATAAAAATCATTTTACATCCCCATGGACCGTGGTTGATCAAGTCCATATGATTTTAAAACAAATATTTATTTCATAAATATTTTCACGCAATTACGACAAAATAAGGTAATTAAATTTATTCGGTTCGTAATATGAACCACGTGAGGTTTACTCACCTCTAAATTCCCGCTGCGTCTTCTTAACAGCTCAAAAACAACGATCCGAAATCGTTCACCAATCAATCCATCAACCACCTAGTCAAACACGATCTTAACTTAGAAATCATTCATAGACCACACATATACAGAAATCCAACGGTCGGATTCTAATTTAATGATGATCCAACGGTCAGATCAAATTTATATGATGATCCAACGGTCGGATCCTCACGGATCGCCCTTAGGATCATCCTCCAAAATTATCACGAAGATCCAACGGTCAGATCTTCCTGAATCGCCCTTACTAACATCTCCACAAAATTATATGAAAATCCGACGGTCGGATTCTCACGAATCGCCTTCCGAATCACTATTTCTCAAATATACGAAGATCCAACGGTCGGATCTTCGCCCGTGACCTCACAAAGTCACCGGGACAGTCATACGATCAACATATTAAAATTTGAAGTAAAACCGATGGTCTGATCTTCGTAGATCGTAAACCGAAGATAAAACGTAAAAACCGTAAATAGTAACGTAAAAACGTAAATCCACTATTTACCAACTTTTTCTAACATAACCTTGTAATATATCAAAACGCTCGTATGGATGCATAGATCATCGCCCAGATAATGAAAACTCGAAATATGGTCTGATGCGCCGCCACAAGCGGTGGTCAGTGGGCGGTCAACGCGGCGGTCAACGCCGGTCAACCACCTCAGATGGCAAAGTGACCAACTACAAACTGGTTCAAAATGAAAGGGTGGTCGACTTCCATACCTGGAGCTAAGTCTGGTTTGGCCTAGATCGTCCTAGATCAAGCTTGGAAGTCGGATTAATCCTGTGCGTCCGATCAGATTTCAGATTAAATCAGGGACGTCGAAAAAGTCAAACCATGATCTAGCGTTCTATACACAAAATCGTGATGAAAGGCTTACATGGGGATGATCAGCATGAGGAGGAGATCACAAAAATGGGAACGATCGGCCCATGCAACGCCGGAAAAGTGGTTTTCCGGCCGGGTCCGAATCAAGAGTCTGGGTGGCTTCGATCCAGCTTTTGGAGCAGCGTCTGGGCGAAGCGATGGGAGGGGACGGCTGGGCGTGGAGCGGCGATCACGGAGGAGTCCGGGTCCGGGGCTGGAGGAGGCCGGAGGGGAGAGAACCAGCCGGGTCGGGTCGAACACGACCCGCCGGGTCTGAGGGTTTCGATCGAGAGAGAGAGAGAATCCGGGGGACTATTCCGCAAAAACAGAAAAGTTTCGTCCTTAATGAAAAAAGTCAACATTTTGTTGATATTTATAGAAAATTCCCAATTTTCAAATATTCATAACTTATTCATACGAACTCCGAATATTGCGTTCCACATATGCACGAGATCGTATCGACGAGCTCTACAACTTTCATGAAGAAAGTTTTCCCAAATTCTGTACGTATAAGAAGTCACTTTTCAAGACCCCCTAAATAACGTTCGTTTTCGAAATAAAATCGTTCGAACTAATTCCACAACTCCTTCAAGCTTCGTATTCGTGCCCACGCCTACGAAATCATTTCCAAAATGTCATCGGACATTAATTTGAATTTTTCGGGTATTACAATCTACCCTCCTTAAAGAAATTTCGTCCCGAAATTTAAGCGTAAGTCAATTCCTCTTGATTAAGGTTGACCTAACCATCGAATCTCCATCCTTCCCAAAACTGTAGTAATCCACAAAGCCACAGCCCTTCGTATAAAAATACATTCCTATGGCCACTAAATCCTTTCATCACGATGTAAATTCACAAAACCAGAATTCACAAATGAAATCCTCATTCCCACTTAAGTCATCAACATGACATTCCTTCACCGCATCATTTCTCAAAATTACAACACAACAATTGCTTCAAGCAACCCACACTCAAATCACCACGTGGCATTGCACATATTGTTGTTTTCACACTGATCGTCATCCTGTACTGGCATACAACCACAATAAACACTCCCACAAAGCGTTTCGCTACTCAATTAGCATCACTCAAAACAAATCATTCTCAAAAGCACGCCAATAAAACATGTCACCTAGTGATGATGACTTGGGCTTGCTCAATCCTTGGGCTAAGCATTAAGGCTGACCAATTGGGCCGAAGAAATCGAACCATCCACATTTAAACCGGCCCGAACCAATTTGGGTTTAACATTTGGGCCTACCATTCGGGCCGAACAATTGGGCTTACTATTTGGGCCTACCAATCGGCCGAACAATTGGGCTTACTATTTTGGCCTACAAATCGGGCCGAACAATTGGGCTTACTATTTTGGCCTACAAATCGGGCCGAACAATTGGGCTTACTATTTCCAGCTCGGCTACGGTATGAAATTGTACATACCGTATATACGTATGTATACCGTACAGACCGTATATACGTATGCATACTGTACAACTGTATATACGTATGCATACCGTACAGGCCGTATATACGTATGTATACCGTACATACCGTATATACGTCCGTATAACAAGTATATACGAGATCCAAAAATATTTGTAAGAGGTAAGGTTCGAACTCCCGACCTCGAACACGAAGGTTTTGCTCCCAACCACTGAAGCAAGAGCTGCCTTCATTAATATATGCTCACGTGTTATATTTATTATGTCATAAGCGAACATAATAAAAATAAACGAGAGGCAAGGTTCGAACCTCTGACCTCTTGTACAAGAGCCTTGCTCTTCAACCACTAGAGCACCAGCTGCTCTCGTTACTATCCATGCAACTTCTTTTATTTATTCTATCATAAGCGATAGAATAACAACAAACTGTCGGTACACTCCACGTGCCACGACACGTCTCTTCCGTGATTTACGGAAAGCAAATCACTTTCGGCTAAAGCTGTCTGCCACAGCGTCTCGAGGTTCGGCCTGTCCCCTTACACGCTCAACACGCGCCAACAGCTTTTCCGGGTTTCGGGGCGACTTTAATCCAACGCGTGGATTCAAATTCTGAGATCGTTCATCCAACGGTGGAGATCTGCTCACCTTGTTCTATAAATAGGTGCATTCTGGAGAAAAACTGTTCACTCCAAAAGAAAAGAAATTTTCTTCCGGGCTCAAGTCTTTCTCTCTCAACTCTTCAGCCTTTCTCTTCTCAAATCCCCAGTTTTTTTTTTTTTTTTTTTACTCTCAGATCTTCAATCTTTTCCTCCAAATCTTCAATCCTTCTTTCTCAGATCTTTTCTTCCATTTGAAGATTCGATCTCATCTTTCCTCTGAGAATCTCAGATCTCCAATCACCAGTTCAACAACTCCAATCCTTCTAACAAAATCTCCCTCAAACACTAAACCATGTATTCCTCGATTTCCACATCCTCTCACCCCATGACCCAAGAGCCACGAACTCTGCAACTAATGGAGCTCCAAACCCCGCAACAAATGGAACCACAACAACAGCAACCAACAGAGGAGGGAGGAAACACCCAAGCAGCTGGAAGTAGTGCCAACATGGATTTCTGGCGAAGCCGTACCAGGTGGATTCCTACTCCAGAACAAATAAGAATCCTCAAGGATCTTTACTACGTCAAGGGATTTAAGTGCCCAACTACAGAGCAGATTCACGAGATCTGTCTCCAGCTGAACCAGTATGGGTATGTTGAGGGTAAGAACATTTACTTTTGGTTCCAGAACGTCAGGGCTCGAGAGAAGCAGATGAATAGGTGTAATCAGGCTGCTCCAGTGCCCATGAGAACTAGTTCTCTTGGTACTGGTAGATCCATTGATCTCAATTTTGGGTCCACTGGTTCTACTGGTGCTGGTGGATCCATCGACATCAATTTTGGGCCAGCTGGTGGATCCATTGACATCAATTTTGGGTCCACTAGTTCTACTGATGATGGTAGATCCATTGATCTCAACTTTGGTTCCACCTATTCTACTGGTAATGAAGGATTTCTTGATTTAAATTCTGTTTCATATTCTTCCTCACACTTCAACACTAATACTAGTACAACTCTTTTGGCACAACAGGAGGACAAACATCCCTGCAACAACGAGGAGGAGATCACCAGGAGGTTCAAACTCTTCCTCTGTTCCCCGTGCACGGCGAGGACGTCTTTGGTAACCTGAAGGCTACTTCCGAGGAAGGTAGCGCTTTTGGTTACTATTCTGGTGGCTCAGGCGGTTACCACAGTGGCTCAAACGTTTCTCTTGAGCTCAGCCTCAATCCATCCGGAGCTGCTGACTAGGCTTAGTATAGCATAGTCCTCGTTTTCCTCTTTTTTTTTTTTTTTTTTTGTAATGTAAAATCAATAAGATGGTGTGCATGTTTTCTTTTCTTTTTGTTTAACCAACAACAACACCAAGGATCGAACCTTGGTCACCCAATACTCTTTTCAAAACCATCGAGAACTCTGCTGCACACATCTTTTAAAATGATTTATCACAAACAATCATTCAAAACCTAGCAATCAATTAAGTCACACAGAGGTCAAGCTAGTATCCTCTGAGTCAAACCAAACACAATAATTTCGTCGCTAGAATTAGGGATTAATAAAGCTAAACACTTCCTGAGTTAGCTAGGAAAAACCCACATCTTTAGAGTTACACTTACAACTCTAAAAAAAATCTCGATCATTCCATCTATCAATTGCTTCAACAAGCAATATGTACCATCTTAGCATCCACTAATCGATACTGGTACAACACTCAGTATCTCACCCACGAATCACCTCACTGCTCATTTGGTGGTAAGTCAACATCTAGTGGTCAAAATTCTGTGATTATAGCACTTCACACTAACCACGTCATAATCCATAATCTGTCCTCACAACAGTATCTGGCCTCATAAATTAGTTATACAACCCTAGCACTCCTAGAGTTGAAAACAACGTTATTACCTAAGCTCATACATCAACACAATGTCTCTTCACAGTCAATCCTATCACGAGGTCATATCAATCTTTCCATAAGTCAACCATACACAAAATCCATCATAGTAACAACGAATTATGCATTACTACTCAACAATAGTCAGTGAAGCAGCACTCCACAATAATTTCCAATACCCTCCGCAGACCTCAAACCACACCCCGACATTTAGCTAATATATAGTAGCTATCCTAAACACCAAACAACTGTGCATGAATGAATGCTCCATTATAACACAATTCCATCACTAAGCAACCAATAACTGCTAAGTATTCTTCAACTCAAAACATCTGCATATCCAACTAATGGAAAGTATCACAACTACTAGTCAAATACTCGTAACGACTTTAGATACAAGCATTGGTCAAACACCATGACCCCAACAACCAACGACTACAATGCACATAAGGATACTGTTTTTCGTGGAAACCATCCTCAATAACTCCACCAGAGTTTAATCCAAAGGTTCCCATTCCTCAAAGGTTATAACTCAAAGAAGCTACACAAACTCCACCACTTCACTTACAAAGTCAACCTATGCCATGATCACTTAACATACTACCCTTATCAAAGGTAACATAAGTATCTCCCAAATTACATCACTACACTCGTACACCAATATAGTCTTGAGAATTCTGTCTCATAATCTCTCACACTCCTATCATCTTGAGTTGGTGAGATCAATTCTCTTTTCAACTATTCCTAGGGTCTCAATCTCTTTCACCATTTCAACCCAAGAATAACATCCATCACATCAACTACAGGTAGACTAGGCAACTCAACCTCTAATGCCTCCACCTCATCCTCAACTGTCTCCATAGAAAGATCCTGTCCCTACATCAGACTCGACCTCTACCTCACCGACTCATCAGAGTTAAATCCAGAGGTTCCTATTCCTCGAAGATCACAACTCGCGGAAACTAAACTTATTCTAATACGAACTTAGTAGACAACTCTACCGTCCTACGGACTTGCACGTTGTCTAGACCCCATACTAAGACATACCCAATGATTTTACCAGTACCGAAGAGTATATGATGGGGATCCGCTGCAGACGGGCCATCACTCGGGAGGTACTGATTATCACCAAATATGTACCTTACGCTCTGATACCAAACTGTCACGCCCCGAATTTTGAATAATCAATTCAAATCCGAAACATGAATAATAACAAATTACAACTAACATCCTGAATTTTTTTCTCACAAACAACCACACTTCACAACTCTCAAATTTACAATAACCCAAATCCTCAAGTTATTTATTACAGCACACTCCCACCAAATCAAATTGTAAGGCTCAAATGAGCTTAACTCGCCTCACTATTACAATTGCTGTAAAACTATAACCATTGCTCTAACCGCACGATCACCGTCCTGGTTCTCCTGTCCTGTAGGATTACCCGCTACACAATTTGAATAGTGTACCGGGAGTTGCAACAACACAAAACCCGGTAAGCTTTTTACAGCCAGTATGAGTAAACAAGAAAGAACTGTTGATTTATTAAATTACAATTCAAGTAAAATTCAACAGTATTACGTCTGCAAAGAGACATCAACCCACTCATGGAAACCACAAGGAATACATTTTCACAATCCTCAAATCACAATACACCACACTGGTCCTGTAAACACCCAACCCACATAACACCACTCTGGTCCATCCCAATAACACGTTAGAGCTCTAACTGCCTCGTTACCTCTGACACCTTGGCCTAGGGTCAAGCAACGGCAAAATACTTCGGTTAACACTATAACCGTCGCGCTTTGGACATCCCCGTCCTCAGCACCATCTACTTCGGTTAATAATAAACCGTCGCACTTTGGACATCCCCGTCCTCAGTACACAACTTCGGTTAATAATAAACCGTCGCACTTTGGACATCCCCGTCCTCAGTACACAAACACTCCGGTTATCCATAACCGTCAAACTTCGGACACCTCGTCCTCAGAATCCTACATTCTCCAACTCTATACATACTCCAATGTAAATCATGAATATTAACAAGAACTCATCAATCATGATCATCACATATAAATATGATAAGTCAAATTTCAATTCATAGTATTTTAATCATCCCAATTTCCACACTCTTCAATGTCACACCATTCCACATATAATCACGTAAATATATATATACGTAATCACCCACTCAGGAATGACCACTAATACCAACTATAGTTCACACAAGAAAATCGTGAAATTCATTTTGTATAATAAAAATCATTTTACATCCCCATGGACCGTGGTTGATCAAGTCCATATGATTTTAAAACAAATATTTATTTCATAAATATTTTCACGCAATTACGACAAAATAAGGTAATTAAATTTATTCGGTTCGTAATATGAACCACGTGAGGTTTACTCACCTCTAAATTCCCGCTGCGTCTTCTTAACAGCTCAAAAACAACGATCCGAAATCGTTCACCAATCAATCCATCAACCACCTAGTCAAACACGATCTTAACTTAGAAATCATTCATAGACCACACATATACAGAAATCCAACGGTCGGATTCTAATTTAATGATGATCCAACGGTCAGATCAAATTTATATGATGATCCAACGGTCGGATCCTCACGGATCGCCCTTAGGATCATCCTCCAAAATTATCACGAAGATCCAACGGTCAGATCTTCCTGAATCGCCCTTACTAACATCTCCACAAAATTATATGAAAATCCGACGGTCGGATTCTCACGAATCGCCTTCCGAATCACTATTTCTCAAATATACGAAGATCCAACGGTCGGATCTTCGCCCGTGACCTCACAAAGTCACCGGGACAGTCATACGATCAACATATTAAAATTTGAAGTAAAACCGATGGTCTGATCTTCGTAGATCGTAAACCGAAGATAAAACGTAAAAACCGTAAATAGTAACGTAAAAACGTAAATCCACTATTTACCAACTTTTTCTAACATAACCTTGTAATATATCAAAACGCTCGTATGGATGCATAGATCATCGCCCAGATAATGAAAACTCGAAATATGGTCTGATGCGCCGCCACAAGCGGTGGTCAGTGGGCGGTCAACGCGGCGGTCAACGCCGGTCAACCACCTCAGATGGCAAAGTGACCAACTACAAACTGGTTCAAAATGAAAGGGTGGTCGACTTCCATACCTGGAGCTAAGTCTGGTTTGGCCTAGATCGTCCTAGATCAAGCTTGGAAGTCGGATTAATCCTGTGCGTCCGATCAGATTTCAGATTAAATCAGGGACGTCGAAAAAGTCAAACCATGATCTAGCGTTCTATACACAAAATCGTGATGAAAGGCTTACATGGGGATGATCAGCATGAGGAGGAGATCACAAAAATGGGAACGATCGGCCCATGCAACGCCGGAAAAGTGGTTTTCCGGCCGGGTCCGAATCAAGAGTCTGGGTGGCTTCGATCCAGCTTTTGGAGCAGCGTCTGGGCGAAGCGATGGGAGGGGACGGCTGGGCGTGGAGCGGCGATCACGGAGGAGTCCGGGTCCGGGGCTGGAGGAGGCCGGAGGGGAGAGAACCAGCCGGGTCGGGTCGAACACGACCCGCCGGGTCTGAGGGTTTCGATCGAGAGAGAGAGAGAATCCGGGGGACTATTCCGCAAAAACAGAAAAGTTTCGTCCTTAATGAAAAAAGTCAACATTTTGTTGATATTTATAGAAAATTCCCAATTTTCAAATATTCATAACTTATTCATACGAACTCCGAATATTGCGTTCCACATATGCACGAGATCGTATCGACGAGCTCTACAACTTTCATGAAGAAAGTTTTCCCAAATTCTGTACGTATAAGAAGTCACTTTTCAAGACCCCCTAAATAACGTTCGTTTTCGAAATAAAATCGTTCGAACTAATTCCACAACTCCTTCAAGCTTCGTATTCGTGCCCACGCCTACGAAATCATTTCCAAAATGTCATCGGACATTAATTTGAATTTTTCGGGTATTACATAATCAAGGGAGAGGATCCTCTCCTGAGCTGCTTATTTACCTGAGCTACCTAAGTTTTTCATCCTAAACCGCCACGTGTACAATAACACATCTAACGGCTGAAATAGGACGACAACAGTTTCATTGCTCAACTTCTTCTTTCACGGTTTCACCTATTCTTCTATCTTCTTCTTTTTTCCAGATTTGGTTCCTTCGTTTCCACACCACCAAGACAATTACTCTGATTCTCGGTACTCTCAATACCCAATTCTTGTAATTTTTCCGAAACATTTGTGCACAAAGGACTCTTCTTCGACATGCTTCTCTCCACCTTCCAATACATTCAAATTAAACTCAACAGTTTGTTTCACTGGACTTGAAGTTTGGTCTCCTGACTTATCACTCTGTGTTTGCCTTTACCCAAAAAGTTTAGATTTTTCAATTATCACTGGCACACATGATAAATTTTAGATTTTCCTTTACCCAAAAATCATTGAACTTCAGATTTTGCTTCCCATACCCAAATGGTGTAATTGAGGAAGAAAGATTCTGACCTTTCAAAACCTTGAGCACAAATTAATTCAATTCCTCAAATCACCCCCAGTTACCCAAAAAAAAAAAAAAAAATTATCCACAATTTGAAGAAATGCCCAGATGCCATGAAAACTTAGAACTCATTGATGCCCAGAAAGTTTGAAATACGAGGAGAGAAAAGCTTCAATGTTCCCGGGTTTTATTGGTACTTGCCAGAGTGGGTGTTCTTGAGGAATTGATCAAGCATCTTTGCTGAAACTTATAAGAAATTCCCTTCCTAAATCTGATATCCAAGAGCTCATTGCAATTTGTCCTTTTAGATTGAAAGCTGGAAAAATAAGAAGATTGAGATGAAAGAGTGAGAGAGAGAGAGAGAGAGTGAGATCAGGCAGAAGAAGAAGATAAGGAATGGATGTAGTTTGGTTCAATTTCAGCAGTAGGATTAAGCTGCAAATTATACAATAATTATAATAAAATATAGGAACCGTTAGATGAGTTTTTGGACACCTGGCGGCTTACCATGAAAAGCTTAGGTAGCTCAGGTAATAAAAGAGCTCAGGAGGGGATCCTCTCCCATTAATCAAACAACATGCCTCATTGTTGTCGCCTAAAGTATTTGAAGGAATTCCCTACTCGACGAGCAACTCTATATTTTGGAGTATTGACGAAACAATCTATGAGCTCAATATAATAAGATATATTGTTGCTATAGTAATAGCATTGTTCAAAAGCAGTCAAATTTCTCAACACAAGCTCCATGCAATGAGAAACTGTTACTTTCGGAATTTCAGGAATACCATTTTGGGGGGTCGGCCGGGCTTTACATCATTCTCTTCTGTTTATGAATTTTCGCTTTTTAGCGACAGGCAAAATGAAAACCTCCTTAACTGTGGAAAAGGAGTTGTGGAAGAGAAATACAAACAATTAAGAGGATGTTTAAGGATATCTCTATTTGTGTTTGGCCCAAACTCTAGGTTACTTGACCTAGTGGTAATAGGGTTAAATTAGAAGGATCTAGATTCCTATTCAATGTACGATTACTTTCCTTGTACGATTGAGATTCTATGCATCGTAATCCTCTATATAAAGAGGCCCCTATTATCAATGAGAATGCACAGCAAATTCCTCTCAATTTCAGTTTCTCTACAACACGTTATCAGCATGAAGCCCTAACCCTAAAACCTAATATTCGTAGCCTTCAAATCCCAGAAACCTCCGCCGCCCACCTTGAAGATCTTACCTCCAGAAGCCCAGAACCGGCGGCGCTGCCCCCAGAACCGGTCGGAAAATACCCGAACCGGCCCTCGGAAATACCGAAAACCTCTCTGCCCGGTTCGAAGTCTTCCCCACAGCCTACTGCCTCCATACACCACCAGAAGCTGTAGCCTGACCCCAGATCACCGGAGCCGAAAATTCACCACCCGACCGGGCCTGCAACCGCCCGAACCGGCGGCCTGAAGCAACTGAACCACTGAACCGCCGCCTGCATCATCTGCCTCTGCTTCAGTCAACCGAGCCCATATCTGATCAACCCTAGGCCCAGAACTCAGCTCGGCCCAACAGCAGGAGAATACAGCTCGGCCCAGAATACCTGAAGCCCAACCTCTCAGCCCACTGACGTCAGCCTGCCACGTCAGCGCTCACGCAAGCGTCCAGTCAGCAGCCCACGTCAGCGTCAGAGTGCCACGTCAGCAACCGGCCGCCACGTCAACGACCGATCAACGCTGGTCAACCTTTTTCCGACCGACTTCCGACAACTTTTTTCGGCGACTTATTTCGATGTATTTTTTACTAAACGTTCCCGTTTTTTAGAGTTTTTAAATTCAATTTCTCTTCTTTTCTCGGGGACTTTCAACCTCCCTTCTTCTACCCCCCTTTCTTCTTCATAGGGGAGACCAATAGCCGAACTGTGGGGGTTCGTGCTCACTCCAAGCTTGGAGCTTGTAGAGTCCTCCAAACTTAGAGTTTGTTGAGAAGAAAAACGATCGACCACATACATCATTGTTTCGATCTAATCCAACCCCTATTGGAATCGAATTTCTTAGAAGCGACTACGCTCGGAAATTCCTAATTTCTTGGAAGCGACTACGCTCAGAAATTTTATATGTTTTCGTGGTAGTCTTTCACGCTCCGAAACTAACCCTAATTTCTTGTTCTCTTTCAGGATGAGTAACCTGAACAAATTGGACTTTGCTCCATTGGGAACAACTGGCTCTGAATATCACAGGTGGGTTCGTGATGTCCGCCAGCATCTCAAGGCCGATGGAATCCTGGATACGATTCTCGAGCCTAGCCAAGACGTGCTAACTGTTGAGCAAGCTCAAGCTTTGGAAGCAAATAGAGCAGCCTTAGAGGCAAATCAGGCGAAAGCCATCATCCTAATGACTCGTCATATGGATGATTCGCTCCAGTACGAGTGTATGAATGAAGAAGACCCTAAAAAGCTGTGGGCCTCACTCGAAGAAAGATTTGGCAATGTCCGTGACTCCCTGCTTCCTGACCTAGAAGTGAGATGGCATAGCCTCCGCTTCTGTGATTTCAAGTCAAGTCTTGACTACAACTCGGAAGCACTTCGCATTAAATCCTTAATGGAATTCTGTGGTAAAGAGATCACAAATGCGATGTTGATTGAGAAAACTCTCTCTACTTTCCCCGTCTCTGCATTAATGGTTGCTAAGAACTATCGAATCGATGTTACTGCAAGACGAATCACAAGGTTTCATGAGCTCATTGGAGCTATGAATGTCGCTGAAAAGCATGACAACATCCTTGTGGAGAACTATAATTCGAGATCCGTGGAAATAGAGCATATTCCGAAATCCAATTATAGTGGTTCCCCTAAGAGAAGGCGCCAAGAGCGAAACCCTAACCTTAGGGATACTTATGGACTTTCTGGTCCATATAATCGCTCTACTTGGGAAGGTAATCGCCAAAATAAGTGAACACGGAACCGAAGAGGTCAACGTGGAAAGAGAGAGGAAGGCAACGCCTCTGGCCATGTTGGTGGCGCCACCAACACTAAGAGCCATCTAAATGACGCTTTCAAAGCGCCTCAATCAATGGAGTTTGAGCAAAGAGATGTATGTTCTCGATGTGGAGTGTCTGATCATTAGGCACACATTTGTAGAGCTCGTGCAGAACTTGTCACCGCCTACAAAACATATTGTGAAGCAAGAGAAGCTCACTATGTGGAACAAGAAGATCAAGAAGATGATCTAGAGTGAAGGGTTAAAGACTACAAATCTGGCTGGGATCAATAGATCGCCAATTCTGTTTAAGTCTTTATTTTCCAAGAGATGTAGGCAATTGCCATATTATTCTTGTAGTAGATGCCTATGGTTTAGTCTTTCTTCAAAGTAGGCGTACTCAATGTAAATGTGATGTCTAGGAAGGTTTTGAGATAAGTGGTAATTAAGCGAGCTGTGCTCCACCGACATCTCTCTACTCACCTGGTCACATTTGCGTTGGAATTACCGAAAGAAGTTAGACGACTACCATTGTTTTGCATTAGCTAGCATTTGGATTAGATTTTCCTAATGGTTAAGAGATAATGATGTACTCCGTTGGCTTATGAATAAAATTTCGAGTTCTCTTCATTATGACTCCATTTTGATTCATGAGCATGTTACTTTGTGACTACGATGGCTGGGCCATTAGTATTAATTCAAGGACATGGAATAGCCCAAGTTCCCCTTGCCAAGTGGCACCTTGATTATTCTCACAAAACTCTCTACGCTCCTAGGGCAAATCACACCCTATGAATAGCCAACGGATTCCATGCAGAAATGCATGAGGAGAACAAAAATGAGTTCCTTTGCAATACCTCTAATGATTGCAAATAAAGGCGCATTTTAGAGAAGTTTATGTGTCTCTCTAGTGGACTCTATGTCACTATTCGAGCTATTAAATCCAATAAAGTTATGAGAGAATATCTCTTGGATTTAGACACATATTGGCTTTGTCTCGACAGGATAAGTCACCCTGGTCATGATATGATGATCCATCTACTAAAGACTTCACATGGACACCCTCGAGCGAAATGAAGCAAGAATCAAAAATTGGTTCCTGGACTTAGCAAGACCGCAACAATTGCAGTATCTGGCGCTGCAGCTGTCTTGGGGCGCCATATGGCCGCCCAAGTCCCTTGTGACAACGCCATATATGGCGCTACCCATGGCCATGACGCCATGGATGTCAATCCCCATGGTTATAACGCCATGGATGCCACTTCCCATGGTCATGACACCATGATGGGTGATGTAGTCACAAACTTTGCTTCAATATGCGTCTCAAACGCTCAGGCCCAACCAAAACTCTCCTTGGTTGCTTCTAAGGCCTCTCGCTCATTTTACAAAGCCACTTCCTTAGGAAAATTAGAACTGAGACCGTCCTATGCAAAGGATATGAAAATACTCATTATGTTCTTACATAGAATCCGTAGGGACCGATTCCACCAACTTGCGAACGTTTAAATATCTCATGATGTTGGTTGATATGCAAACACGCTGGTCACGTGTTGTGCCATTGTCCACTTGTAATGCTGCTTATGCAACATTCCTAGCACACATCATATGACAACGGGCTCACTCCCCGAATCATCCTATTCAGTCAATTGGATTTGACTATGCTAGTGAGTTTACATCGAAGACTTTCGATAGTTATTGCATTTGGGACTGATGTTGGACATCATCTTCCCATGAGCACACCCAAATGGTCTCGCGGAAACGACTACGATGGTAGTCCGGACGTTGGTAATGCGCACCAACCTCCTTATATCCGCTTGGGGTGATGCAATATCGCATGCAGCTATGCTAATTCGTCTACGACCCACTGCCACTCAATCTACCTCTGCGTTACAGCTAGTGACTGGGTACAAATATCGTACTTACGCATATTTGAGTGTGCCATTTATGTGCCAATTGCGCTGCCACAGCGCTCTATAATGGGTCCTTACAGACGAATGAGCAACTCAGTTGGATTTGAGACTCCAACAATCGTCCGCCACTTAATGCCCTTACATGGCGATCTCCTTACCGCTAGATGTGCGGATGTCACTTTGATGAGACAGTCTTCCCGTCGTTAGGGGGAGATAAGAACACGAATGTTCAGCAGGAACGACAGGAATTGTCGTGGCCTGTCCCCACCATGTCTCATCTCGATCCCTACTAAAGTGACGAGATCACACAAATATGCTGCAAACATGCCCGCAAGGATGGAAGTCCCTACGAGAGGACGTAGCGCCACCCTACACAGAGGTAGGCATGGCGCCAATGCCAAAGAGAGTGGTACTCTGGCGTTATAGGCCATGGCCCCAGCTAGGATGCGTGGGAGGCCCGTGAGTTCGAAGGATACTTTGGCACATTCCAACCCTTTGATCATCGACACTCAAAATCCGTCTCATGAGAATCTTCCAGGTTATGGTTATCGGTGGGGGACGCCTCAACGTCAGAACCTATTCCTGAGAATATAGAGCTCTATGAAAATTACACTAGTGTACATGAGACGTGGGATAGAAACTCCATCATAATTGATGATGTAGTTGCGTATTTCGTTGCGCATGAGTTTGTTGAGTCTGATGATATCGAACCACGCTCCGTTGATGAATGAATGCCAACGTAGAGAAATTTGGCCTAAATGGAAAGATGCGATCCAGATTAAGATGGATTCTCTAACGAAGAGGAAGGTTTTTGAGCCAGTGATGCCAACACCTCCTAACATAAAACCTATCGACTAATGGGTCTTTGTTAGAATGCGTGATGAGAAAAAGATATGGTAATCTCGCCTTATGGTGCAAGGCTTCTCACAAAACGCCCTGGAATCGACTATGATGAGACATATTCTCTCGTAATGGATGTCATTGCACTCCACTACCCTGTTAGTTTGGTAGTTTCCGAATAACTGATTATGCAGCTTACAAATGTGGTCACTACGTATCTCTATGGGGATCTAGATACGGAATATACATGAAGGTTCATGGTGAACTTCATTTACCCAAGTCAAGTGGCTCTAGACCACGAAGCGCGTTTACAAAGAGGTTGAAACGCGCACTAAAGTGACTACTTGATTGGGAAGGGATATGCCTACGCGTTTCCATAACAAGTTTCGGATTCTATCGCGGTTCATGTTGGACATGATCTTCATTGGAAGCCCTTAAAGAGTTAAGGAAAATCGCTGAACACTTGAAATCCGATTTTGAGATGAAGGATTATGGGAGAACACGATTATGTCTCAGTTTGGAACTTGGACATCGTGTTGATAGATGCTTAGGCATTTTGACAAGGTCAAACCTTCAAGCACCCCCATGATCGTCCGTAATCTTGATCCTGAAAAGGATCCTCTTCGTTCGAATGATGATGACGAAGATGCGCTAGGGGCAGAAATGCCCTAGTTAAGTACAATAGGCGCATTATTGTACTTAGCTCAATGCACAAGACCGGACATCTCATTTGTCATGAACTTGTTAGCTAAGGTATAGCTTTGCGCCAACGCGACGCCATTGGATTGGTGTAAAAGATATCTTTCAGTACTTAAGATGTACGATTGATATGGGCTTGTTCTATCCCTACAGAGAGATGATGGATTCAGTCCCATCACACACCAGGAACGCCGCCAACACTGGCCTGCGTCCTCTATCCCCATCCCAAAACAACATGTGTTTTGGAAGGTTTTGCTGATGTTGGGTATCTCTCTGACCCACACAAAAGTCTTCCTAAACTGGTTAAGTGTTCACCATGGGTAAAGACCGTGATAACTTGGAGGTCTACAGAAATAGACCCTAGTCGCTATATCTTCGAACAATGCAGAGATCATTGCTCTTCACGAAGAGATTCGTGAATGTATATGGATTGGATCCATAATTACGCATGTTCGAACAATTGTGGTTTGAAGTCTACCATAGATGAGCCTACGAGCATTTAGGATAATGCAGCTTGTTTTGAACAAATGAAGCAAGGCTACATCAAAGCGACAACAGCAAGCTTAATCAGTAACAACAGACTCTCCTCAAAATCAAAGTGAACTAGGTTCAATCTGAGGACAGTGTGGCAGACTTGCTCACTAAGTCATTGCCTAAATTCCACTTTCGAGAAACATGTTGGTAGCATCATTTGCGGAAGTTATCCAAACTCTCATGACCGTAGTCATCAGGGGGAGATGCAGACATCAGGGGGAGATGTCTACATGTATGGTCTCGAAACGTGAAGGGTGTGTTGTGCTCTTTTTCCCCTTCGACTGAGGTTATTTTTGTCCCACTGGGTTTTTGTTACTCGGCAAGGTTTTTAACGAGGCAACGAGAGAAGCACCGCGTTTGGACAACACAAGGGGGAGTGTTTAAGGATATCTCTATTTGTGTTTGGTCCAAACTCTAGGTTACTTGACCTAGTGGTAATTGGGTTAAATTAGAAGGATCTAGATTCCTATTCAATGTACGATTACTTTCCTTGTACGATTGAAATTCTATGCATTGTAATCCTCTATATAAAGAGGCCCCTATTATCAATGAGAATGCACAGCAAATTCCTCTCAATTTCAGTTTCTCTACAACAGAGGACTAATTGTTTTCCTCTTGAAAGTCATTGTAATTCATCCGAACATTTAGTTTGAACTAAGATTTTTTGTTTTTCTAAACTTTTTATGTGAGCAATTTCATTTGGTTTTGATGATCGTTTTTGCAGACGTATCTTGGTGAAAACCGTGAAATTGGATTACAATTAAGAGGATTAATGTTTTCCTCTTGAAACTCATTCGTTCTTTGTCATTGTAATTCATCCGAACATTTAGTCTTAGTTCTTTTGTTTTTGCCTTAGATTTGCCTTCCATTTGTTCCAAGGCCTTTTGTAGTGCTTCTCTAGGTTAGCATAAAGAGAAGCAAAATAGAAGTTATTATAATCCTTAACGATCATTTTGGAAAGGCTATTAATTAAACAACATGCCTCATTGTTGTCGCCTAAAGTATTTGCTAGGCGTAAAAAATTTGCACATCTTCAATGACTCGCAACTCGTTGTGAACCAGGTTGGTGGCGGTTTTCAAGCAAAGGAATCTCACTTGTCACATTACCAATCTCTTGCCACAACCTTGCTCAAACAATGTCTCACCTCCTACAAGATCGACCTGATACCGAGAGCACAAAATACAAAGGCAGATTCAGTCGCCAAACTGACAACCTCGCCACCCGGTACTGATATCAGAATCCTACAAACAATAGAGAGACCATAAAGACATTAAGTCAAAACAGGAAAGTTGTAGAAACTAAAGAAGAGGAAATCGATGAAAAATAAATGAATGTCCGGCTGCCTCCTTCTAATTTATGTAAGTATAATAGTGTTACTTTAATCTTCTACTTATTTTTATTTTTCATCCAAACACTTTTATCAACAATACTGGTTCCTCGAGAAGACAAAGAGAAAGAGATGTATTCCTGGAAAGGAGAAGGAAAGACCTCACTTCATAAGATGATCAATCAAGGAGATTTTTGACTTGCAAGAGCTTTACAAAAATTTGGCTTTGCTAGAGGCAAGGCAAATCCGAACACAAAAGATTACATACATGTGTACATGTTTAGTTAAAATGTCAATACATATCTTCTTTTTTTTCAATACATATCTATTTATCTTTGGTAATGCTAAGATGATACTTGAAAACTGCAATATGTATGCTGGGAGACCTATTTGAGGGCAGTATATCACAATAACAGCTCAACGTAAAGAGTTTTCAAGTGATCACACTGGAACAGTTTTCCACAATTGTACAAGCCGGGCAACATCAAAGCTTAGCAACAAGTTATTCTAATTTTCATAGGACATCCAAGGAATGAGGTTAGGATTTGAGTAACCCTTTGTGTGTGTTGCTTTTTTAAGTTATTATAATTTTTAATTTTTAATTTATACATATATATGAGATCTACTTGTACCACACAATCTCTTAAAACTATCTCTTTGGTAAACAAGACTGTGGTTGATGTATCTGTCATTGTTGCTCTTTAGCTAATTAAAGTAAAAATTTACTGCATTAAGGCTTCAGAATTAACCCCCGACTTTTCCAATCTCATTTTCTCCGGTCTGTATTTAAGTAATACTTTATTGGTTTTTAATGGTTATAAGAAAAACAGTTATGTTTGACTCGTTTTTGTAACAAAAAAAAAAAAAAACAAAAAATAGTTACGTTTAGATTTTAACCTTCTATTCATCCCCGCTCCCCTTTTTTCTTTTTCTTTTTTGAAATTCTCTCCATCTTTTCTCATGTACTAAGATAGTAAGATTCAATTTTAATTTATTTGAAATAAAGATTCAATTTTTTTTTTATAAAGTGACATATAAATTACTAATTCTATAGCAACCTCATTCTACATGTCCCAAATGGAGGAAGCCTGTTTTTCCTTTTGTGAAAATCAATGTTGATGGTGCAGTCAATTTGGAGAATGGGCGTAGGGGCTTAGGGGTTGTGATTCGTCGTTGGGATGGTTTTGTATTAGTGGTTGCTGTTAAGGGTTTAATTGGAAATTTCTCTCTAAGAGCAATAGAGCTTTATGCTGCATCTTTGGGTCTTCATTTAGCAAGGAATGGAGGGTACACTGATCTCTTGCTTGAGATGGATGCCAAAGAGGTAGTAGACTTCCTTAACTCTGCAGATGAAAGTTGGGCTGCTGATGGAGCTTTATTGAATGTAGTCAAATCTCTATTTTCTTATTTTGTTGTAATAAGTGTGTTTTCTCATCCTGTGAATGTAATTAGGCGGCACATTTGGTAGCAAAATATGCCCTTATGTCCCCTGATTTCCACGTTTGGGTATGTCATAGCCCTTCTTGGCTAAATTATGTACTATCTTCAGAGGTCTAGACTAAATAAAGTCTATTCCAACAAAAAAAAAAAAATACTAATTTTTAAAATGAACTGTAACTAAAACTAACATCGTAAAAGTCATATATTTAGATCTCAAAAATGGATTAAACTGCGGATAATTTTTTTTTCTTCTTCAAAGTTTCTAATCTGCCCATCCCCCCAAAAGTAGGAAGAGGAGCCCCACCCGAACCCAAAACCCAAAACCCAAACCCGGGTGACGTCAGCGGACAAAAGAAACAAGAACCCTACACAAGCCAGAATTGAAATACGAACATATATAATAGCAGCACTACCCAAAATTCTCTCCGCCTAAAACCCTTCAAGTTGGTCTCTTTTTCTTACTCTGAATCTGTTTGATTCTTTTTCCCAAAACCCTTTTGTTGTTTTTTGCTTCTTTTTTTTTTTTTGTCTTCCTCAATGGAGATAGAACAGAAACAAGCCCAGCTGATCGATCACTTTGTGAAGCAAGCCTCTACTCTCCAAGGCTCTTCTCTCGTCAGCCTCATCGTCCAACTCACCTCTCACAATTCCCTCTTCGCTTTCTCTGAGATTCTGGCCGTCCCCAATGTCCTCCAGGTCAGTTTTACCCGCATTCCCGAATTTCCAGGTTGATTTTTTTGGTGGGTTTTGGTGTATATGTGATTCTTTTGCCTGGTACAGTTTTGGGTTTGTGAAAGATTCATGCTTTTTGCTTAATTTCTGTGGATTCTGTGCTCTCTAGTATCTGGGAATTTTTTACATTTTCTGTTGTCGCTTTATTTTTGCTGATTGTAATGCTTGTTGGGTTTATGCCTGATACAATTTGAGTTCCTGGTTAGCCTATGATGCAATTTAGAAGCTTTGGAATTGTGCTAGTCTTCATGTCAAGATTGTGTTTTGGTTTAATGTACTTGGTGGGTATGTTGTCAATTTGGGTTTGATTATCTAGTGTATGATTCAAAAAGTGGTTTTGAATATCAAATTTGTTATGAGTTTCGTTATATCTATGGGCCTTTTGAGGTTTTTTCTTTCGCTTTGCCAGCCGTTTCGTTTGTTTTATGCACTGAATGGTAGTGTTGATTATTGATCGGGTTTGTATAATGTGAGTTTGACAAAGTACGGATACCCTAAAAAGAGTGCAAAGGAGATAACTTTTTAGGATATACCACATCACAACTGGAATTTTGTGGAAACTAACTTTGATAAGCTGAGTTTATCTATCCTAGTGTAGCTACCCGTTGTTCGTTTTTAGTTAATCAATTATAAAGATTGTTAAGTATGTAATCGAACTTTAATTGTTTTCTTTTTTGGGCTAGTTATTAAATGTTTGTTTATGTGAAGTCTTGAACTGCAAAAGGGGAAAGGAGGGGCAAAGCGGCGCCCCATTTCATTTTCTGTTTTAGTTAACTCAATTAAATTCCATTGTATGATTCTTGATTTGACTAAGGAATCACTGTTTCCTTATCTTTTTCTTCTATTTGTGCTTACATGACAATATTAGATTTTTGACCGTAATGGGCTGGTGCTATTCTAATAAATTAATTTGAATGCAGCTTCAAGGAACTGAATATGCTGTATACATTGATATGCTTCGCCTCTTTGCTCATGGTACATGGAGCGATTATAAAAGTAAGCAACTATTCTTCCAAGCTCTCCTCCACCATCTGGATGAGGAAGTTATTCTGTTTTGTTCGTTGTTCGTTGTTCTTTGTTCTTTGTTCATTCTTCAATTTTCGGGTACTATCATGCTTTTTCTTCATAAGTTAGAGGTTCTGCTGTTTCCTAGGTTGTTATCATCATGATCTTTTACAGATCTGCTGGTCCTCTTGTTATACCTATATTTGCAAACAAGAGCTGCAATTATAGCTATTTTCTATATGTTACTAGTTCCGAAACACCATGTTGACAATATTACTATGAATCTTCCGGACTTCTTTCTTTTCTACATCAGCAGCAATTGAACAGTTTAACTTTCATTTGCATACTTGTTTTCCGTAAGGCAGCTTAAATTGTCAATTGAGTGGACTGTTCCAAATCTATTAGCGTGACACTGTCTGGTCTACTTCTCTTGCCACCACCATTAGACTATTTAACTATATGAGGATCTCTTTGGTATGCATATATGTCATATTTAGTGGATAGTTCATTGGATAATGATGTTGTCTGTGGCACTTTGCAATTTCACTTCCTCGCTGTGCATATATCTGTTCAGGACTTTTACTGAAATAATGAACCGCAGGTAATGCTAGCCTTCTTCCACCACTAGTCCCAGATCAAATCAACAAGCTGAAGCAACTTACTGTGCTGTCTCTAGCTGAGGCGAATAAGGTATACCTTATTTTAAGACCAAGTACTATTTTATCATACCCTAATATCATTGAACTTCTCTTTTCATAGTTGCAATCTGAAATACATGTCAGTATGTGGTTTTGCATGATCAAATTATTTCACACATAAAGCAGCCGAAAAGGCCCTGTGATTTTGCTATATCCAGAATTTGTAGGGGCTGGCGGGCTGCCCTATATTGATTTGGTTTAGACTGTGGTGGCAAAAAGCTTGTGTTGCAGTTTTCGTTCTAATTGAATTTTTAAATTTTTTAGTTAGAAAAGATAAGTGAAAGATTGAGAGTCCGGAAAAGAGAAATCAAAAGAGAAAAAGGATAAGGGTAGCTCAAATTGGAGCTACTGCCTCCTGTCAAGTTTATTTTTATGTGTGCTACACAAATGAGTGGAAGTTGTGAGTCCCCAATGCCAATGTATGTCTCTCTTTAGTATGAAAAGCAACTAGAGACAAATATAAATGAACACCTGTGGCATCCAAAGGAGGAGGCCTAGGGTAACCCTAACCCTTGTACAAGCCCCTTGTGTGGAAAATAAAAAATCCTCAGGGTTTTCTGGGAGTTTTACTTTATATGCAAAGAGGACAGAAAGAAAATTATGGGAAGTATGGTAACCTGTGACCAAGAGTTTTCTTAATGAAGAGAAGGAAAAGCATTTATAATATGGTCCTATTTCCCCACTTGTTTTTTGGGTTGATTTGGGTATAGAAGTAACTTTTTTTTTGGCTAAAATAAGTTGTTGCCAATGCTTCTGATAATATTTGGAATTGAGTTAAATTAAATTCAATTTTTCTTCAAAACTCAAGGCATTTATTTAAAGTAGTGTGGGTGTGACCCAGGGACTGTAAATTGCTACTCTGGTGGACGGTTACCTCTTTTTTAAACATAAGGTGGAGAATGTGCATTCATTTTAAGATGGTTTTAGCTTCTGAAGGGTAATTTTTGTTGAAGCTATTTAAAAGGATGTCTCTTTAAATTTAATTCTTGTCGTTTAATGGAATGGTACCTTTGTCAATTGTAAAGGCCGATTGTGGTGAACATTTTGTCCATCATGCTTGTAGCTAGTCTTCCTCACTATTTGGACTATGTTTTTAATAAAATGGGTCAAATGGGTCTGCTCTATGTCCCTCTTGAACATCCAATCAAGAAATTTGTTGGGTTATCAATATTCTCAAACAGCTCATAGGATCTGAGCCATCATCTTTCATATTCCAACTCTTTCACTTGTAATGTGGTATCTACCTCTATATTTTTTTTCCTAAACTGTCGACGATAATTGATGTATCATGAGATACAAAACTGGATTTGTGGACCTTTAGTTTGTAATTTCTCTCTTTTTGCCAGGTTCTATCCTATGATCAACTCCTTGAGCAACTTGATCTTTCAAATGTACGTGAACTTGAAGACTTTCTTATCAATGAATGCATGTATATGGTAGGTGCCCCTTATTCAGTTTCTTATATAATATTTGGTATCTACGAGGTGATTTTCTTAGGACCAGTAAATAAAAGAGTTGATATTTGCTAGAGCTTGTATAATCTACATTTAAGATGATCCTAAACTGACAATCCTAATATTTGTGTTTTATTTATAGGGCATAATCAAAGGGAAGTTGGATCATTTGAAAAGATCTGTTGAGGTTGAATATGTTGCTTGATTATATTTTCCCTTTCATTATAATTTCCTGGTCACATGTTTTCAACCCAAATCCATAATCTTGACAATCATTTTATTTGCAGGTTCAGTTTGCAGCTGGGAGGGATCTGAAACCTGGACAGCTTGGGAATATAATAGAGACCTTAACGGATTGGTTTGTATCCTATTTAGTCATTGGTGTTAGATTCGATCTTCCAAAAAACTGTCCTGCATCTCTCTCTCTCTCTCTCTCAATGCTTATGTATTGATGAAACTTGGGTTGTTGGATGAAACTTGGGTTGTTGGACTTTTTCTATTCCAAATGGTGCCTTTTCTTGATTCTAACTGCTTACAAAACGTATGATTTTAAAGACAGTGTCCCTTTATTTTTTGTAATTTACATCTTCTTTATCATTTTGCTAAGAAATTTTGAGGGTAGATGATTTCTTACAGTAATTACTTGCAATAATCAGGTTAGCCACTACCGACAATGTACTTCTCACAATTGAGGAGAAGATCAAATGGGCAGATAAGAAGTGTGAGTTGAATGCAACACACCAAAAGGAAGTCAAGGACAGAGTAGAAGAAGTGAAGAAGTCTCTTAATCACAACAGGGTAAGTTGAATCTAGTTTATCAAAATCATACGGCTTGAACTTGCCAAACTTCACACTTTTACAAGATAAAGGGAGAAGCAATTGAACTTTATCATACATTCGCAGATTGTACTTTTCAGTTTTACTATTTACATCTGTTTCAAAAGATTTGTTAACTAGACATAAAAGATTTATTTCAAATGCTTAGGGAGTTCCCGCACATTTAGCGTCTTTATATTCAGAGTGTAGGGAGTGTTCCTTTTTTGTCAGCTATTCGCCCTTGGCTGGCTGCTGTAGTTTAGATCATTGGATATCAAAAGGACGTGTGTTGTTCTTGTATTGGTTACTTGATGTCCTCAGTTGTTTTGCAATTTCTTTATGTTTGATTAGTGGATACTTGATCTATTTTTGTGTAGTTAAAGTTATGTTTCTCATAAATTAAAACTATAAAAAAAATTAAAAAAAATGTTTACGTCACTCAAAAAAAGAACTTCTAGGCTAGCCTTTTGCTTATTCCACTTCTGGTTCCAAATATAGTTGAAAGGCTATAGTAATTTCACCCAGAAAACTGATCATGAGAGAGATAAGGGGATAATTATCTCGCTTGTGATACTGATATTGTTAAGTTGTTTCACTTACATGTTAACAGTTGCCTCGTGAATACCGTGTTGAAGACTTTATGTTTGGTGAACCAGCTGGATTAATGGACTATGAAGAAGATCGAACCCGAATGAAGAGGTATAATTCAAATCTGTGTGTTTAATTAAATCTTCACCCCTTCTTTTTTCTATGTTGGCAATCAAGTTAACACCAAGACAACCTATATACTAATTGTGATGAACCACCACCTGTGAAACTTTTCTTCCCTGAACCTCCGGTACATGAACTATTGGACTGAAGTAATTAATGGCAATTGAGGCATTTATGTTTTCTATTAATGACCCACTCAGGCGGGAGTGTATGGTATCGCCTAGTGATCTGAATGACAATAGAGCAATATCATCTATGGTTTGTGCCTGTATTACATGATTTTGGTCTATTAGTGCATCTGCACTATATGGAAGAACCACATAATGGATTATTCAACTTCTGATTCCCTGAAGGCTCGTGTGTTGCTTGCAGATTGACAATATTGTTCCCCTATTTGGTCTAGACTAGCATATAGTACATTTATGTAATTCATCATTCCTGTTGTCTCATTTAAGTTTGTTTTTGGCAGGAGAAGGTCGCCAAGATATTGAAACTGCAAGGAATCCTTCAATATCTTTTGGATGGCTGTCAGATTTTATTTTTCATGGGAAATTGCAATCATATGATAAATCTCTCAAGTATGATCTTGTTAATGTTTCAATTGAACCATTGGAGAGGAGGTGAAGTTTTCTTTTAGCACAATGCATAGTACATGGTAGGATGATGGTATAGCATTGCAAAGCATCCCGTGTATTTATAAATTTTATATCCTATAACTAATGCACCTTGCTGAGTTGTGATAATTGGTTTTTCAAATGGGGAGTTAAATTGGTACCCCTTTTTTACAAACCACAATCTCCTCCGTGGACATGTCTGTTGGAAAATTACTCGTTACTCATTCGGGCGGGGGGGGGGGGGGGGGTGGTGTTGTTGTGAAAGTGTGAAACAGGGATGCCAATTTTAATTCAGAATTTATGAGGTCCATCCAAAGACATCATTTTTTTTTAGTGTAGTCATCTTCTGTTGTTGGAATTGCTAAGAACAGGTGGGGATTGCAGTGAATTTCACATGTGAAATATACAATCCGGCTGATGTAGGTTTTAACATCCCCGAAAGTAGAATTCAAGTGCACTGATGTACTCTTGATTGTATTTCACACTAGAAAATCAATAGTTTGCACGACTATGTACAAAATGTTGTGGTTTTGGCCGAGATGGCTATACCCTATACATCCCAGATGGTCATGCTTCTATAGTCGTCATCGTATCGTCTCCAACATTTGGATGTGGGTGAATCTTAGACATTAAATTTTGGACGTCAAGTGCCTCGGGAACTTTGTAGATGAGCAAACAAGACCCCTTGATTGTTTTTTGACAAATCCAAAAGCTTAAATTAACAGAAAAAGTTGCAAAAGAAGAGGAAAATGAAATCCATCTTTGGGGAGTTTTAGTAGCACTTAAAATTTTGTAAAACGCTTTTTAGGCCTTTCGGAAGCCATTTCTAAACAGATTTGATGTTGCTGGAGCCCCAGACATATCTCTAATTAAACTAAAAGAAGCTATGAAGGGACAAAATATGAACATGGATTTCGCTACAAACCAAAACCATTAAACCATGCGAGTAGATTTTGGAGGTATGTGAAGGACTGGAAGAAAGAAGACGACGATGAAGAAGAAGAAGCGTTGATTACAAGTTTAGAAGAGTCTTCGGCATGCAGATCTATCCGCTCCTAACTTTGAAAATTGTAGATAGTTCAAAACTGAACAGTAGTCAAGGTCCAAATTTTGAAAGTCCAAAGAATGAAATAAGCTTTAGCTTTCTGTTGCTTGCATGACCGCACAATTGTCTCCATGCTTTGCTCTCCACACGTGCTTTTGTATGAGGTTGACATGACCCATGCCACCATGACCCGCACCTAGCAAGGTTGTATATATATATATATATATATATATATATATACAGCCCTTCTTGGCTGCGGACGTCCGCACTTTTTGCTTAGGTGCGGATTTCCGGTTTGTACCCACTTTCCGATCACATTTTCACATCTTAACCGTTCAGTTTTTAGGTCATAATGTATAGATCACCTCTGCAAAATTTCAGCCAATTTGGTGATCATTAAGGCATTCAAAACTGCAAATTACAACAATATATACGAACGGTTCCGGTTCGACAGATTCGGTTCGTTCGTGTAAATTACAGTTTTGGATGCCTTAACGATCACCAAATTGGCTGAAATTTTGCAGAGGTGATCTATACATTAGGACCTAAAAACTGAACGGTTAAGATGTGAATGTGTGATCAAAAAGTGGGAAAAAAACACAAAATCCGTACGTTTTTGCTTAGGTGCGGATATCCGCACCTGAGCAAGGTTCTATATATATATATATATATATATATATATATATATATATATATATATATATATATTGGATTAGAGATAATAGGTTTTATGGTTGGGTTTTTTTACGAGAAATTTCATGATCTGATCGCTGATTCTGACTAAGAAAGTACATTTTATTGTAAATTTAAAAATTGCAAATCAAGACGTAATTAAAAGACAGATCAATAGTTCAAGTCACACATTACCATACCAATTTTATCTTCGAAGAATTCACTTCAATTATATGAGCGTTGCACCTTAGTTTATAGATCGACTAGAGTTTTTGACATCAATTTTAACCTTAGGTGTAGTTATTAAAGTTAAAACACTAGAAATAAACTATTGTCATACAATAATGAAAATTAGCTACAATTCCTATAATTTATAATATATAAAAAAATACGTATTTCACATAGAATACAATCAACGCCCTTCCTCCAAAAAAACACAATCGTTCAAGAAATGACTACTTCTTTGGAGTATTTTCTCCCTTACGGTTTTGCCTTTTGGCCTAGCTAGCTAGTTGAAAATATTGAGTACATTCCACCACTAACTATCGCAAGAGTGTTTCGAGTTGGTTTCTTTCTTTGTTACCCTCTTCTTTGTTTGTCTTGTTCCTTGTTGCGATAGGGACTGAAATACGCACTAGGCCTGGTATAGGGTTGCTATTCTTTTAACTTCTTGATTATCCTAGGTATTTACTTTCTAATGTGTTTGTGTTTTTTAGTTAACCTTTGCTACTTGCAATGGATTTTATACTGCCCTTAACTATTTCTACATTTGATTACATTTCACTGAAAAAAAAAAAATCCTAGTCATGTGGGGATGGTATCTATATATCGATCTAGTTCAGTGTATATGCCTAGTGTCTTATAACATGTGGAAATTGACTGAAGAGGCTTATATTATGATTGGTGACCAGGACAACTTGCAGGTTGAAAATGTCAATTTTACTATAAGGGGACGAATGGAATCCATGACTTAAATTGTGTGTGAATGTGACCAACTAGTTGATTAGCTCATAATATTCAGACGAGTTATACCATTCTCAACTTCTCAGTATAGTTTATTACTCTACTACATTCTATTGGGATCGAGGTCAAAGTTAGAGTTTTGACCCCAAAAAAAAATTCTTCAAGTTCACACATAGCCAGAACTAACTGATAGGTTCCGAAGTTTGATAGTTTTCCGAATTTTGTGATTATTAGATCACTCATGTATATGTAGTCACACATTTATGATTTAAAACTTATGCGAATAGACTAAATAATAATCGTGGGTTGTCTTGCTACTGATTGAAATTTAGTGTCTTAACAGTTATGAAAATCTAATGGTGAAAATGATTGTAAAGCCAAATCCTTTCATGTTTGTCTTGGTACTTTTAATACCTACAAATTTATAATAATGTTTAAAATGAGATTTCGTAAGATAACCTTTGATGTTTATATCTCAGTTTATGTTAGATACTCGATTTCATAACTAAGACAAGTGTAATTAGATACTCGATTTCATAACTAAATTGTGTGAGGAGAGAACACTCGTAACCTTAATTAAGAAGCACTGTATCGCATGCAGAGGTCAAATGTTTATGTTCAACAAGATTCTTAGGATATGGTTATGTTCAACAAGATTCTTGACTGGTTAAGAAGAGATCGGTTAAAAATCATTGTCATCTCTCTCATTCTTAGCAAGTTTACTTTTCTATTTATTTCTACGGAAGATTAGTATTAACTAAGAAGATAGTTAGACTAATTGCAAAGGCAACAGAGTTCGGCGTCTATTTATATCACATTTCATCTTATTCTTGTCCAAATTTGGTGTTCAAAGTTTATGGTTTACGGGAAAATTAGTCTGACCAGTTGCTACTCAAATTCAAAAAATGTCAAATTCCCTATAAAATTCTTCCTTCGATTAATAATACAAGTCTAACTTCAAATCTTACTGTGGGTTTTAGACTTTTAGTGTAGGCAAAAATTTGTTTTTTTCAATTCTAAAGAATGTCAACATTCCATATGAGTTCTGAAAGAATAATGTTAGGTGAGTCACTTTTATCTAACTTTATGTAGCAACTGTTGTGACATTGTCAAATCATTGTTCATATAATGAAAAATTCTAATATATAGGTTCAATTTTATGTTACATCAGCTATCACATAAAGTGAGATGCAGATGGTATTCAAAAAGATAGTTCACTTAACATTACTCGTTCTGAAAATATAATGAAAACCTAATCTCACAGCTTGGCATAGTGTTGGTGTAAGCAACAATTTGTTCTTATAGGTTGCAAATGATGCCAACATTGCATCTCAAAATTCTCCGTTCTCAAAAACTTAGTTCATCGAACATTAACCAATTTTGTATGCACAATACCCAAATCTTCTAGGTAACAACCACCAAAATCTGCTTCTAAATATTATGATCTGTATAGTTTGAATTATCTAATTAAATTATACGATAGGTCCAGCTAAGGGTTAGTTGCTAATTGAAATATTACGGTCCAGACAAGAGTGTATTTTAACAGTTTTTTTATTTTATTTAAGAAGAGTGTATTTTAACAATTGAAATCATCTAATAGTGAAAGTCATTGTAAGGCAAATGCCATTCACCATTATCTTCGTTTAAAACGAGGAAGTGTAAGGTAGCACACTTATTTCATGCTTATCTTTGTTTAAAACGAGAAATGACATCTTCACAGGCAAATTTGTTTTGTAACGAGTTTTTGCTTTTGTGCATTACCTATCATCCAACAATAGTAGTAGTGAAATTTGAATTCATTATCTGTACGATATTAATTAGACCATATAACTAATATACCACAGTTCACCGGTTTCATATACTTAACTCTTTTATAATGATTCGTTATCTGTACGATAGTAATTAGACCATATAACTAACATATCACAGCTCACCGACAATGGTTTACCGTTAATAAATTCGAGTATACAAATATGTTTCAATCGAAGAAGCTTCTTGACTTCATTAAGAAGAGGTCGGTTTTAATTGGCTAATTAACACCTTATGACACGACTTGAAGCGCACCATTAGATTGCCACCTCTCTTTTTTCTTGCAAGTAATACTACTTGATTCATCTCTATAGAAGATAAACTTTCATTAAGAAGATTGTCAAACAATTGGAAGGGAAGTTGCAGAAGATTACAAATGAACAATATAATACAAAAAAACATGACTTTTTTTATAATCGATAATTCAATATCGATATCGATCTCGATCTCTTTGACTCTTTCTCATTTAATTTCACACTCTTGCCTAACATTTACTACTCAAATTCAATTCAAGGGTGCAAAACTTGTCATAAAACAAAATGTCCAGGGCTCAACATGATTTTTTTTGATTTTGGACAATATTGCATCTCAATTCTCAAAATTTAGTTCATCAAACGATACAAACTTTGTACTTACACTCTTAAATCTCAACCAATCCCTCTTATGTTTCAATCGAAGAAGCTTCTTGACCTGATTAAGAAGAGGTCGGTTTTAATTGGCTAATTAACACCTTATGACACGACTTGAAGCGCACCATTAGATTGCCACCTCTCTCTTTTCTTGCAAGTAATACTACTTGATCCATCTCTATAGAAGATAATATTGCATCCCAATTCTCAAAATTTAGTTCATCAAACGATAACAAATTTTGCATCCCTCTTATTTCTTTTTCTTGTTCTCATTTTGCAAATTAAAAAAATTTGCTTCTAAGAAACAACCATCAAAATCATAGGAACCCAAAAGTAAAAGGCTGAAATATGATCCTACATTTTATAATCTCTCTGCATATAATTTACAATGTATCCTCCACAATTGCAAGCACTGCTTCCCAGCTCACACTCTCACCATCAAACCACCAATAACTGCTCGCCACGTGCACACGAGACCCCCACTTGGCCTCCCACTTGTTGCTGCCCAATCCCAATCCCAATCCCCATTTCCAGCCCGGCTTGAACCGCCGTTGCCGTTGCCGTTGCCGCTGCCGCCTTCTTCCTCTTCTTCGGAGACCCGCTCTCCGAAGACGAGGCCGGTTCGGGTGACGACCGCTTCGACGTCACCCTAACTGGGTCGGGCTCGCCCGAATTAACCCGGAGCGGGAAATTCAATAGCGCTCTCGAGCCGCGCATTCTGTAAGCGGCTCTATCATAAGCCAGCGCCGCGTCCTCCGCCGTCTCGAAAGTCCCGAGCCAAACTCTGGCGCCGTTTTTCGCCGGATCACGGATTTCCGCGGCGAACTTCCCCCACGGCCGCTGCCTCACTCCCCTGTAATGCTTCCCCTTGGGCGCCACCACCACCGCCGGCTTGGCCTGAGCCGACTGCTGAGTCACCGCCACCACGGCCGAATTAGTCTCCGGCACTCTACTCACCGGCGCCGCCGAAGCCTCCTCCGGCTCCGACTTCACCTCGAAATCGAACGAGCACGGCTCCGACTTCACCGCAAACTCAAAACCGCAACCGTCGGCCGACCCGCACCCGGACCCGAGAGACGGGACCCACCCGACGCTGACGGCGTCTCTTAGAACACCGTAGAGCACCATGTCCTCGGAGTCGTCCTCCTTCAACGGCAGCTCGCCCCAGTTGTCCGTCAAGCACGGGTACAAGCTGCTGAAGCTGGAGGTCCGCGAGAAAATCGGCCCGGCGCCGGAATTCGTCACCGGATTATGATTATTATTCTCGCCGCCGAGCAAGTGTCGCCGAATCGAGTCGAGCAGGGTAACATCCGCATCAGAACCACTCTGTCCATACATTTTTGCAACTCTGACACTCCTTAGGGTTTTCGAATCGGAGCTTGTAGAAGACTGTGTTTGAAGCTCAGAGAGAGAGAGAAGAAGAGTTGGTTGTTTTGGTTTTGGATTTGGATTTCTTTGTGGAAAGAGGGGAGGAAAAGGGTTATATAGGTGAGTAGGTTCATGCATTTAAAAACAGGAGTCTTTTAACTTTTTTTTATTTTTCCAAAATTGTTTAATTTTGTATGTGGACGATATTTTTATTATAATAGACTTTTTTGTTTTGGATGCGTGGGCTGGAGCTTCTGTGAAAGTTCTTGCGAGTGTGCAAATTGCGAGTGAGGTGGGGGGGGGGGGGTCACAAATTTGTTATTAATCACGTGATTAATTGACTTGTGAGGGAGGTAATTGACTTGTGAGGGAGGCATGACGTCAGCTTATTACAGATGCAAAACTCTGTAGCCGTTTGTCGATCTGGACATGTTTGTCGGCATTGTAGTATGAAACTCCCCCCTTCATCTCTCAGGGTTTATTCTTTTTCCGAATGATAAAAAAGAAAATTACAAAGGAGTCCCCCTCAATGTTTTGTCAATGATACACGTTTGGAAACAAATTTTGTCTCTCATTGAAGCTAATAGAATAAAATCGATCGATTAGTCTTGAGATATTTTGGACTAGAGTCTTGATTCTCTAAAAAATATTGTTTTACGGTACACCGTGCCCTCAAAATAGTGTTGTTGATACTGTTAATAATAGTCTTTAATTATCGCTTTATTTCTTGTTATTGGTTTATTTACTAAACTAGCATTTTCTTTTTTACAGTTTTACTTCCTTTTTCAATGGGCATTCTTATGATGCAATCATGTAGTTTTGCGAGTGGTCCCGAGATCTAATCTTTCATTTGTGTATTATGTTAGTGAAGCAAAGGTTTCAAATTAAACCACTGCAAGTGGCCTAGTGGTTCTTGCCTAGTTGGGTGTGCTCCCCAACCTAGGTTCGAACCCCGAAGCTGTCAAAAGTGGTCAGGCATTGTGCTGCAATGCACAGTTGGAGCATTTCACATGCGCCAAATGGATTTATCTTGGGCCTATGAAGCCTTTGGATTCCCCTTGACAAAGTCAAAAAAAAAATAAAAAAAAAGTTTCAAATGGATGCATAATTAATTTAGAGAGAGTATTGACGGAATTGGTAGTTTAGATTAAAATCTTTGGAATTTCACATTAAAAAAATTAAAGAGACATTGAGTTACAAGGAATGAAACCACACACTTGTGCTAAAACATTATGTTAGAACTTCATATATGGATCTCTCTCTAATGACTAAAGCGGGAGATTATCAACATGTTAGATACGTATGTGTGAAACCCGTTCACCACTTATCATGACACATTTGAAATGGGACAATACAATACGAGCACAATATCAGTCAAGCACAATATGAGTGCAAACATTAAATATCCAAGACGTGCTTAAGCCCGAATAACAAAAAAGTGAAATTATGATTAAATACAAACGGTACGTATGTAAAATCATATAAACATTTTCACCGTGAGCCAAGTCTAGGTCTTGGTTGTATGTGCTAGTACGAGCACAACATACTTATTAACTAGGTTCCATATATGGCCCAATATTTATTCATAATTAACACAATTCATAATGAAGTTAGGGGAGATTTTCTAATGAAAACCACTAAAATGAGGACTTTATAATCAACGGTTGGGAGACTCACTTTTTTATTATATTACGGCAAATCAACAGTTAGATGTTAATGTATGCATAAGTAGATTACTTCTGAAAATTTTCTTCCAAATTGCTAATCATTAAGGTACTGAACTAGATCAAATCAATAGACGAACCAATTCTGTCAAATCTGAACTGTTCATGTTCATAGATGATAAATCACGATTATGAATGCCTTAACTATTTTTAATTTAGTTGAAAAATTGCATAAATGATATACACATGAATATCTAAACATCTAACGATTGATTTACGAAAATGTGATTGAAAAGTGAGTCTCACAATAAAGTTCTTATTTTAGTAATCCTCATTAAAAACTCTTCATGAATTTAAATCTTTAATAATACATTATTTCATAACCAAATTTAACATGGGGAGAATTTCCTAAACCAATGGCCTTAAGAGCAAGTTCACTCGTTGAGGTTACTGGGTCAAATACTATTCACTGCTTTTTGTCTTTCATTTCCACCATCTAAGTCACTGAGCCAGACACTGTTCACAAAAGGTCACTTGCTGGGTCAATTTTGTGACCTACAAACTGACATTTAGTGACATTTTGTGAACAATATATGGCCCAGTGACCTAGATGGTGAAAATAAAAGGTAAAAAGTAGTGAATAGTACTGACCCAGTGACCTCAACGGGTGAACTTGCTTTAAGACTCGATCGATTGCTCGTTAAAGTGTGTACCGAAACTTGCTGCCAAGTGGCACCTAAGTCATTGTCAATGAGTCAATGGTTGGAAAAAGAATAGAAGAGTCTCTCTGGGGAGTAACTTGCAAGAAACGAAGGTAAAGAAAAACGAGCCGAAAACGACGTGTCTGTTGGAATATACAGATACATCGGTCCTGGACACAAAATATTTCGTACATGGATAAGGCTCCACAAAGTCAGTTAACTCCAAAAACATTGAAATGAAATGGGGATGGAGATCGACCCCCACCTCCTCTCTCTCACGCACTTGACACTTTAACATCCCTTCAAGGAAAGTGAGTCACTTTTGTTTCTTGTTAATTTTTTTTCCTGTTAAAGATGTGATTATCCAAAAATTGTTGGAGTGGATCCAATCTGCTGCAACGCACTAGTATAGCTTTCATGTTGTTAGTTGGGGAGTACCTTTTTATATTTTCTTTTGGGTCAAGTTGTACGTACCTTCATTGGATTATAATGATGCTAGAGCCACAGCCAGAGCCACTTGCTCATTGATCCTCTGTGCGTCGTAATGAGGCAAGGTGTTGGATCTTGTCTGTGGATTAAAATCCGGTTTAGCGGTTTCGGCCTCTGCGAGTCGTTTGTACTAGCACAAGTTGTGGTATTGGGATAGGATTATCGGACTTCTCGTAATTAGCCGATAATGGTTGTGGGTCTCACATGAAGTTTTTTATTGGCGTAGACACTGAGACTTTTTTTACATTGTGTGTATAAAATAAAATTATTGAAACTTCGGTAATTTGACCTTACCAATGAGTAATAGCAAAAATATATTCAGAATTAGTGAACTAATATTGACATTTTAAATCTATGCTGAAATTTTCATAAATTCAAAATATCAAAATTTCAAACTTTGATATAGATAGATATGGGATTGTACACTCCAAATTTTATCTTTTCATACTTTCAATCTTTTTCTTCTTCTTCTAATGATTTCAAATTTTTTTTTTTAAAAAAAAACCTTTAAAAAAAATAAACAAGTGTGAACTCCTAAGTTGAAAGAATAGAGAAACATACTTTGGAAGCTCGCAGCTTAGAAGCCCTCTGAAGAAAGTAATTGTGGTGATTTTTCTAACAGAGGGTTGTCAGCCTCATTATTAGAAAGAAACAAAGAGAAGAAGTGAGTTTTATTCTGCCTTCTCTTTTTGGTAAAAACAATTTCTAAGGTCTTACTTTTCTCGTCGGATGATAAGCTCTCATTAATGATCTTATCCGTCCGATACCCAAAAACCTCGAATCGTCAACAACTGACGTTGAATCCTTGACCAATGACCGTAGCGGTCGCAGGAGAGACTTCTGGTCCAATAATGCAATGCTCCCCCCCGGGTTTTCCAAAAATAGCAAGTGGGCAAAAACAGCCCGCACGTGCCGGTGTGTACCCGTGAATATTCTTTTCATTCACTAAAGGACAAAAACCAGAATAATTATTTGTTAAGGGATGGCTGGGATGCAATGATGCATGAATCCACAAGCCAACAGCGACCAGGAAAATTAATTAGTTTAGAAATCGATTTTCAAACACGTGATGGAATTAGGAGGCTGCACGGTTGGTTCTCATTGCCACTTGCAAGCGTGATGGGGCCGCATCATAGATGTATAGGAGTAGTTGTTTAATGCCATCATTACGTTAGGGGCCAACCATGATTTGCACTCTGCTTACTGTTGGTCGGCTAACAAAAGTATAGATTGTGTACGGTCTAGGATAATAACGTTTAAAAACGGGAAAGAAGAAAAAGAATTTTGGCTAAACAATGTTTAGACCTTACTACTGGACCATGTGGTCCAGTAGTTTTAGGGTTTCGGTCCTCAATACCTAACAACGGCAGAGTTTTATATCGGTTTAGCTTAGAGAATTTTAGATGCGTTTCGTTGAAGGTTCTCGATCTCATGGTTTGTTTGACGTTTTGTGTTTTGTTGTAGATTGAGAAGTCGGAGATAGTTTGCTTTGGTTTGTTTTTGGATGTGTTGGGGAATAGGAGGTGATCTTTTGCTCGGATATTGCGTTTGGTGGATTGTGGCAGCTCGAGAAAGGCAGGTCCTTTGCATGGATTTAATATGGTGTTTTATGCATCTTCTACGCAAGGAGCCAAGATAATCTTTGTTGATCTAGATTTATTGTCCGAATGGAAGGTTGCTAAGGCCGACCTCCTGATCTTGGTGTTTGGCTCCAATTTTGCTGCAGCTGGTCAACAGTCTCTTTTCTTGCGCGGGCGTGCCAGCACCGTTCGGGTGCGGTCGTCGGGGGTGTCCCTTGACCTGACTTCTATCAAGCAATTGTGGACGAGGAGAGCACCAACCTCGTCGTGGGATTCTTTGTGCCTCGTGGCGAGGACTTTTGCTGAGCTTCTTGAAAATCACAATCGATACTCGATGTTGTAGATCGAGCAGAGCGAGAACCACTGGGAAGTGAGGAGAACTTGCTAAAGCGTGACTTTAGCTTGGCTGGGTTGCTAGGGCGTTACCCTTGCTTGGCTGGTTCTGTAACCGTTGACTAGGACCGAAGTACGTTGACAGAGGGTTTGGTGGCACTGAAAGTCGGCTTCTGAGAAGACTAGGACTAGGAGTGTGATCACCGCTAAGAGAAAGAGAAGGAGAGGAGTTGCTCTTAGAGAGGTTTGCTCTAGAGAGAACTTAGATCATCTTAGAGATGTTGTTGTTGTATGTGAATGGGTGTCTTAGAATGAGAGGAGAAGGTGTTTATATAGGGAAGAAAAAGAAGAGTGAAATGATGAGTGGAAGAAAAATAATGAAAGTGGAGTATGAAAGTGATTTGTAAAATATGGAAAAGATAGAGAAATGATGAAATGAAAGCAAGGCATGAAGGTGCAAAAACATGGAAGTGATGATGATCTATTAAAGATATTGTAGTAGAAAAATATATCCAAGGAAAAAAAGAAAAGCATCTAGCTTTCTTCATGTGGGTAGGAAACATGAACATGTGAATATTGAGCTGGTTTTAGGTCAGTTTCTGCCCCTTTATTCCTTCAATTATTTCTCCAACAAGCCTTCAGAATGAGCCTTCGACTTCTTCATAAAAAGTGTTCCACTATGAGTGTAGATCATCCTGACAAATTTTCAGAGCTTTATTCCATGCGGTTGGGCTGGAAATGCTGCTGGACCTCTTACAGGTCCAGTTTTCCAGTTTTGCTTCTGTAGAAAATTGGACTGATTGTTTGAAGGCATTCCACTCAAAAATAGCTCTGGCACTCTTCATAAGAAATGATCCTTGGAATGTCTAGTATTAATCTGGAAAGTTTTAGCTCATTTAGATTTCATTTGGTTAGTCTGCCGCCCCTACTTCCTTGTTTAGCTCGGTTTCTCCTAGCCGAAGTAGGAAAATGTGCTAAAGTTGACTTTTCATGCTTCCATGCTTCCATAGTAGGCTTTATTTAGCCTCTAAATATATATTTCGAGCTTGTCGACAATATATAGCTTGAGCCACTGACATTGGCTCAATTTCTCCAACACATGCCTTGTCAGGCCAAAATGTTCATTTTGGGTCCAAACACTTGGTACTACATTGGGGCAGTGGCCAAACCGGTGACAATGGCAATGTTTTCTGGTTGTTGTTGGCGGGCTCTATCTATCAAGATTTTTTCGGGCCTGACATATCAACTAAGCTGCAAGTAACTAAATCATTCGTTACAATTTGAGTTGTTAGGGAGGATGTATTGCTACCTTCATTAATTACTTACTATTAGAGAGAAAATTCTTTTATGCACAGACAATACAAAGTGACACAGCACCTATTAAGTGATTTCAGTCCTTGATATTTGTAGTTAATCATTTTTTTAATAATCAAAAAATGCATTTGATGTTATCCTGCCGTCCATCTTATTAATGTAAGTACACGTCAGTGCTCTGAATCGCTCATCTTATGATGGAGGTTCTTCAATTCCTTCCAAATACATTTTCTTCCGTGTGTTCCTGTAGATCATGTGTTATTGTTCTATAAAAGAGTTGTGCGCCTAAGAAGGGTATTATTTATAGCAAATTTTTTCTTCGATAGCAAGGTGCCTATTTTGTTATTCTGTACGTAAACTTGCTTTCACGAACTCAAGAAGCTTTGTAAAGAATGGCGTTTGTGAAGGGAAAAATATACTAGAGAACAGAGCTAATCATACGTGCACTATGTGCTTACTCATAATCTTATTTTTTATGAACTGAACTTTTTATATCATAAATTTGGGTTGATAAAAAGTATTAGTAGATCTGTGGATTTAGTCGTCGAATTGAATTCAAATCTAATGAGTTTCAAATACTTTATGAAACTAATTATATTTAATGAACCCGGGCCATTAGCTGCAAACTTCAACTAAGTTGGTAATTTTATACATTGAATAATTAATTTTCCATATTCTGAGTTTGAATTTGATGATTGGATGGTATACACATATAATAGACTGAATCAATGTGCAGCTTCAACCTTACAGGCTTTTGTTTAATCATATATGCCCTAATTAAATTGTACAATTAAAACTCCAAAGACCAAGTTCTTCCTTCATACCATTGCCACATGATCGTCATCAATGACTTTCCCAGTTTAGAAAGCTAATCAGATTCTCTACTCTAATTAAAAAACACCATGAATGACAGACACCAGACCCTAATGAGCTAGCAATCGAGTCGTGAAGGATTTGCATTGTGAAAAAGAAAATTGGATTGATTTTTCAAAACAAAATGTTGTCAGCATTTACGGCATATAATAAGAAACCCATTACAAACATCGAAAAGATTGGGTTAGAATCTGGATTAATATGATATATATTGCAAGTTGATGAGTGAGTCAGAGTTAAAAGTTAATCAAGTGATTAAAGAGAGGCACAAGATCGAGATTGATCGATATATATAAGAAAACATTATCAGGCACGCAACATTAGATTGGTTTGGGTCGTAGATCGATCAGATTCATATCATGTCGGGGCATTGTGTGAACAGGGAAGAAAGATATTTGTTAATTAATAACCTTTGAATATTGGAATAGAGGCACGTTTTGGCTTGTTCATAATAATTGTGGTTATGCGGCAGCCTGCAGCTATTATTTTGGTTTCAACTTGCATTTGTTTAACTTAGAAAAACTTTAGAAAAACTTTGTTGATATTTGATTCCTTCATTTGCATTACCACTTGTCCACTTCGAATACAATTCATCATGCAAACGTAAAATCCATTTCATCGCCGTAAAAGTGTGTGGTAAATTATACAATCATTTTTCTTACTGGCTAATTATTACTACAGTTATAATTACCGCAAAAGATTTGATAATTTATACTTTATTGTGAATGAGTTATTATTCTTTTTAATTGTACATGCACAAATAACATACACATAGAATTAAAACGTTTACAAAAACATGCAAATGTTGGTAGATCGAACACAATACTCGATCTACTTATGTGAGGGTCATTTTATACTTCCCCCATTACTTTGAGTTAGAATTAATGGTTGAACGAATATAGGCCGATGTTTTAGGTCTTTTTAAAAATCAGTTATGGTTACTACGGTTGCTAATACTCAAGGAATTACGTATAATTAGCATTAATTAAAGGTTGTATATACATCGTTATGGAGATGTTTCCGGTGAACTCACCGAAGGTACGTAACACTTGCAAGTTTGTGTCAGACTGATTCTATATTTAATAATTTCTACTTACAAATCGTATTTTCTCCATGAATAAATATCCGAAATCCCAATACATTGAGGCCATGTATAGCTCTTACAAGTACAAGCTTGGTTAAGGATCTCAGTGATGGAGATGGTAATGGTCAAATGGTGCTAGGTAATTTGCATGATATATTCTCATTAAACTGGTGAATTTTTCGGAGTGATGAAAATTGTATAGCGTGAAATCCAACTTCTGTAAGGAACTGTTGCATGTAGAAAGTGAAAGTCCATTTAGGACTTTGTGTAAGACTGTAATCCTGATGTTAGAAGGATTAATTGTGTTCATAAGATCGAGGCAAATGACTAAATAAAGATCTTGCCTTTAGCGCCAAGTATGCATAAAAAGAAAGAAGTGTGCTGATCGAGCCAGAGAATTTGTGATTACAGGCATTCAGATGTCTAGCAATACGTTATGTGCTTAAGGGAAAGTGTTGCTGCAGCTTCAAGAAGCATGGGCCTGGCATGGTGAACATACAAGTACTGCTTCCAGGAGCAGAAGATCAGAATAGTAGTTGATAGTAGTTGATCATTACCTGTGTAAGAACAACCATCTTATAATCACAACCATCTTGTAAAGAGCATGTTATTATGTTAAGGTTAGCTTCTCTACAACTATAGAATAGTACCCTGCATGGTTGCAGGTTGCTGAGGAGAAACGGGAGATATATCGATGGGTATATGTCTCTCAAGTCTACGTCCTTATTAGATGGCCTTATGTTTTTAACACGAGTAACACAATAATATATCACAATGAAGGATATATATAAGTGTAGTATCTAGAATATTCTCCGTAATTAATTAGGATTACATTTCTTGATTTCCTCTGTTTTAATAAATCTTTCTAGTTCTAGAATATAATGTAGTTCTCCGGTAGTGTGGAAGTTGATTTAACCTACTTCATAATTCATATATATAGCGACTGTAAGAACTGAGGGACCATATCAATATCGAAGTACTGGATAAAACCTAGAACGAGATGTTCCAAATACTGCTTGAAACGCTTCACCAAATTGACCCCAAGAACCAACTTCATGTTGCCCGGGGATGGAAAGATAACAGATGAAAGCCTGTGAAATGAAAGCATTTGGAAGTCACCAAGAAAAGAACGTTTGGGAGTGAGGTAGATTTTGTCAACTTAAGATGTGAAGAGTAATAGTGATAGTAGCTGCATTTTTACTAAGCAACAGTTTGGCACAGCTAGCTAGCAAGTGCATATATATAGAAGGGAAGAGGTTTCAATGATTAAAAATCAGCGCTGAAATCTATGTTTATGGGATGGTGCATTGCAAGTTCTTTGGGTTATTCATTGTGCATCGAGGTTTGAATTCATAAGTATTGGATGAAGCACTAATGAAAACTGCTGCGTGTAATGAAAGGTGCTTTCTCAGCTATATTTAGCAGAAAGAACATCGTAGAAGATATTTATTCAACATGCGCATGATCACTCAAAATCAACTTGTATGTCCGAGCTATAAACTGTCTTTCTGATTTAAAGTTATTTTCGGTTGTATATAGTCTTCATCGAAAGCGAAAGAGTGAGCCTGCAGTATCAGAATTAGAATGGGACAGGCTTTCTGTTGCTTACTTTAGTGCTACAAGTAACCTTATTCTGTTCATTGGGTACTCTACATCTCCATCTTTCATGACAAAGAAGGCTCTCTGATTTTATGCTGCAATTTTCCTCCAATATTTAGGAATTAGGAGACTATTTATAAAACATATCAAGCTATTCCTATCGTACCCCACATATATATATGTTGCTGCACTCCCTTAAGAAAGAAATGGTCGATGCTGCTGAAACAGGACCATTAGCTTAAGCACACATGAAGAGAAATCAAATTGCATGTTTTCAGACAAGACCATTGCTGCATTCCTTATAAATTAAACTATATGGTTGTGATTCCTAACCAACTGCAGTTATCATATAGAGGCTTCATTACCAACTGTTCAAACTGTACGTGTTATAAAAAATGACATTCATGTCTACATGCAAATCGTTATCCTTCATTCCTGTACTCCAAATTCGCTCTTTGCGCAACACCTAATGTAGAAATTGATTTTGTCTATCTTGTAATTATCTGTAATTATAGTATGCAACCTTTCTTCTACTATATATACTGTATTCTTGTAATTCAATCAATCATTGAGAATCAATTTCTATATAATTACAAGATGCACAAGATCTGATCAAATCAATTCAGAGATTTCTAACTTCATTTGGTGATTGAGAGAATCTCTCTAACACCTAATCTCTGTGTTTGACCATTGCTTCAAAAGATATGCCTGTTTAAATTTGCAGCTCCTCCAGACCATACAATTTTTTTTTGGTTGCAAAAAGTTTAGGTAAGAGGGAGGTTTCCCTACACTACCCGGGCCAGGGCAAACCTACGACCTCAACCCAACAGGACTTACGAAACTGGCCAGTGTCCCAGCCTAGCCCATTGGTATGGAATTATGCAGGACATTTTCTAGATTGTCCACCAAATGAGAGATTGTTGGTAGCAGGGATCGAACTTGTGTGGGTTTACACCTCAAGTCCGCCCTTGCCAACTGAACCAACTCTCATTGGTCAGACCATTCAATTTAAGAAACACTATGCAACTATAATTAGTACTCATCCATTACTTGAAACTTGAAAGTATGAAACATTCTATGTTTTGAAAAGTTGCAACACAAATATATGCTAGTTATTATCCAAACCAATTTACCCTCGAACAGATTAGAAGGTCCGTAATCAACCCTCGACCTTAGGAAGATCCGTTGATTTTCTTTTGGAAGTCTAAAACAAAATTGCCCAAAGCAGAGCAAAAGAAGAGCTTTAAACTTTGAAAGATCAATATTTTAAATCGCTGTCATCGGCCTTGCATACGTTTAGATGTGGAAAAGTGTGCGATTATGAATTAGCAATCTTAAACACAATTCTTTTATTTTTCACACAAAAGTTTTCAAGATCGATCATTCATAACTTTGATAACATTAATATTATTCCACGGTCGATCACGACCTCACCCTTTTTGGGGTTATAACGTTAGAGATCTCCCTTAGAAATCTCATACGCACGAGTAACCGCGTACAAGTTCGAACTATCCAACACAAAACCGACCTAGTTGGTCAGACTCGAGAGGCAAAGTATCTTATACATTGCTCAAGACCGGCGAAGCTAGTCTATACACTACAATAACTAAAACCTCGCTAGCAAGTAGCCGCGTAAGGACTTGTTCCTGGCTCCGTCTTTGTTGTTACTTGTTAGATAGGGCTTAGAATTCTCAATCCACATGATATCCTATATTCTCTAATAGTACATACACACACAACCCTGCAGTCCAGAATTTAAGTATCAAACTGATTCAAGACAGCGATTTCTGAAGAAAATCTTGAGTTAGGACAACACAATTTTGTCCTCGAGTATATGGACCTGTATATTTGTATATCTATATATGCTGTGTTTTGGTCTGTACATGTTTCTGGGGTAAGAGACGGTACGGAGATTTATAAGAGATTAAGAGTATCTTCTTCATCAGCACAGCTAAGATACAAACTATATGTGACTGGTTCAATCACTATGAATTGTTCAATGTTTCGCTTAGTTCCCTTCTTTTATTTCGAAATACCCCGTAAAACTCGGTCCTTTCAGAATCTTATTAGTGCTAAAACTAACTGGAAAACAAAAACATGCAGTCATAGAATTTAATGGCCAGGTTGGTGATCACAGACTAACAGTATCAAACAAGGAGTTTAGCCAAGATACAAAAATACCAGTAATTTATAAAAAAAACATAGCTAGAATCTAGATATAAATATTTCTGGTGGCCCCATTATGACCTCACCCTGCTATCTGTTTTTGAAAACTGATAATCTTGGAAGTGCATGAATTGTGTTGTTCTTGTTCTTATCTCCGATTTGTTAAAACTGAAATGGAAAAATGACTTGGCAAACTCCTTGGACTTGGTAAAAACCTCCTCTACTACTTCAGTTCCTAATTAAGTGCTGATTTGGGAGCATTATGACTATTATAATTGCTATGATTCTAGCTTCTTCTTCATCGTTGTATATAATATTGGGGTGGTTGAGCTTGTTGGGGTCGTGTAGACTCGATCTGTATTATTAGTATCAGACTGCAGTGCTTGACTTCTTCCTATATATTTTTCTTTCGGTTTCAGTCATTGACCCCAATGACCCTACATCATTGAACTTGTTGGGAAGCCTTTAAAGGGATGGGATTGGGTCAGGTCAAACTAACTTTGATGTTTATGACTAATTCTTTGTCTTATATGTACCTTTTTTTTTTTTTTGGTCAAAATGTCTTATATCTACCTGAAGACAATATTTTTCTACAATCTTGTTGCTTAATTTTCTCCATTTGTTTATGTTCCTTTGAGATAGGGTAAGAGGCGCCCTTACCACCCTAGTTGAAGTTTATAGAGATTTTGGCAATATAGTTCCAATCCAGAAATTTCTACAATATGATATATATACAATTAACACTTCTAAAATTAATATTAATATTAATAATATGGGCGTGGGGATGAGCCTCCCAGCTTGACTGGATTCCAAACCTCATTTATTCAAAAAAAAAAAAAAAACATACAATTAACACTTCTAAACCACGTGGTGTGGTGTGCTGGTCGAGCGGCCTAGTCTGAAACCGTCAGGTCTAGTGTTCGATTCCCAACTCCATCCCGTGGCCAGCAGATTTGAGGGACCTTTGTTTGTTAACACGAGGGTTCATGCGTCTGCGGTGCAGTGTTTAGTCTGGCAAAGCTGGGATACACTGCATGAGGGTGCGTGCACGTGTGGTTCTATTGACGTCTTCCCCCTAAAAAAAAAAAAAACACTTTTAAAATTTAATTACTCAAAAGAGAACCTAATACAATTACAATTTTTATGAAATAATTATTCAAATGAGAACCTATTTTACTCTAATGAGGACCTCATTTACTTTGATGAGGACTTTTTTCTAGTTACTATATATGAGTCCTCAAAGTGGTAATATGAGTCTTCAGAGTGGTAAATATTACATAATATAGGACATGTATGAGAAATGTTAACGTACTAAACACGTTCAATTGTTGAACAAACTTTGACCTAGCCGTCTCTCTGCTAGGGTTTTTCGTAGAATTTCTGCGACAGCACCTTTTCAACTTTGATCTAGAAAATCATGGCTTCTGATAGTCTTGTCCCTGGTTCCAATGGCTCTGCCCGAGTGTCTCTTAGGCAGGCAGGGACGGCGGCTTTGCAGGACGACCAGTAGTACATGGTGGGTCGTCTGCTTGGACCTAAAACTAGGTTCCCGGGGTTCAAGAGCACAATTCCATCCATTTGGCGTCTCAGATCTGGCCTTACAATCCAAGATGCCGGCGATCGCTTTCTGTTCCAGTTTGACAGTGAAGCTGTGTCACACCCCGAATTCTGAATTTAAGTAATTCATATTCGAAGCATGAACCTCAAATACCCTGTTTATAATCTCAGAATTTTTTTCTCAAAATCAACTGCACATTACACCTCTCAATAATTACATAAACCAAATCCTCAAGCTACTTATTACAGTACACTCTCACCAAAACAAATTATAAAGCTCAAGAGAGCACAATTCTCCTCACAAAACAAATGCTATAAATCTAATACTAATACTCTAAACCGCACGATCACTGCCCTGATTCTCCTGACCTGTAGGATTACCCGCTACACATTTTGAATAGTGTACCGGGAGTTGCAACAACACAAAACCCGGTAAGCTTTTGACAGCCCGTATGAGTAAACAAGAAAGAACTGTTGATTTATTCAATTATATTTACTATAACTCAAGTAAACAATCAACACACTCACAAGGTAACTCCAAAAATCACAGAAACATATAAGTATATTCTCGATGCTTTCTTTTAAAACTCCACATTTGACTGATCACAACCAACAAATATTGCAACATTAATATGTGAAATAACATTAAAGCAAAGCATGCTTGATTCTCTTTTCACTAACACCTTCACATATTAGCAATATATCACAGATAGATATTTGATCAGGATAATATAAGCACACTTCTCTTTTTAGTGAATTTTCGGATTAACTGGTAACAAATCACAAATCCACGTACTAGGGTATGTCTACTATACCCAAAATACGGGTAAGCCAGGTTGACTGGTAACAAATCATAAATCCACGTACTAGGGTATGTCTACTATACCCAAAGCACGGGTAAGCCGTAGCATACAGAGGACAAATCCAAAGTATGTATACTCAAGGAGAACACCTCTTTCCTAAGAGTATAATAGTGCACTATCTATAGGGACTAGGGCCCAGGCTTAACGTCTCATAACACCAAAACACATTTACCAGTAATTCATTTAAGCACGGGGTTGTAGAAATCACTCGGCTTCACAATTGTACTTCTCAGACATAATCAAATTCACAAAATACAATCTTTATGATTTATAGATCGTATATATGTATATGTACACCCACATAAAGAGACATATTATTTCAAGATAAATCTTTATTTCTTAAAATAATTTTCACATAATCACAAGTGGGCATATAAAATAGCTTTCACACCACATGATCAACATTTCATTATTCAACAATTAAAATGCGAGATTAATAGCTTGAATAATATCCAATCCATTCTCAATCATTTCATCACACCAATCACACATCAACCAATATATATATTCCACGTAAATATATATATATACGTAATCATCCGCTCAGGGATGACCACTAATACCAACTATAGTTCAAGCATAAAAACCGTGAAATTCATTTGTACAATAAAATCATTTTACTTACCTATGGACCGTAGTTGATCAAGTCCATATGATTTAAAACAAATATTTATTCCACAAATATTTTCACACAATTGCGATAAAAATAAAGTAATTAAATTTATTCAGTTCTTAATATGAACCACGTGAGGTTTACTCACCTCCAATTCCCGCTGCGTCTTCTAAAAGCCAAATATGAATCACAAATCGTCCGTCGATCACCTAATCCAAAAATGATCTTAACTTAGCCAATCAATCATAAACCACACAAATACGGAAATCCAACGGTCGGATTCTAATTTAATGATGATCCAACGGTCGGATCGAAATTACACGATGATCCAACGGTCGGATCCTCACGGATCGCCATTAGGATAATCCTCCAAAATTATCACGAAGATCCAACGGTCAGATCTTCTTGAATCACTCTAACAAACATCTCCACAAAATTATACGAAAATCTGACCGTTAGATTCTCACGAATCGCCTTCCGAATCACCATTTCTCAATTATACGAAGATCCAACGGTCGGATCTTCGCCCGTGACCACACAAAGTCATCGGGACAGTCATACGATCAACATATCTAAATTTGAAGTAAAACCGATGGTCAGATCTTCGCAGATCGTAAACCGAAGATAAAACGTAAAAACGTTAAATAGTAACGTAAAAACGTAAATCCACTATTTATCAACTTTTTCTAACATAACCTTGTTATATATCAAAACGCTCGTATGGATGCGTAGATCATCGCCTAGATAATGAAAACTCAAAAAAAGGTCCGACGCGCCGCCACACCCGGAGGTCAGACGGCGGTCAACGCCGGTCAACAACCTCAGATGGCAAAGTGACAAACTACAAACTGGTTCAAAATGAAGGGTTGATCGACTTTCATACCTGGAGCTAAGCGAGATTCGGTCTAGATCGTCCTAGATCAAGCTTGGAAGTCGGATTAATCCTGTGCGTCCGATCAGATTTCATATTAAATCAGGGACGTCGAAAAAGTCAAACCTTGATCTAGTGTTCTACACTCAAAATCGTGATGAAAGACTTACATGGGGATGATCAGGGGGAAGAGGAGATCACGAAAATGGGAAGGATCGGCCCGTGCAACGCCGGCGTCGAGGTTTTCCGGCCGGGTCGGTTTCGCTCGTCTGGGTGTCTTCGATCCAGCTTTCGGGGCAGCGGCGGAGCAAAGCGACACCAGAGGGAGGCTGGGATTGGAGCGGCGATCACGGAGAGGGCCGGGTCGTGGCCGGAGGATGCCGGGAAGTGCCCTTTCCGGCCGGGTCGGGTCGGCGGAAACCCGGCGGGTCTGAGGCCGGGAGAGAGAGACCGGAGGGACTATTCCGCAAAATTGCAAACTTTCGTCCTTAATGAAAAATCAGAAAATTTCCATATTTATAGAAAATTCCCAATTTTCAAATATTCATAACTTATTCATACGAACTCCGAATATTGCGTTCCACATATGCACGCGATCGTATCGACGAGCTCTACAACTTTCATGAAGGAAGTGTTCCCAAATTTTGAACGTATAAAAAGTCAACTTTCTCGACCCCCTAAAAAACGTTCGTTTTCGAAAATAAAATCGTTCGAACTAATTCCACAACTTCTCCAAGCTTCGTACTCGCTCCCACTATCGTGAAATCATTTCTAAAAATCCATGGAATTTAATTTGGATTTTTCGGGGTATTACAAGCTGACCGGAATCGTGCTCTCCATGGTGGTCCCTGGTTCTATAGGAACACCATGCTCTTGTTAGGTGAATATGATGGGATGGGCTCGGTGGAGGCAGTCCCATTGTGGGGTATGGAGATATGGGTGGCGGTAAGAGGGTTACCGGTAGCCCTTCGGAACAAGACCGCTCTAACACTTATTGGCTCAGCCATTGGACAAGTGATTCGGTTTGATCAACCGGCTCTTCGTCGTAAGGAGGAGAAGCAAAGAATCCGTCTGATTTTGGACACTCGTCGCCGGGTTCGCACATGGATGTTGTTTGAATTTTCTTCCACAGTTGAACCGGAGATCACTTTGATTTATGAAAAGGTGAAGGGCTTTTGCAGAGACTATGGCTTGTTTGAACATGATGCTTTGGGTTGCGATGGTTTTCTGAGGAAAGAAAAGGAGGAACTGTTGTAGCAACCGCCGGCGGCGGCCATGGCAGGTCTGTCGTTGATGATAAAGTAATCTGGGGTTCACATCCAAAACCAATTGGCAATGGATGGAGTGGCCCAAACCCTTATAAACCCATAGGCAAGGTCCTATTTTTTCCATGTGGGATGTATATATTCTCAACACGCCCCCGCACGTGTGGCGAATTTTCAAGCCATACATGTGAACAATTTTTGGGTGACGTGGAGCCCGTGTGGCCGCGAGGCATGCACACGTGGGATAACCTGGCTTTGATACCATGATAAAGTAATCTGGGGTTCACATCCAAAAACAATTGGCAATGGATGGAGTGGCCCAAACCCTTATAAACCCATAGGTAATGTCACATTTTTCCCATGTGGGATGTATATATTGTTAACAATTGGAAGGACAGCAGCTGGACTGGGGTCTGATTATGCTACGGGGATTTCCTTGGTGCAGAGGGAGGAGGATGCTGTCGGAATGAAGATGGTGGTGATTCCAGAACCGGTGGGGGTGCAAGGGGTTACTGCGGTGTAGAGTGGATTGCATGGGCTAGTGGAAGTCCATGTGTCACACCATGAGTTAGGAGGCCTACCCGTTATGTATGGTACTCCTACTGGTACTGAGCAGGTCCTCGCCGGTTTGAGGGACGGAAATTGCTTCACCAACTGGGCTTCCATGGTGCCTTCCAAACCTATACCTAAATTGATTGTCTTGGATACCAAGAAGGTGGATAGGAAATTATATCCGAATTTGAAGTTCTCTGAATCGGTTCTTCTGGGTTCGAAACGAAAAGCAGCCTTTGAGCTTACGAAGGTTGGGAAACGGTATCTTGCTCTTCCTACTCCTGAGTTGCAGGTGGATGAAGATACTACTCTGATGCTGCAGCACAAAAATGGTAAAATTATAGTTTCTCCTAAGAAGAAGAAACTTGGGCGCCCTTGTGGAAGTAAGAACAAGCCCAAAGCGGCTCGGGTCCTTGAATTGGAAGGGCAAGTGAAGAAACCTAGGAAATGGAAGAGTAAGGGGGAGACTGTGGGTGTGGGTAGTGTGGACAAGGCTGACATGGTGACGGTGCCCTCTGAAGTGGAGGGTGAGGTGAAGGAAGATGACATGAACGGGGAGTATTCTCTCCTCATGTTGAATGTTATTTAATTTCTTTACAAGGTTGCAAAAATCAATTCCTCTGAGGACTCATTTTACTCTCTTGCTTCGGGGGTTTTAGATTTTTGTTTGGAATAATGGTGCGTATCGGTATTAAAAGGTGGGTGTACTAGAGGTTTCCTGGGTCTTATTCTTGTTTAGAGTAGGTTTTAGGGTTCCCCTAAGGAACGATTCTTTCTGTCGACTCCATAGGGATGTTTCGTTTTTGTACTGCTTGCTGAATTTTATATAATGGGCTGACCTCTTTTCGTCAAAAAAAAAAAATAAAAAATGTTAACGTACTATACCTTTACCCAGTTCAAATCTAGCCAACTTAATGACACAAAATTCTTCAGTGCATTAAATGTGGATTCATAATCATAGACTAATTTCATGTAGTTGTAGCAGTAGTTGTAGACTAACTCTTTGGAGCATCTTTAGCAATGCTAGCCATTTTTGAGTCGAATTTTAGCCAAAGTAGCTAAAAAGTCATTTTGGCAGTCCACTTTAGAAATACGTCTGCATCAGTGCTCTCTATTTTAGCTAGTTTAAAATTTATATTATTTTTAAATAAATATTAGATAGTTTAAATATATTTATAAATTATATAAAATAACTCAAAATAAATGTTTTAAATTATAGAGAGCTTCATCTCGCTCTCTATATTTATGAGTGAGATAGCTAAAAATTATAATAAAGAGCCATTTAGGAGTCTGGTGCAGCTGCTAAAATATATAAAAAACTAAACATGCTTTCCAAAATAGCTAAGAAGTCAAAATAAAGAGTCTGCTAAACATGCTCTTAGGATAGCAAGTTTACAACACATTAAATGTGACAAATGAGAAGATGACATTGCTTATGAAGTGGTTGATCCACCAAAAGAACAAAGCAACACAATGACTGCCCGAGTGCTTCCTTTTCACAAACACAGTGATAATCTAGCTCAATGTGTTTAGTACGAGTGTGCAAGACCGGATTAAAATCGCTTAATAATTACCGGTTCAAAAGAATCTAAATCTAGTTTTTATGAGCTAGTTTGAGCAAAACCGGGATGTCCTTTTCTAAACTGAAAAAAAACATCAACAGTTGTAAATGGCTTATAGCTCGTGAAAAACTTTTCTTCTCTATGCCCGAGGTCTTGGGTTTGGCCCCTTCTCTAATATCGTTAATTGTTCAAAACCAATCTCATTAACTGTAGAATAGGAATCACCAGCAAGGGGTTCAAGTTTGTATGCGAAGGGTGGTCCGAGTACATACTACCTAGGTCTAGAAGAGTTTGTTTTCTCTATCCGATTTTGTAAACTTCTCCAAGTACAGCTGTGTTGGATGTTTTGTTTCTGTTTCTAATTCCATTGAAAATGTCCAATCCTTCATATGAAGAAAATTTCATCAAAACGTGTTTTATATCCTATAAAAATAAATTGCATTGAAAATGTAGCACAACATCACTTGATGTAAGAACCTTCTGATCATTAATGTGAAAGACATATTTCAACTTAATTAATAATAAATTACATTACGTATCTGTAATGTAACAATTAATCAATATTATAGACTTTTATCAATTAAATAGTCAGCACTCTCACAAATTACTCAACTTAAGAAAATCAAAATTTTCATCTTCGGTTCTTCCCAGAAACAGATTATTCTTTGTCTACTCTTTATTCATTTTGACAATAGACATAAGTCTGTATAAAATATACAAGTAGAGAGTTTTCACTACTCATATCAGACAGCATATTCAAAAGAGGTAAAATGATTATAAAATCTGATTACCCTGTCCCTGTTGAAACGTTGATGTAAAATCAAAGAGTAGAATGGTAAGGTCATTCAATTCACACATAACGAGATAAAAACAAAGTTTGTAGGAAGTTCACAAAGTTGAAATACGCGATAAAGTAGAATTCTAGTCATGAGTAAAATAACTGAAAGAAAGAATCCTGGGGTGGAAATCTATTTGTTTCTGGAACTAAAAAGACAAGAGAACCAATCCATTACTTGCTTGCTTGCACGTATGTCAACTTGTGCTTTATCTAGAATCTCAAGCTATCGAAAATTCGAAGATTGAGAGAAACTTAAGCATGAAATCAGATGACCAAATCCAAAGCGAGTATTGAGCAAGGGTTGATATGATAAAATCAAATCTAAATTTTGAGCCATAAGATAAATTAGAATCTATAGCTCAAATCGATTAATAAAGGGTATATCTAAATTATTGAAAAACACACCAATGTTCTTCTGTATTAACTTAGATAGATAATTCATGTAGGATTTTGAATATCCAAATTGTTTTTCCATAGCTCAAGTGCTTTATTGATCAATTGGAGAATTTAGTAACTAGCAAATGGATTGGCCCTGATATTGTCTAAATTATTTGAACCGGACAAGTGATGTGTCACTTCAAAATGACATGATATTCAACATGCTAGTAAGCTCTAAAATAATTATTCTATATTGGCGTCTATTAACCTAGATATATAGAAGAGAATAAGAAAGAAGAATGGGAGATATATTAGTACGTCTAGCTTGATAACCAGTTTTGTAAATTGAAACTACACAATTAACCGAACCAAAAAAATATGTGTAGGCCATATCGACACATTTACCCTTTTTTTCAGATTAATTATCTAATATGATGAATCAAATTTCAAGCTATGATAATAAATTACTAAGATTATCACCTATTTATTCATCGTAACAATACAAGCATAAATACCCATAGATTCAGAAATCACAGTATAATGCTAACAGTACAATCTACAATCAATGTGCTAATCATCCCCAGCTTAAAAGAGGAACTTGGTGCCCATATCCCATGACGAACCCTAGATAAGATTCTAACCAAAAGGTTCCACTTTACGAGAAGCGTCCAGGAAGGCAAGGAAGTACACCACTGTCCAGCAAAAACCTCAAATGAAGCTAACTTCTCGAAGAAACGACAAAAAGGTCAAAAAGCCGATGTAATACCTGACAACTTTAGTGGGCCCCAACATCCAATGGTTGAGCGTAAAATTGATGGGCCCATCAATATCATTATCACCTCTCTCACATTGTTTTACGTAGAAGCTTGAAATGGATAGGGCCATATTGGGAGAAAGGGTAATAACTAATAAGGATGCTTCGTCCCTCCCACACAGCACGAAAGTCTTCCTTTCCTATTTGTTTTTTGAGTCAAATCCCTGCAAATTGTTTGTATATATATAGAGCCATAGAGGCCTCTCGTTTCTTCATTCCCATTCCACTCCCAACTTTCCACTCTCGATCTCTCTTTCTTAAGAACTCATCACGTACGAAACAAAACATCTTTCGAGTCTCCGATCTCTCTCAAACAGATTTGAAATCATTCTCTTCAATGGAAACTGCTCTCAGCTCAGACATGGCTGCCCTTGATTACATCAAGAATCATCTTCTCGGAGAGTTCTCTCCGATGAGCAAAAGCTTTGCTCTTACTGAGCTAAACGCCTCCTCCTCCTCCTCCTCTTCCTCGTCCTCGGATCTATCTAGATCTCAGTCCAGTTCGTTGTCGACTTCTCAATCTTCCATAGAAATCTTTGATTACCTCGACAATGAACTCTTGGACTTCACCTCGAATAATCCAATCCCTAATGATTATTTCTTTGAGTTCGAAACCAAGCCACAAGTGATTGACCTCACAACCCCCAAACCAACTGATTTGTCCTCCCAAACTTCCTTTGAATTTGACTCCAAGCCTCAAGTTACCAACACTAGTTTCTTTGAATTCCAACAGGAGGTTCAGATCTTGAACCAAACAGCTCCCAAACCGGTCACCTCCGCCCGGAAACCGGCCCTCACCATCTCTCTCCCGAACAAGACCGAATGGATCCAGTTCTCGAAATCCGAGAAGCCTCAAGTGGTCCAGAAAACGGTTCAGAATGAGGAGAGGAAGAAGCACTACAGGGGGGTCCGACAACGGCCGTGGGGCAAGTACGCGGCGGAGATCCGAGACCCAAACCGGAGAGGCTCCCGGGTCTGGCTCGGGACCTTTGACACAGCCATCGAGGCCGCTAAGGCTTACGATAGGGCGGCGTTCAAGCTCCGAGGCTCCAAAGCCATCCTCAACTTTCCTCTCGAAGCCGGGAAATCAGATCCGCAGCCCAAGCCGGCGGCCGTGGTTGAGAAAAAACGACGTCGTGCGGTTGAAGTGAAACCGGAACCCGTGGTGGTGAAGAAGGAGAAAGTAACGGTGTCAGAGGAGGCTGTGAGTTATATTAAGGATATGCCGTTGACACCGTCGAGTTGGACGGCGGCGTATTGGGACTCCGATACGGATATGAAAGGGATCTTCAACATCCCGCCGTTGTCGCCGTTATCTCCCCACCCGGCGATGGGTTTTTCACAACTTATGGTCGTATGAAATTAAAAAAAAAAAAAAAAAAGACTAATTTTATTTTTCATTGCCGCCCAGTTGTTATGGATTAGACCTTTATTATTCTTTTTAATCTGTTGAAGAAAATGGTATATATTGTTCCCGTATATATATGATTGATATATATACGTGGGAATTTTCGATAATGGAGAGGATTGTGTTGATAAAGTTTGTATTCCCAGTTTTAATTATGAATGAACTTTTCTTTTTTTCTTATGAACTTATCAAAATTCATAAAAATAAAAAAGGAATGAACTTATCAATAAAAAGCCCTAAAAAAAAAAACTTATCAATTAAAGAACAAGAGAAGAAAATATAACTTTGAGTTAGATTATGATGTCATAGTTTTCATAATTTTTTTCTTTTTTTTATCATATGTCCCATTACGGAATGAGAAAGTAAAAGTTGCTTATGTATTATATATTTGTCAATACATATTCCATGGTTGTCTTCTTCTTCTTCTTCTTCTTCTTCTTCTTCTTCATTTATATAAAATAATAAAGTGAAGTTGTTTAGGTAATGGTCATTTCTATTATATGAGTTATTTTGTGTAACTTATTTTTTATAAAATAAATGATTCTTTTTTTTTCACTGAAAAATATATGGACAATACAGTATATATAGTGGGTAGATGAAGGATATTTTCTTATGTATGTGTTTGTGTTGGAAGAGTGTGTACACATTCATACTCAATCTTGGAGTAAGATTTTGGCTTTCGATGAAGGCCAACTTTATTGCTTCGTTAGGGAGTCAATAATCACGCTTCCACAATTAGTTGATCATGTACATGTGATAGCATAAACTTCTCACTCAGGATACTACTCTCCTCTGTTGGGTGAGAACATGCTGTGTCAACAAACCCAAATTGAGCACTCAACTTGTACTAATCGCTAATGCACGATGTCATGGAAAAAGTAAACTATTAACTAAAATCTAAAGGTCGACACTTTGATCGTCATTGGGAGTTTAAGTTAGGAATATCGATCTTTTATGTTGAACTCCAGGGATAGTGGATGCTTGGATAGTTTAATTTTGAATCGATTTGATTTGGCCAGTGGTTGACTTATAAATTTTTAGTATATGCTTAGCTAGCTCCTCTCTTCCCAAGGCCCTTTTTCATTTCATAGGTAATTACTACAATTCACAAACACTCAACATATATGTTGAACAACCTAATACCGGAGAGAGTATTTAGTGCACCGACTTGCTTTTACACAAACATTAATAAATAGCTAGATAACATCAAGTATATTTTTTTTTGTTATTAAAAAGAATTTGTCTATAAATATCAACTATTCAGATATGTTGAAATTGCTGGTTCACTTGCACCGCCGGTACATAGAAGAATTTTTTAGTAATAGAGTTTTCTTTTCATAAACTACCGTTTAGAATTCACAAGGTTATTTGGCTTTTGTAATGTATTTGATTCCCTCCAAGGAATAAGAATGAATGATTTTCATTCTGTATTTGAAAATACTAAGTTGTGGTCTAAACTTAACAATAAGAGAAAATCATTACATATTCTATAGTGGGTTTTGGGTTAATTTAATTTACTTCTTATTTTGAAAGCTTAATTGTAATGACTTCATACCCCTAACATTTGGATCAACATTTTGATTGTAAGTTGCTAATAAGACATGTCATATGCTAACCTGATCTTTAAACAAATAGAGCAACGGAGTTTAGGACATCAATGTGTTGGGGTAATCAGATGAGTTGTCTAAAGATGTTTTTAATGTGAAAGAGACTTGTACGTTTCCAAAGTAGTTTTGCATTTTGGTTTCTTGGTCTCATTGATTTTAGGTTGGTTAGCGATCAAAATAACAAAGTACAAAATTGTTTTATTTTTTATTTGTTAGTTATAAATTTCCAATATGGAAGATATATAGTAACTTTGGAAAAATGCCATTATGAAGCTTTTCATCGGTTAAACGTCCGGTCCCACAATTCAATTGATAATTAATAATGGACAATTTTTAGGTTCACTCCTTGGGTGAATGAGCATAGTCATCATCTCTTGCGATTAAGGCATAATCACTTTATAATTTTCTAATCCGACCATTCATGGTTGTATAATGTAATACAAAGATTTAAGATTAGCTCTGTAAAAAACCAATCAAATAGAAGACCTTTTAGTTATTCATTTCTATGAAATACATGGACTGTTCATCATAATAGTAGTAAGTGTTGTTAGAACCATCCATTTGTTTGATTCAATTAGATAATTCTACGATTTCTGATTCGATTGATTTTTGGGGAATTTGATTATACACCCAAATTGACACACCTCTTTTAGAATAAACCCATCCATAAGTGTTTTAATATACACCCAAACCAATTAATTAGGTTTATGCAAAATAAAAAAAACCTATTAAATAAAATAAATAATAAAACCCAATGTTGTTAAGAATTACTAAAGCTGCCACTATCAAATTTCTCATTCACCTATTAAATAGGATTGATAATAAAATCCAGTAATGTTGCCGATGGAAGTCGATCATGAAACGGCTGCCCATAGACGTTGCCCCAGAATTACTTAACCCTTGATTTCAGCAATTGAAAATTCTCCTCTGGGTTGGAGGTTACGTAATCTTCACATTAAAAAAGTCTAATCTGTACATTCAAAGCTGGTGTCAATATCTCTACAAGCTTGTGATATAAATGGATTGCACAATCAGATGTTGGTAGGTTGCCTGTGTTCAACAGCATATCCGATTGGTACGGTTCATGAGTATTGTGGTTGCTACCTATTCAAAAGGTGTGTGTGCTCCTGACGAAGAGGTATTTGTTTTGTGATGGTTCTAGGTTTTTGATATTGAGTAGGTATGATAAACTATACAAGTTCTTGATTGCAGGTATGATTAATATGCTCCGAGTAACAAAGTGGTTGAGAATGAGAATCAAATTTCAATGAACCTGAGGTCGAGGTCTAAATGCAAAAAACCCCTTATTTTAGCCGACTTCATCACTGAGAGGACCAAGAAAGGAAAAGCAAAAGCTGAAATTGTTAAGAAGGACGATGATGATTTTGTCGTACAATCGCCTTCCAAGAAAAAGAAGACCCAACAGTAGATCAAAACATAGGTGTTTGGAGACTACGGGTTGGTAAGTGCATGACGATTCCTGATGCAAAGAGGCTTAAGGTTTATTTGGCGAAAAGAGAGAACAAGTAAGTGGTACAATTATGGATAAAAATGGGATACCCTTTTTATGAGTTCCTATTCAAGTTGGTGTCTCCGTATCACATAGGGTTCGTACCTCTTCATGAGAAGGTTGCTGTATATGTTTGCATTATGTTGTGCTGTAACCGGTGAAAGTTGGTATGTATGCATGTAGGTCGCCCCTGTGGCATGGAGTGAAGTCAGGAGTATTTGTTAAGGATGTACTAGCCATCTTGAATGAGGAAGCTGTCGGTGTGCAGGTTGTTGTGTGCATATATAGTTATCTACTGAAGCTGCGATTGATTTATTTGCCTGTGTTATAGAAGCATGTTACCATATTTATTTTCCTGTGTTATAGAAGCATGTAACCATATTTCCTCACATATATCCTTATATGTAGTGTGACTATAAATTGGAAATGCTAATGTTTTTGAATCAAAGCTGGTCCTTGCAATGATTGCACCCTCTAGATGAATAACATGGACCCTATTATGGAAAATTAATGAACATGGAATATTGATTCTATACCTACGCCTATTGGAATGGGGAATCAAATTTCATTCAAAAAAAGGGAAAAAAAGAAAAGCAAAATGACATACCTTGATGAGAGGATGTTTAATCACTACATGATAAGAATACCTCCACAAAAGGATGTTTAATCAGATTGAGAAATTATCTACGAAATCTAATAGGAATATCTACACAACCACATCTACTTAAAAATGGCAAATATAAAGATCAAATCTGAAAGGAAGAGATATACAATAATTAAGGCAATTAATCTTTTTAAATAAGGAATATCTACACAAACATATCTCCTAAAATATGACATTAGTTACATACAATAATTAAGGCAATTAATCACGTTGACATATTTAATAATAGGATTATCTACACAAACATATCTACTAAAAAATGGAAAATATATAGGTCAAATCAGAAAGGAAGAGATATACAATAATTAAGGCAATTAATCGTTTTTAAATCAGGAAAAATAAATTGATGGTATTAAATTCTAATTTGTGTTTATAACTGATGCCATATTTAAATTTAAAAAAACACCTATATTTGAGGAATATTTTCCTTTTTCGACGAGAAGGGTAAAATAGTCAAACTAAAAAAATGAGAAAAAAACTTAATTATAGACTTAAAACCTATACGGTAGGTTTAATTATATGAATGGGTGTAGATTAAAAGAAAACATATGATTGGGTTTCTCTTAAAATGAGCTTTATTTTTTGGGTTTTTTTTTTCTAATTTTCTCTTGATTTTTTTACAAATATGATCTTTAAATGCTTATTTAAGATATGGACCGTTGGATTATAAATTTATTACGTAAAAGTATGTTAATCGACAATAGGGGTGAATATGCTCATTCACTCTAGGGGTGAACCTAAGAATTGTCGATTAATAATTAAGGACTTGTTGCTAAAATTGCAGCAATTAGTTTCAGTTATGAATCTATTGCAGTATTAAGTCGACCCATTATGGGTAAGTGACCATTATGTAAAATGCAGTATTTCATTATAGATTTCACCATAACAGCACAGTCGCATGTATAAATCATTCTCACCATTGCTCAAGTACATCTTAATTATACTGAATCGCTCTGCATCATTTCCCAACTAGCAATTGCTTGAACTAAAATGGCCTTACTTCTTAAAGTTTTGAAACAAGGAGATTTTGTGAAATTTTGTGAAATTAATGAAATTTTGTAATAAATTTGTCTTTTTATTACATCAACTATCATATAAGGTGGAATGCACGTGATACCTACAAAAATGATTCACCTAACATAACTCTTACATATTTACTTAAACGAACATAAGATATCAAATAATTGACTTGAAAAATTATACTAGCGAGCATGTAAAGGAATCATAACTAATAATTGGAGGCTGCTAATTCTGGCAATCGTTCTCCAGTTTTGATGTGATGCTTCAACGGTATAATCAAGATGTGATGCCTTAACTGGCATTGTTGTTACATCATTGTACTAGTCCCCATTCGATGCATTTGACCAAGCTAGTTATGATTACAAGGCTTATATGTTATAACCTGTTGAGACCGCTACCTTGACTAGAACTTGTGTAGTATATTAATTTCCTGTCTTGGGATTTTTGATTTAGTTTAACAAAGAATGAGCACAAGGGATATACAAAGTCAATACTACAGATTTGTATAAATGATTTGGAAATCATGGCTCTTGTAATAAAATGAAGCTTTCGCAAGACCGCAACGATTTGCTTCAGTTCAGTCAGAGGGTCTAATTACATAAACATCGAGTAATATATGTTAATGTAACGTGAGGCCTTATGAGTAGGAGAACCTTCATAATCACTGTTTTCATAATTGTCGATGCTTAATATTTTTGTTTTGCATGTGGTAATTTGATATATCAAATATCGGCAATGCAACTTTTCTTAAGTTCATTGATACTGAGATAATAAACGGTTAGATATGAGCGTGGTTTATGTCTTGTAGAATCCCAATTAAAGACCTATCTAGTTGATAGAGAGAGAGAGAGAGAGGGAACTCTCAGACTCTCAGGCTCTCAATATCGGTGAAGACGTGAAGTCAACTATTCAAATATTATAAAATAAAGGTGATTAGAACCCTAATCTCCAGACTAAGATAAATTACTGGTCACCTGGAGCAGAACGTATGTGTTGAAGCACTGACTGGGACTTTTATGTATAAAAATTCCAAAGAAAAAAGAAACAAAGGTCAGCTCGACCTTGCTAATTCCCCAGAAACAAATTAAAATTGCTTTCGTTGATGCAAGTTGTGCAGGAATAATCGTCTTTCGCTTATAGTTCAACCTTAAGTATTAATTTTCTTGTTTTACTTTTTAATCTATAAGAGAAGAGAGCTTGCTCTTCAAACCTGAAAAATTTAATGAATATAACTCTCTAATATTAAAAAACTTTAAAAACTGAAATAACCAACAGAGACAATAGTGTCAATTTAGAAAAAATAAAAAGAAATTAAATTCTTTAAAATAAAATAAATAGTAGTTATTGTTCTAGACAAAAACTACCAACTTCCTTATCTCAAAAAAAAAAAAAAAAAAACACCCGCACAGTCGCACACATAGAGTGTGGGCATATTTATTTCTTTGTTTCTCTGACTATTCAAACAAACAAACTCTCCGGGCTTGAGGTTGACTAAAACCCTAGCTTTTGAATATGTTGTGACCATGACAGAACCATTCTCATGTCGGTTCATTGCTGGACTTTGAATTCAAAACAAACGAAAAAATTGTCAAAGCTATCGCTAAAGATATACATATAGCTAAGTTGCATGTGCTTGCAAAACAGTAATAGACACTGGTGATCACGTAGATGGAGCCAGATGGAACCATGTACACGGTGCATGGCTCGTACGTGGAGGAGGCGCCGCACTCCAGCTAACTGCGGTCCACGGCGGTTGCTGTACTTTATGTACTGACAGCACCACCGTCAGGCACACCAGTCTATTGCTTTGAAGTCGTAGCGATTCATTTGCCGTTATATACGGCTAATTCCAAAATCGTTTCTTCTTTTGCTATGCTTGAAGTTTATTGTATATTCTAGGCTGTCACGCACCGGCAAATGTACCACGGTTTCTTCTTACTTGTCACAAGTAAAAATTTAGACGGACGTGAGAATACGTTGTATTAAGCTTTCTTAAGAAATATTCAAAGGCCTTTCAAAAAAAAAAAAAAAAATATTCAAAGGAATGTAAAAGTCAGAAACCTAAATTTTGAATAATTTCGAGTACCTGAATTATTGCGTGGTTGACGAAGTGAAAAATGTATGCATCATTTTTAATTTGATGACTTTGTTAGTATTCAAAACTAAGTATGCAAGTATGCAGTACTCAACAGATATATCTATACTATTATTAAGAGAAAATGCTAGAAGAGGCTTTGTTAGCCAAAATGCATATGAAATTACATATGGATCCTTACATTATATATTAATTTGAAATTATATTTAATAACTAAGGGATAAGAAGGTAAATAACAAAATCAAAATTGAAAAAAATAAGAAAACAATAATTTACTTATCTGCAGATAACTTCCTACTTACCCACTATGTGCATTTCATCTAAGACAAAACTTCCCACTATTTGCAATAACTCCCCACTTATTTTGAAAAAAGTTTTTCCATATCTATTTAATTAATAATTATCCACACCCATCGGGTGTGTTTTGTTCTAGTATAACTGAAGTTAAGCATATGAGATTGACTTAATAACATAAAAACTAGCTAAATCCTTAAATTTGGAGTAACTAATGATCCTGGATGAATATGCATTCCGTAATCGATCATAACAAATTAATTAATGGGTCAATACCCCGATGACTAATTCATCCATTTCTTTTTGTTTGGTTTGTAGGCCTCAAACATTATATAAACTAATCTTGTCTTCTCGTTCCCAGTGGGACGTCAATGTATCGTATGGTTTGCATCACTACATATATATTCACCCTTTTCTTTTTCTTGTAGATCCGGGAATTTAATTTTAGAGTGAAATGCACATTCTCGTCTTTACACTCTAAGAGCAACTCCAACAGTTTCCTTATAATTTCTGTATAATAGGGAAGCAAAAGTAAAAGATTTAGCATCTTTTTCTTCTCCAACTCCAACAGACACTACTAGAAAAATGACCATAGGCCACGCTAGTATTGCACACAGTTTAAAAAGAGTGCCCTTTTATATATCAATAGACACTGTTTTATATATTCTGTTTCATTTGTTTGATTGCCACGGATAAGTGTAGTAAAATAAATGATAAAGGGGGTATATCAAATTTATATTATCTATTACATACTTATATCCGTATGCCTTCTATTTTGCTACTGATAAACCGTATTCAATGAGGGAAAAAATAAATTATTTTAATAATTTCCTCTTTTATCTCAAACAAAATTCAATATTTGAATCTTTTCCTCCATTTACATTGGAATAAAAATTTTATATTTTAATTTTTCTGCTTTTATCTCAAACAAAATATATAAATCTAATCTTTTCCTCTTTTTTAGCAAAAGAAATATATATGTTTAATCTTATATCCCAGACACGTCAAACTTCAAAGCATACAACGCATATAGTCGACATATTTGCATACTTCTGATCTTCCTTGTTTTATTCTTTTCTCTCTTAATTCCTTTTATTTTCTTTGCAGAAGCTTTGCAGAAGAGCAGGTCTGACTTTACTCCGTTTAACTCAGAAGATCAAGATGCAATTGGTTGCAATCGCCTTCATCATCAGGTATTGAACCAATTTAGATTCAAATCTAGTTTTCTGTATTCAGATTTGAGATTTTTGTTTTTTAATTGAGCCATTTATTCCCTTGAGAGTTGGATTGATCTGTAGGGGTATGGATCAGATTGGCATGAAGAAACATCGGCGATGTCAAAATCGACGCTCACCGCTTTGTTCTTCGAACCCAAATTTCAATCCATGGTTAAATACGATTGGGAATGAATATGATATTTGGGGATAAAATTGAAAGGCTTTTTAGACGTTCTGGAATCTTTTTCAATATCAGTTTTCTGGTTGCTGGATCTGGTCTTGCACGATAGAGGAGAGGAGCCAAGGGACTCTTATTTTGGCTCTATGAAATCAGCTGGGTTCTGAACTTCAGATGGAAATCTCTTTTGCAGTATTATACGAAGTATCTGTACTTTGTACAAAATACAAAAAATAATAATAATACGGTATGAGAAATCAGAAACGTAAATAAAATAAGATAAAGAACAAAAGAAAAAAAAAACTAAAAAAAAAAAAGTAAAATAAAATAAAAAGAAATTAAGAAAAAAAGGAAAAAGAGAAAATAGAAATTGAAAAAAAGAAATTATAAATAATAGAAATGTGCTGGGACCCACAGAAAAATGGTGATACGGAAGAGTAAAGGGTGTGATTTGGTCAATAGCACCGGCAATAGAGAATACAGTTAGCCAATCCGTGGTTGCACCGTCCCCTTTACCTATTAGACACTGTTATTAGTGTGTATTGCCTCAATTGATATAGATAAAAAACAGTGTGCTATGGGACAATTTTTAGTAGTGAGATTCCCTATTTTACAGCAATATCTAAAATCTCCATATTCTTCCTTAAAATTTTAGAGATTGCTGTAAATATAGGGAATTTGGTTTTCTCTTTCCTCCTTTTCTCTAAAATAGGGATGGTTATAGAGAATCTGTTGGAGCAAAAGAGGTTCATTTTTTCCTAAAGTAGAGAAAAATCAAAATATGGGGAAGCTGTTGGAGTTGCTCTAAGCTTCAATTAATTTATTTAAATTTTTTCTTTACAATAGTAATGTTGTTTTTATTATCAAAGAACTAAAGGGAGTGTACCCAAAAAAAGAAAAAGGAACTAGAAGGAGTGTGAAAAAGCAAGTGCTAATAATTCATGTCTTACATCACTACCCTTTATATCCGTTCATATTTATTCTTCAAAGTTATCGAGGGAAAGAGTTAAAGTACTAGCTACAACCCTACTCTTGTATCAATATGATCAACACCACTCATCCAACCCTGGCCTTATACCCTAATTTTAACTATTATTCCTTTCTTTGTGTTACACTTACTGTAGAAATGAGATTTTTGAAGTACTACAACCCTATTTTTGCAGCAATAAGATCAACAACAATTAACTTCAACCCTAGCTACCTTTGTTTTCAGTTAAGAAGATTCAAGACCCTGCAAAACACCTTAACTCTTTAGTTTAATTAGGTGGTGGAGTTAGAGATTATTGACATTGTAAATGTGTATTATTTTAGTTAATATATGTGCTTTTCTGATTGCATTAAACACATTTTACCTCTCTCATTTATGAAAAGGTCAAGAAAGATGGAGGTATAGTTATTGTAAGAGCAAATAGCCAGGACCTAACAATTATTATGTGGTTAATATTATCAACTTTCATTTTCATGCGATTCATATTTTGATCGTTCATCTTAGGTTTCCATAATCTCGGGGTCACCATTGAGTCTCAAACACATGATCGAGAAGCCAGCTCCATAGAATGCCCAATTAATATTGGCAATAAGGCCTTCAGAAATCAGAAGCTAGCAACATTACACCGAGTACTTCAGCCACTGAATAACCATTGAATATTTATAAGGAGCTAGTTAGGTTGTGTCCTGTTGACTTAGATCAGAAGTTACTATATATAGTTTAATCACTGGACTCGCAATCATAGATGAGTTACTGAATTTATATATTAACGACAGAATCTTCGACCAGATATTGAAGTTATACATGAAGATATCAAGGCTTGATTTTAGGCGACTCATATGATAATTAACGACTGTAATTAAGCAAATTAACGATACTTATATATTAATTCAAGTGTACTAGCTAGATTAATTAATGAGTCAAAGTCTTTGCATTCCTAAATTCCTTGTATCCTTGACAATCTCATTCTCAGTAATGACTCATTTGTACTTTGTGTTGTTTTGTATATGACTCAATTAGTGAGTGCTTAATAACTTAACATGATGAGGTAAGGATAACAATATATTAAACATGATATTTAATGGTGCTGTCGCGTGGTTGAGGATCAATTTGTTACAATTAAGCTTTCACTCATCATTTGGCAAACTGACATGTTTGAAAATGAACTTTATTAATGGATTAATTTTTCAATGAGTGTGTGTGTGTATATATATATATTTTGGTCTGATCAATGAATGTATATAAATCTCTATTATTCAACCATTTTAGAGAATATATAATATTAAGATATCCTTTTTTTTTTTTAAATTAAATAGAGGATTAGGCGATATTAGTTCCTCTGCGATAGAATATTAAGATATCCTAGCTCCTTTGAACAAATAAACTGATATTAAACTGATAGAGTTGAAAATCGAGGGTCTAGTGATTTTTTTTTCCTAATTTTGATTGAAATGTGTTTTAATTGATCCATTTTGAAGTAAAGTATAGAAGGAGAGATGTCAACGAGTAACCTCGTTAAAAGTTTATTTTTCCGAAACTACAAAAGAATGACCAACTTAAGAATGGGTTTCAACTCCATCTTGTAGCCATGAAGTCATGCTACAAAATTAGCTCTTATTCAACTAATCTCATACTTTGATTATCCTCTCTTGTCATTTTCTTGTGACATCATCATTTGCTGATTATAAATTTTTTACTACAAGAATCATGTTACTTTATCAAACAGTCTCACATATATGTGATCAAATTATATAAAGATGTAGATTATTATTTATCAATCTAAATTAAACTATAAGAGATTGAAATTGACACTCATGTTTTGACAAACCACTTTTTTTTTTATAAGTATTTTTTCAATGAACATATGCATGGAGGGCGGTGTAATTTGTAAAGAGACATTTTGGAGAATCGATCCTGCGAAAGAACTCTTCGCTTCTTGGTTGTGTTATGGATGGGTTGACCAGGCAAGCCTGGTCAACCGGGGTTTTTTCTTCTTCTTCTTTTTGGTTAGTCCAACATTTCCATTTAATTCTGTCAGTCCAACCTTGCCTTTAGATAAGCCTATCAATTATTGGGAGAGAAAGAATTGTCAAAAGACCACGTGAATAAGACTCATACAAAATGAAGACTTTATCAGTAAGAGAAGAAAACCCTAAAACAGGATCTCCTTTCATCAATCTGATCAAATTAAGCACTTGTTTATTAGAAAGATTACCAAGAAGGAAGGAATAATCTAATTATTCATGTACATGTAATAAGAATACTCATTAAATTATTCATTGTGGTCATAATAACAAATTTTATTTTGTTTGCTGAATAAATTCAGCTTAGCTCGTGCGCCTTGATGTTGATCAGAAACCTACCAGCAGCATTATTATATACTACAAGAAAAGGATTTTCATAAAAATATAAGCTTATGATATTGCTAGACTAAGATATCGATCTAATTAAGTAAGATTAGTCACAGAAGATCGAACATGTGTTTCTACAGAACAAGCTAGAAGGATTGATTAAATAAGCAAGCGATGATCTAGTACGCTAAAGAGTATGAATTAATTATCTCTAATTGTGGAAATCTTTTGTAAATATTGCATTTTGATACGAATTGACAATACGATAATTTAAGAGTTAAGACGTTCAACAATTTTGGTTTTCAGGAGATAACGTAACCGAATTTCATTGATTGCCATCCTCCCTAGGGCGCTCGCAAAGTACAGGCTCTAAAAGAAGGATCCTCCAAAGGTGCACTACGCTCAGCTTCGGTCACACTCCGCTCCTTAAGATGCCGAATTAGTACGCTAGGGTCTTATGCATACATGTAACTAGAGTGAAGTGCTACACATTAACGAAAAACATAATAATATGAGAAGCTCTAAAGTACACCATACTAATAATTAATTGTCAAGCCTACATCTTAACTAAGAACTTATAACCAAATGAATTATTAAGAATAGCGTGATTATTGATTGATAAGTGCCAAAGTATTTTGATGAATTTGCACGTGCACGTACGTGTACATATTTTTTTTATTAAAGAAATAAAAACTACAAGAAAGATCCTCTAACACAACCTATAGCAAGATTCATTACAAGCTGAAAGTGCATTAGCACTAGAATTATGGCCAGTATCCGCTATGGCATACACTAAGAAATTTGCTTCGCTTTTGATGTGCCTATAAAAGAAACTCTGTAATTGACTTGCTAGTTGCTAGGTAGAGAATGTCCTTCAAGATGAATTTGATACGTCAAGGGGAAGAGATGGTGCCCGGCTAAAGAATGAAAGCATGAGGACTAGCTCTAAGCGGTAAGGCCTCAAAAGTAAGAACATCATTCAATCCCAAATTCTTAGAAGCAGCTAAAATTGGAGTACCATGAACATCTCTAAAGATGAAACCTCCAGCATTTTGCTTATTCATTTTCACAGAGCCGTCAAAGTCGGCGAAAATTCTAGGGTTTTCAATAGATATACGTTTTACTATATGATAGATCAAGAGATCAATCTAAGGTTTCAAGTTCAACTATATGTAAAAGTCAAGTGATCGACGTCTTGAAATATGACTCTTATGCACACTAACTTCATTGCCTTAACCAAAGGACTTATTGCTTGATTGCGCTCGTACGTTTTAGAACAAATCTAGGCTCTTGATAAGCTAATGGAGGCGTACGTGTAAATGTAGGTCAACACCTAGAGCTGGCAATACCACCTTGCACCACAAATTCTAAATTATCAAGGCGATATATAGTTGAAGTTGATCGAATTATCAAATTGATGATGTTAGCAAGAAATTTGTTTTTGTACATGTTTTTTTTATTATAAGTAGGGTATCAGGGTATGTATATGTATTCTTCTCAATCGCTCTTAACTCATTTAACTTTTTCAGTTAACAAAGTTTTGATGAGGCAACTCGAATTGGAATCCTCTTAGTAGATCGAGTAGTTTTCTCTAATATATATATATATATATATATATATATATATATATATATATATATATATATTGTTCTGAAGAGGACGTCCGCAACCCAGAAAAAGTGCGGACGTCGCTCCTCCGGCCTCGATCTAGCGGCGACGGCGCGGCGTGGCTTGCCGTAGGGTCGCCGAGGGTTGTGCGGAGGGGTCTGCGGTTCGGTGGAGTCGCCGGCGACGGTTCTGCGGATCTGCACAGAACCTGCAACTGCAGGTGAGGTGACTACCCAGAAACCGGCAAGCCCGACCTCGAACGCTGCCCAAAACCGTCCGCCAAGCCTCCGGCCTCCGTTCGCCAAGCCCCGAGCCGCCGTCGCAGCCTGGAACGCCGCCGCTGCGTCGCCGTCCGCACTTTAGCCAAGTGCGGATGTCCGCTTCAAAACCCGCCTGTATATATATTATTATTATTATTATTATTATTTATGTTAATGAGTTTCACCCACATGAGTCCATTCATCCCAGTTATGTGAGGAAAGGAAGGGTGGAATACATATGATTTCACTTCATTCCATTCTTACCTGCAGGATTATACTTCGTACATAAACAAGACAGAATTAGGAATGTTGGATGGTAATTTTATAATAAGTAGCTGAGGTAGCTTTAGTATTACTATAGTTTTTTTTTTTTTTTTTTTTGAGAATATATAAGAAACCTTTATTGATAATAAACAAGATTACATAACACGGGAATGATCGGTGGTGGACATGAATTCCCCATTCTCCTCCCTAAAGCCTAAATCAGTTACGGGTCTGTCATCATGAATGACCTCTATGAGCCGAAAGGGCCTAACCCCTAACCACCTATATCGCCCAACCTCTCGGGCTACAAAACTTTCCCAGAATCTCGATACCACCTCATAGACAACCGCCAGAAAAACCAACACCCTCTTCTACACCGTGTCCCAAAGATACCAGACCACGTGTAAAGATCGCTCGTCAACATATCGACCATAAGATAACACCGAATATAAACAGTTTCGTCCCCAGGAAAGAGACCACATCTATGGCACCTCAATTTGACCTAACCCTAGCTATAAAGAGTAGGGACATGCTAAAGACCAGAAAGACCTAACCAAAAACCTAAACAAAAAAACTACTTTAACCAAGAACATAAACCAGCCGCCACAATCCTCTTCCCTCTCCCTAGGTACCTCGTCGGCAGACCCCCTCCACAAATCCCTACCTTCGAAGTCACCACACTGAAGAAACACAACCCAATCAACTAGCCACACCAAACTCCCTACCTGTTATCGGCGGGGTCCAGACCAGATCCACGGACCAAAACCGAGAACCAGTTCGGGCTTACTGTGCCCTGCCACCCGTTTGTGTCCATCCGATGGAGAGCACAAAACCACCATTGAAAACTCCGACTATCGACGCATCTCAGAGAAGTAACCAGCGCCATACGATCCGTGGCATGCCGCCGCCATGATCTAGCCTCTGGTCACCTCCTCCATGCTTGCGCCGCCACCGTCGCCAGTCACCCATCATCCACACTTGCGCCGCCGCTTGAGAGGAGAGAAGTCTTGTACACAGCCCAAATCGATGAAGAAAACGCGAAAGCTGGAGCTCCGATACCTTACGAACCCGTAAGGCAACACCCACTACTCATTGATGAGGCTGGGAGCCATGGTTGATGCGGGGGAAATAGATATCTATGTTTTCAATTTTAAACTCTTGTTATCACAACATTTAATATATTGGCAGAAACTAATATACTAAATCAATCTTTAATGGATTGTGCTTGGCCTTTTGTTGTTCCTTGTACTAAGCATAGGGTGGGATGAGCTGCTAATATCAAATTTGCTATGGTTTGGTAAACGGAAATTTCAAGGAGGTAGGGTAATTTACCTTAGCTCTCCTTTTGACACTATGATCTTCTAGTTAATCTGGTATACCTTGCCAGCACTCAAATATTTGTTTAGCTATTAGTAGTTATTTGTCACCACATGCACATTGCAGAATAATGTACATTTGAATGTCTCTGCTTTGTATTCTTCTTAAATTGTAATGAGACTATACCATTTAAGTTTGCTCAGGTGCGGATATCCGCACCGAAGAAAAAGGTGCGGATTTCCAGTTTTGACCCACTTTCCGATCACATTTTTACATCTTAGCTGTTCAGTTTTTAGATCCTAATGTATAGATCATCTATGCAAAATTTCAGCCAATTTGATGATCGTTAAGGCATCCAAAATTGCAATTTACACGAACGAACCGAATCTGTCGAACCGGAACCGTTCGTGTTAATTGTTGTAAATTGCAGTTTTGAATGCCTTAACGATCATCAAATTGGCTGAAATTTTGCAGAGATGATCTATACATTAGGATCTAAAAACTGAACGGCTAAGATGTAAAAATGTGATCAGAAAGTGGGTCAAAACTGGAAATCCGCACCTTTTCTTCGGTGCGGATATCCGCACCTGAGCAAACTTAAATGGTATAGTCTCATTACAATTTAAGAAGAATACAAAGCAGAGACATTCAAATGTACATTATTCTAGAAATCCGCACCTAAACAAAAAGTGCGGACGTCCGCACTGGAGAAGCGCTGCTATACCATTTACCTAAAAAATAAACGTGAAAATATAAACAATATTGAAAATGTGGGACAAGTGAAACGATTTAAAATATGGCATGAAATAAAATCATAATAGCACCACCCTCATTATTTTACCATCTTATATAGGCCGTTTGTAAAGTTTATATATTGGGCCTGGTAGCTTTTGGAGCCCCTATTAGTTGAGTTATTATTTTGGTGCATAACAACATGTTTCAATGATATTGGTGAAAGCTAATAGTATACCATGTAAAATAATGTAGTCACACAAGATTACAATACTCGTTTGTTTTCCTTAAAACTCTGTCGCAGTGTTCTAAGTACCCTCAACTCCTACCAATATCCAAACCAAACTCGGTTGCATATAAACACCTTTGTTGTTTAGATACATCAATATGAACCTTGCTATATTTTGGGACAAAATAATGTCATTGTAAACCTATTTTCATGCAGTGCTACAACTGAGATTCAATGGAGACGACAAGACCCAGTGTGAAAATTACAGTCAGGTTCTACTTATGTCGAGTATCCATGTGTGTTGAATATTTGTCTGGTTCACAGAGTGCGATTGAGGAATCTATTCCTTTACTCTTTACTTTTTCCTTTTTATATGAGAGTGGTGAAGCAATTGACATTCAAATAACAATGTTTCATAATGAAGATATACGGACGATATTGGTATTTATACTCTTTTCCAAAGGTAGACTAATTCAAGTCGAAGCTTGAAAATCTAACTTACGTTCGAGAGAAAACCCTTCTCTCGTCTTCTATTTGGTGCCTCACGGTGTATTACTCCGATTTCCTGATCTTGTCCCTGCCTTGTTTTCCATCATCGTCTCCTCTTCCTAAATATCTAACGAGTACAGCCCTCCCTTTTCGAAACACCAAAGCATGGTGGCTTCGTGACTGTCAACTTTGTGTTCACGGTGACGGGACGGTGTACCAAAATGAGATCATGCACTCCGATCTTGTTTTGATGACGGCTAGGGAACCTTTCTCCTATTTTCGGGTGGACAATCTCTGCTTCCTGTCTTGGCTTCTTGATCCCGGGGGTGGAGTTGCTGATAACGGTGAAACTAGCAGTGGGGCGGTCGCCAACGATGGTGGTGCTGGCGCGGTTTCTCAATACTGAAGCTCGGCTTGCATCCTTGGCGGCTAGGGTTCCTCCTGTGCCCTAGGGTTTTGTTTGGGGCTTCTTGGGCTTGGTAGTGGGAGCCAGGGTCCAATAATTTTTTCTCTCTTATTTTTATTTCCCTTTATTGTTGGGTTTGGAAGTGACAGGCTGAGTCTCGCACATTGAGTTTCGGTTCTTTTTTTTTTTTTTTAGTTTTTGTATGCGGGACAATAGTGAGGCGTGTCCTTTTAGTATGGCCGTGGTCGGCTTAGGCATACCCACATATTGTTCTATATAGGAGCTGGAGTCTTTGTTACTACTTAGGGGTTTATTTCCATACCGTGGTTAGTTTCTTGTAACATCTTATTATTGTTTGTCCCTAAGTCCGTGTAATAAAAGTGTTCTCGTTTCTTCTAAAAAAGAAAAAAGGTAGACTAGGGTTTCAATAAGGATTCGATGTTCTAATGTTGGACTTACTAACCATGAAAAATGAAGCTTCTTGGTTTGGAAACCTTACACTACGTACGGAACAAACAAGGTGTAAATGTAAATGTGAAGTACTGAGTAGTCATGTAAATTTGATGGAAAGAAGTAATGCTAATTTTGATACTTGAGAAAAAAAGAGCGTGAAAATTTCTAGATCTCCCTCCGTCTCACTTTTCATACCCGCAACAACCAAACCATGCGTATAATAAGTTCGGAGTAGTCCTTTGAAATTCAAAGATGTTTATAACTTTATACGCAAATCCATTTTCAGACCAACAAAAATAAAACTAGATGAGGGGTTGTTTAACATCTCAAAGATGGTATTTTAGATGAGCGGTTGTTTAAAATCTCAAAGATGGTATTCAACAGGTGTCATTTGATAACTAAGGGTCATGAGAAGTGGTTGCAAAGTATATAACAGTACGAGCTCCCGTTTTCTCGGAGCACCCAGGCCGAAACCCTAGGTTTCGTGCAGAAGTACGGCAGCGGCTTCGAGGATCCTCCTGCTGTGACAAGGACGCTCCGGCGTTGAGTCTCAGGTGACAGTGACTTGTGAAGTGGTGGTGTCGGTGGTAGTATCGATCTCAGTTTTGAGTTTTCGGCTCACTCGAGTTTTGGGTGAGAGATCGCCGACGATCCTTGCTGAGGAGGCCAGTCCTGTTCGTCTTGTGGCGGCAGTGTTGAGATCGGAGGCGCTGTGTCGATCTTCCGAAGGAGGCGAGCGGATCCTTGACTTGGGAAGGTAGTGTTGTTGTAGCGGCGGAATACCAGCAGGTTTGGTGTGAGGTATGGATGATATGGCTGTTCGGGTAGGGCGGCCACCGGACTAACTTGGCAGCAGCGGCGGCTCTGGCGAACTCGCTAGGGTTCCGGCTCCTGCTGGTTTGGTGCTGGGGCGAGGGTATGGGGTAGTGGGTTGGGCTTTGTTTTCAGCCCACTTTTCCCTCCTCTCTTTGGCTTGGGCTAGTTTGGGCTGGACCTTTAGTTGTGCTTGGTGTGGGCAGGCCTGGTACCTAGCATTTGGACTCTAGTCTTTTGCTATTTAAGTTTAGCTTCTCTAGTTGTAGACCAATTGAGGTCTCTAGGTAATTAGAGTTGCTTTAGCAAGAATTTAGGTAGTGTGGATTTGTGTTCATTTGGCTAGGCACTAAAATAATTGTGTTATTTGTTTACAATGAGGGTTACCTGTCATTTGTTTGGCGGCTTGTGCCATCTAGAACTGTTGGTATGAGACAACTGATGATGTACGTGCCTTTTGACAATGAAGTTATCTATTTCTCAAAAACAGGTGTCATTTGATAAAACTTCCCCATCTTCTTGTGCCATAAAATGTGTCCTTTTGTTAGCTCTTATGTCCGTTTTTGTTTCTCAGTTTGTTTTTCGAAAATTTTACAGATTGATCTCAAATTTAACATCTAAGTTTCCCCTGTTCTAGTCTAATTTTTGTTGTTACGTAGAATCGTACAATAGCCAACAACTTAAATCGTGTTGTACTATTGTACGTCTATATACCATATACCGGAAAGGATGATAAGGATATATGTGGTAAGCTTGGATGCTTTCTTTGAAGGCAAAATTATCTTCTTGTTCCCATTACAATAAGCTTTCTACAGCCAATACCAGTTCAATCGAATCTCTCAGAAATGTGACTCACATTGGTTTTTTCTCATGGTTAACAAAGAAGCATGCATATGCATATATAGGCATGTACTCTAAACATGGCTATTCTGTTGCCCTTTGGATTATGTATAATTTAACTTGTAGCCTAAGAAAGCATCTTTCGTTTTTGGCTAATGGAAGCCCAAGAAAATTTCGATAAGAAACAAAACCAAGAACATTTTGATTGGTTTTTTCTATGACAATTAGGGGTACCATCAGCATTGTACATTTTCCTTAACTCGAAAGGGCGCCAGCCCAGCTAATGTCCAAGTCCGATCGTACAATTGGTACAGAGTCCCCTTTAGTACAATTGTGAGTTAACTCCTAGGATTAGTTCATTAGTCCATAATTCAAACAATTACGCAAGATTTGATAGGATCATGATTGTTTATATACAAGTATTGTGATTGGAACAACACGTTTATTGTGAAATTTTCTAGGAGCTTTAGGTAACTCAAATCGATGAACTCCATTATATAAAGACGCTATATGTAATTTCGCTTTTATTATTCATCAATAAAGACAAACATTTTCTGTTCAAAAAAATTAAGCCGACATATTTTAGATAATGATTCAAGCTTCTTATTTAAGTGGAAAGTAGTTGGTACGATAGAAATAAAACATTCCTACATGCAACACCACCTTGCCTAGCTATTAGTTTGAAGCACATAACAATCTAGCAATAAATAAGCAAAATCAATAGTATTCATGAGACGCCGCAACCATATGTAAATCCTCTTCATAAAAAAAAAAAACCATATGTAAATCCTCGAGGGTCTCAATAAAAATGAAGTACATTTGATCTAGAAACAACTTGTGTCCATACCCAAATAAGAAAGCCGCCTTGATCTCGTATCCAAATCCAAATTCAGTTACAGGAAAAAAGAAATAAAAATCAATCTGTGTAGGGTTTTCAAAACTGTCTAGAGTTTTCAAACACTACAATCAAAACAAAAAGAAGTAAAAACCATCAAGTAAGCTAGTCGCAGTAATTTTAACAAATTTGAATCTGTTGAAAGAATATCGATTTAGTGTGCCTTATCAAACTAGGAGTAGCAATAGGAGAGAAGGTTCTAGATTTCCCAATCCTACACGGATTGGTATTCCTTGTAACATTAGAACTAGCACTTTGTAATCCCTATATATAGGGCTCCTATTCTCAATAATAATATACATCTCTCTCTACAATTCTCTCTCGAATCTATTTTACTTAAACACGTTATCAGCATGAGCCCAACCACAAAAGCCAAAAGCCAAAACCCGAAAAGAATTTCATATCGCCAAAACTGCCGCAGCCCCTAGCCCGTGCTAGCATCGCTGCAGCTTGCCCCGTGCGCGCCCTTGCGCCCCCTTGCGCACGCTGCCCGCGCAGCCCAGCGCGCTCCCGTGCAGCCCAGCACGCTCCCGCGCCTTGCTCGCTAGCATCTGCGCCCAGCTGCCCGGCGCTACGCGCCTCTGCGTCCGTTGCTCCACACGCTGCCACAACAGCTTCTGCGTACCCGTGTGCCTGCTGCCCCGCAGCTCCCGCACACCTGCTGCCCTTTGCAGGGCCCCCCCTGCTGCTGCAACAGCCCCGCAGTCCTACCGCGTCCCACAACGCGCCTGCAGCTCAGCATCGCTGCCCCTGCAGCATCACCGCAGCCCCTGCTGCTTGTGTACCCTGCTGCCCTGCAGCATCTGCATCCTAGCTACCTTTGTAAGTATATGCAATCCCAGGTTAGGATCTAACATCCACTTCAATCCTAAGCTTAGGATTGAAGCAGCATATGCAATCCCGACCCAGGATCAATTGCACACCTGCAATCCTTCACGCCTGCATCAACACGCGCGTGATCCAAATACCAAGTAAGTATTCAAAAGAGTAAGTTTTGAAGTTCCTATAATTCGAAATTTAAATATTTCTTCTTTCTCGGGGACTTGAAAACCTCCCTTCTTCTACATCCCACCTTTCTTATAACGTGGGTTCGATTCTTGAAAAGCGGAATCGTGGGGATTCACGCAATTAACGAACTAAGAGCGTTCGTAAGACTTTGGACTAAGAGTGTTCGTGAGCATCGATTTTTACGAACTAAGAGCGTTCGTAGGCTACGGACTAAGAGCGTTCGTAAGCATAAAAATCTGACCATATAAGCGTCATTGGTTTCAATCCATAATCCAAAAAAAAAAATTTGGAAACTATCAACAAAGACAGTGGTTATAACTCTTTCTCACTAGGCGTACTCAAGAGTAATTGTGATGTCTAGACAAGGTTTGAACTGAGAGAATGGTTTTAAAAGTGAGCAACGCTCCACCAAAATCTCACCTTACCTTACCTGGTCACAACCAAATTGGAATTACCAAACGGATTGAGTAACTACTACTTGTCTAAGCTTGATTACCCTTTTTGGATTAAATTAGAAACTTTGACGTAATCATTGGCTTTCATTGAAATAAAGTGTCGATTTTGATTCGAACTTTATTAATTTCAAGTATATTTCCCGGAGAGCTAGAATGCCTCGTGAATAGTGCTACTACGCACACCATACTTCGAAATAGGCAGTTATTTCTTGAGATGACGCCTACTCAATCTTCTGTGACTACGATGGCTGGATCATCTCAATTGATTCATGGTCGAGGACCAGCCCAATTTATGTTGCCAAATGGCACGACTTTAAATGTCACCGAAGCTCTTTATGCTCCTAGGGCAGGAAGAACCCTATTAAGCTTCAAAGATATAAGAGCCAATGGTTTTCATGTGGAAACACATTGTGAGAATGGACAAGAGTTCCTTTGCATCACCTCTAATGACTACGGACATAAACGAGTCTTAGAGAAACTTATGTGTCGCTCTAGTGGGTTGTATGCAACCACTATTCGAGTCATTGAATCCAACCATGTCATGAGAGATGATTTATGGGATTCCGACACATATAGGCTTTGGCACGACTGTTTGGGACACCCAGGTCGTGACATGATGATCCGTATATTAAAGACTTCACACGGACATCCCTTTTTCAGAACGAAAAGAAGTAAAACTCGGTTTTTGGACACCGAAGGAGCCCCTGTGCCTCACGGCGCCGTTCACCCCCAAATCCGGCCATCCTTGGCCGGCGCCGCCTTCCCCCTGCGGCCTCAGGGTGGCATTGACGCCACCAAGGCTCCTTTGTCTCCAACTTTTACTTCTAAAGTCACTTGTGACTTTGTGGCTCAACCAAAATCCTCATTGGTTGTTTCTAAAGCCCATCATTCGTTCTGGAAAACCTGCTCTTTAGCAAAGTTAGGATCGAGACCATCCTATGCAAAGGACACCAAAGAAAATATACCATTCTTGCAAAGAATCCAAGGTGATATTTGTGGACCTATTCCACCATCATGTGGACCATTTCGATATTTTATGATATTGGTTGATGCATCGACACGCTGGTCACATGTCATGCTATTGTCCATAAGGAACGCTGCATTCGCTAAACTCCTAGCACAAATAATTAAGTTAAGGGCTCACCACCCTGATCATCCTATTAAGTCTATAAGATTAGACAATGCTGGAGAGTTTACATCAAAGACTTTTGATGATTATTGCATGTCCATTGGGATTGATGTTGAACATCCTGTTCCTCATGTTCACACCCAAAATGGTCTCGCAGAAGCCGCCATTAAACGACTACAAATGGTCGCTAGGGCATTGGTAATGCGCACCAATCTCCCTATTTCTGCTTGGGGCGATGCAATATTGCATGCAACTGTGCTTATTCGTCTGAGGCCCACTGCCACTCAACCCTTTTCTGCGTCCCAGATGGTAACTGGGTATGAGCCTAATGTCTCACACTTACGCATATTTGGGTGTGCAGTATATGTGCCTATTGCGCCGCCACATCGCACCAAAATGGGTCCTCAACGACGATTAGGCATTTATGTTGGATATGATTCTCCAACGATTATCCGCTACATAGAACCCTTGACAGGCGATCTCTTTACCTCTAGATTTGCGGATTGTCACTTCGATGAGACAGTCTTCCCGTCGTTAGGGGGAGATAAGAACATCAATGTTCAACAGGAACGACATGAATTGTCGTGGTCTGTCCCCACTCTGTCTCATCTTGATCCCCTAACCGCACAGTCCGAAATTGAAGTGCGGAGAATTCTCGATCTTCAGAACGTAGCAGAATCGATGCCTGATGCGTTTTCTGATATCGCTAAAGTGACGAGATCACACATACCTGCTGCAAACGTGCCTGCAAGGATTGATGTCCCTAAAACTAGAGGACATGACGCCAACTCAAGAGTACATGAGCATGGCGCCAACGTCCCCTCTCACAGTGATGGTGACGTTTTGGCTAGGCCCATGGCTCCTGCCAGGAAGCGCGGGAGGCCCATAGGTTCGATGGATTCTCGCCCAAGAAAGAAAGCGAGTTTGGCACAGAATAATCCATTAATCATCGATATAAATAATCCATCTCATGAGAATATTCCGGATTATGGTTATGTCCAAGAGACATCATTGGGGGACGCTCCAATGTCAGAACCAATTCTAGAGAATAGAGAGATCTCCATAAATTACCCTAGTGTACATGAGATGATGGATAGAAATTCTATGGCGATTGATGATGCATTTGCATATCATATTGCAAAAGGAATTATAGAATATGATGATATCGAACCTCGCTCTGTTGAAGAATGTCAACGAAGAGCAGATTGGCCTAAATGGAAAGATGCGATCCAGGTTGAATTGGATTCACTAACAAAGAGACAGGTATTTGGGCCTGTAACGCAGACACCCCCAAATGTAAAGCCTGTTGGCCATAAATGGGTTTTTGTTAGAAAGCGTAATGAGAAAAATGAGGTGGTAAGATATAAATCCCGCCTTGTGGCGCAAGGTTTCTCACAACGCCCTGGAATCGACTACGAGGAGACATATTCTCCCGTAATGGACGTGATAACGTTCCGCTACCTTGTCAGTTTGGTAGTTTCCGAAAAACTTGACATGCAGCTTATGGATGTGGTTACAGCATATCTCTATGGGGATCTAGATTCAGAGATATATATGAAGGTTCCAGATGGACTTCAATTACCCAAATCAAGTGGCTCTAAACCACGGAGCGCGTTTTCAATAAGATTAAAACGCTCACTATATGGATTAAAACAATCCGGACGGATATGGTATAACCGTCTAAGTGACTACTTGATTGGGAAGGGATATATTAACAATGAAATATGCCCATGCGTGTTCATTAAAAGAACAAGTTCCGGATTTGCAATCGTAGCAGTTTATGTCGATGACATGAACCTAATTAGAACTCTAGATGAGTTGAAGGAAACTGCTAAATATTTGAAATCCAAATTTGAGATGAAAGATCTTGGGAAAACACGGTTTTGTCTCGGTTTAGAACTCGAGCACCGTAGTGATGGGATTTTGATCCATCAGTCTGCATATACTCAGAAAATTCTAAGGCGCTTTAATGAAGATAAAGCGAAGCCTGCGAGTACTCCCATGATCGGCCGTAGTCTTGAGCCAGGAAAAGATCCGTTTCGTCCAAGGGATGAGGACGAAGAACCATTAGAGGCCGAAGTGCCCTATTTGAGTGCAATAGGCGCATTATTGTACTTAGCTCAATGCACAAGACCGGATATCTCATTCGCAGTGAACTTGTTAGCTCGACATAGCTCTACGCCAACACGCCGCCATTGGATTGGTGTAAAGACCATCTTTCGATACCTAAGAGGTACGATTGATATGAGCCTATTCTATCCCTACAGAGAGAAAAGGAATGACGGAAAATTGGGATCGGACCCTAAAAGGCAAAACGCCCCCGTCCATGGAATGACCGCCGGCCATGTTGCCGCCGCCGCTCATGGTGGCCGGCGTCCTCCTATCTCCCTCCATCAAAACGACAACGATGTCTTGATGGGTTTTGCTGATGCAGGGTACCTCTCTGACCCTCACAAAGGTCGCTCCCAAACTGGTTATGTCTTTACCATGGGAAGCACTGCGATATCTTGGAGGTCTACAAAACAGACCCTTGTTGCTACTTCCTCGAATCATGCAGAGATTATTGCTCTACATGAAGCCGTTCGTGAATGTATATGGCTAAGGTCTGTGATTCGACATATTCAAGGAAGTTGTGGTTTGAAGTCTACCACAGATGAACCTACATGCATTTATGAGGATAATGCAGCTTGTATTGAACAAATGAAGTTAGGTTTCATCAAGGGCGACAACACCAAGCATATATCGCCTAAGTTCTTTTATAATCAGCAACAACAATCACTTCTAAAGATTGAAGTGAATCAAATCCGATCAGAGGATAATGTAGCGGACTTATTCACTAAGTCGTTACCTAAATCCACCTTCGAGAAACATGTGAAGAGCATCGGATTGAGAAAGTTATCCGAACTCCCACGATTGTAGCAATCAGGGGGAGATATCGACATCAGGGGGAGTTATGATGTCTACATGTTCGATCTCGAAGAGTGAAGGACGTGTTGTGCTCTTTTTGTCCTTCGACCAGGGTTATTTTTATCCCACAGGGTTTTTGTTACCTGGCAAGGTTTTTAACGAGGCAACGGATGAAGCGTCACCACCAAGTTTGAAGCGGCACAAGGGGGAGTGTTGAAGGAATATCGATTTAGTGTGCCTTATCAAACTAGGAGTAGCAATAGGAGAGAAGGTTCTAGATTTCCCAATCCTACACGGATTGGTATTCCTTGTAACATTAAAACTAGCACTTTGTAATCCCTATATATAGGGCTCCTATTCTCTAAATTCCTCCTATGGTACCTGAGGTATTGCTACTTGGACAGTTTGATACCTGATGTATTAAAGGGGAGAGTTTGGTACTTGAAGTTAGACTCCGTTTGACACTTTGGTACTTCTGTTAATTTTTCTGTTAAATGTAAGGATAAAATTGACATTTAGAATATATGTATAAAAACATAATAAAAAAACATGAGTTTGTGGGTTGATTTTCTTCATAATTTTATAGGTATGAATTAATGCTTATGAGTTATGTTGAAGGTGAAATATTCGAATTTTATGTTTAAGAAATATAATAATCATATAGTGAACACCCATGAGAGTACTCCATTGAAACTAGTCTCGTACAGCTAAATTTTTTTAAACATAAAATTCAATTATGTCAACTTTAACATAACCCAAAAGCATTAATTCATTTTCATTTTCTCCTAAATGACCCAAAAAATGATGAAGACCTAAAATAATACCAAATAATATCATCGCATTGTGTTTATGAAGAGGAGGAAAAATCAGTGGATTCATAGAGAATAGTACCAAAAAAATATCTGATTATTATATTTCTTTAACATAAAATTCGAATATTTCACCTTCAACATAACTCATAAACATTAATTCATACCTATAAAATTATGAAGAACGGCAATCAACCCACAAACTCATGTTTTTTTATTATGTTTTTATACATATATTCTAAATGTCAATTTTATCCTTACATTTAACAGAAAAATTAACAGAAGTACCAAAGTGTCAAACAAAGTCTAACTTCAGGTACCAAACTGTCCCCTTTAATACATCGGGTATCAAACTGTCCAAGTAGCAATACCTCAGGTACCATAGGAGGAATTTACCCATAATAATATACATCTCTCTCTACAATTCTCTCTCAATTCTCTTTTCCTTAAACAGAATCGAGTATTAGAAAGAGACTGCGCGCCGTGAAGTCGACCGTTGTGTTATCATCAAAGATTCCAAACCCAAAAAGCAATTCAAGAACAAGACTCCAAACTCCCAACGAAGTAGTACCGAAAGGACTATCTGTGGGAAACCCCGTTAAGACCAAGAGAATGTCAACCCGTACGGCTTTCCCTATTTTGTCATCATCTGCAACAACAATCATCCAATCATTACTCATCATACGTCAATTTCTCATATCTTTGGAAACAGCAGTCGAGTTGTTTGAGCAGCTATGTTGATGCTGGCGACGTTGTTTCAGATGTTGAATCTTTGTCTTGTTCTTTCAAATGCCTCGTCTTCTGGTCTCTCACTGGCATATTGTTTTATCATCTTTTCGTGTCTTATAGGGTGGAGGCGTGGCTTGCATGGCACTTATATATTCCATGTTCTCTTCTGTTCTCCAAGCGCACTCTCCATTCGCAGACTCTCTCTCTCTCTCTCTCTCGTTCGTTTTCGGCTTCTGGTTTTAAGGGTCTTGGTGTTTGGTGATTATCTCAAGTGGGCTAAGCAGTCTGCTTGAGTATTCTGCTGGATTTGGTATATTTCCGCATTTTAATCATCTTTCTGATGACTGTGTTTTTGTTGCTCGATCACCAGATGTTTCATTCAAGTTCTCTGAGAGTTTATGGTTACTTGTTTAGTTTACGTTTTAGTCTTCCATGTTTATAATTATGCTTTGAAAAGTGAGATAGGATTAATTAGTTACCAGTGAGGTGCATTGGAGATTTATTTTCCATGCTCATGTGAATATTAGTTCCCTCAGATAGTGATGAAATAAGAGGATCATTTCTCATAGATTGATGCCGCATTTTCTAAATAACGAAGCCTGATTTCTCATATTTCAAAATTGGTATAAGAAGCTGTGGTCTCAAGAAGTTGGAGGAATCATTTGTGACCAACCTTTATTAGATATGTGTGTATTTGCTCTTTTTAACTAAATTTAACATCTTTTAATGACTACTTTCCGGTTCTACAGATTCTCCATCTTTGTGTTTGTTGTTGAGGACGTAAGACTGTATGGCCGCAATGGATACATCAATTGCCCTTCAGCCTATTACGCAGGAAGCTGTTGATCTGGTGCATGTTCTTGACCTCTTTTCATTTATGTTAAACCATGATGCCCCCAAATCTTATGTTGATCTTAATAGGTTCCATTAAACTAGTGTGCATGATGATTTCCTCAGGAAGTAGTACCTATTTACTCGTCATATGAGATCATTTTGAGTACCTCTGTTCTTGATTAACTGGACAACAATCCTCTTGGAACAAAAGCATATTTGTGGTCTAGTACATATATATAGTCTAATTTTTTACTTTCAGTGTTTGTTGATGAAAGGAGCAATGTTTACTTTGTTGCAAGTTGGGAGTGATAACTACTTTTCTAAGTTGCCTATATCTAGTTCAGAGTCTAATGTATCTAATAGCTATTAAGGCTATCTATTTTCATGCCTCATAGACTTTGCTTTAATCCATATTATTTCAAAGGCTGCTACTTTTTCTAAACTTGAATATGCTGGCAGGAGAACATCCCTGTGGAGGAAGTTTTTGAACAATTGAAATGTACAGCAGAGGGTCTCAATTCTGAGGAGGTGCAAAAGCGTCTGGAGGTTTTTGGTTTCAACAAACTTCAAGAGAAAAAGGTTTCAAAGAACTTGTTTCAGATTGTGATCTTTTCGTCTATTGTGATTTTGCTATACAAACGCTGTCTTAAGTAGAAAATTTCTTTGAATAGGCTTCCACCTTCTTGTTATATAACTATCTTTTGCTTTGCAGGAAAGTAAAATACTTAACTTTCTGGGGTTTATGTGGAACCCCTTGTCTTGGGTTATGGAAGCAGCTGCACTAATGTCAATAACTCTCGCATATGGAGGCGTAAGTGACTAGAAGTACACTTTATTGTTAAAAAAAAAAAAAAAAAAAAAAACCTAGGTTTCTGGACTGACTTCTCAAAATTAATTTCTTTCAGGGAAAAAAAAGAGACGTTGAGGATTTCTGTGGAATCCTAGCACTACTCCTTATCAATTCAACAATAAGCTTTATCGAGGAAAACAATGCTGGAAATGCAGCTGCAGCGCTTATGGCCCGGCTTGCTCCAAAAGCCAAGGTTACATCACTATTTGATGAATTATCTTTCTTTTCTGTACCAACCACTTGATTACATTTTCTTTCTTTGCCATACCGAAGATTGTTTTTTTGATTTTCTCCATGTAAAATTGACATTTCATTGATGCTCAACAGGTTTTACGCGATGGGAAATGGAATGAGGAAGATGCAGCTGTGCTGGTTCCTGGAGACATTATTAGTATCAAGTTAGGAGATATAATTCCTGCTGATGCTCGCCTGCTTCAAGGAGATCCTTTGAAGATCGACCAGGTAGCTAAGTTATATTCTAATGTGTAAAAAAATCATGTCTTATACTCTTTTTCATTCTGGAAACCATAGTTTAAGATCGTTTATATGCAGGTGCATTGACATTTGAATATCAATACGATAAGATGCATCACTTCATCATATTGTTATGTTATTTCAGACTTTCAGTTCCAAGGTTTTTTTTTTTTTAATTATTATTCTGTTTTTTTTTTTCAGTCTGCTCTTACAGGAGAGTCTCTCCCTGTAACTAAGCATGCCGGTGAAGGAGTATACTCTGGCTCAACATGTAAACAAGGTGAAATTGAAGCAGTTGTCATTGCAACAGGAGTACATACCTTCTTTGGAAAAGCTGCTCATCTTGTGGAAAACACAACACATGTTGGGCACTTTCAGAAGGTTCGTTTGAGAAATCTTTCGCCTTAGTGGAGTCAAATCATGTTCATGTTGGTAGAATGTGAAGCCAATGGGCATGTTTCATATGATAAGCTTTTGAATATAGGATCAGAAGCATAACCAATTTCAGTTTTTGAATTACTGAATTACCATATGGACTGCTTGTTTCAGGTCTTAACAGCCATTGGAAACTTTTGCATCTGCTCAATTGCCATAGGTATTGCGATTGAACTAATTGTCCTAGTTCGTCAAGGAAAGAGTTATCGTTCTAAAATAGATAACCTTCTTGTCCTACTTATTGGCGGCATCCCAATTGCTATGCCAACTGTTCTCTCTGTCACCATGGCCATTGGTTCTCATCGTTTGTCTCAGCAGGTATAAGAAACTTCATTTGATTTAAAACCATGAAATTTCAGCTTTGAGTTGGCTCTGTTTAGTATGGAAATCAAAGTGAGACCTTATCCGAGTTTTATTTCAGGGTGCAATCACAAAGAGAATGACAGCCATTGAAGAAATGGCTGGGATGGATGTGCTCTGCAGTGATAAAACAGGAACTTTAACTCTCAACAAGTTAACAGTGGACAAGAATCTGATAGAGGTGATACTTTTTTTATCCTGTCATATGACTTTCTCCTCTTTCCTTTTTTTTTTTTTTTTCTTTCTTTCTGGTTTCACGGATTTTTCAGTGAATTATGCAATTAATCTAGCTCATAAAGCTAAATGCACATTTTGATGGAGTGTTCTGCACAAAAGAACTATTGACAATGGCAACAGTTTCCATACTTGATATTATACTGAAATACATTTTGCATCTACCAATATATGAATATAACCTCAATACTCTGGGAAAACCATATCTATGAATAAAGTACCTGTTCTCTGAAGCTGTCTTCTTGTAACCATATGTCTCAAGATTAATTTTCATCTGCTTAGATCGCTTGCACAAATTAATATGAAATCTTATTGTATTTTCTTCATATGTAAATTTCATATCGGATTTATTTGACATTTGACTTCCGCTTCCATTTGCAGGTGTTTGCTAAAGATGTTGAAAAAGACTCGGTTGTATTGATGGCTGCAAGAGCTTCAAGGTTGGAAAATCAAGATGCCATTGATGCAGCAATTGTTGCAATGCTGGCTGATTCTAAGGAGGTAGTAGACCTGATAACTGAAAATGTTAATGCAATTCTTACAGGCTTGTAAAAATGATTTTTTTAGAGAAACTGGACAAGAATATGTGATTCAATGTAGTGATTTCTTTATTAAAGGTTTCATTGAGCTGAGTTTTTCTTCTTGCTCAATTGTAAGGCACGAGAGGGAATTACAGAAGTTCACTTCCTTCCTTTCAATCCAACTGATAAGAGGACAGCACTTACATACCTAGACAAAGCTGGTAAAATGCACAGAGTGAGCAAAGGTGCACCAGAGCAGGTACTTAATATATCAATTCAATATATTGAAATCATATCTCACATGGAAAATGATCTAACCTTCCAAACCCTTCTATTTTTAATTTTGTAGATACTCAATTTGGCATGGAACAAATCAGATATTGAAAAGAGGGCACACACAGTAATTGACAAATTTGCAGAACGTGGTCTTCGATCCCTTGCTGTTGCACGACAGGTAACCAAGATTTAATCATGTCCCTGATAATAGATTTCTCTTCCTCTGATGCTAATGGATAATGATTTCTGTAATTTACAGGAAGTACCCGCTGGAACCAAAGACAGTCCTGGTGGACCTTGGGAGTTTGTTGGTCTTCTACCTTTGTTTGATCCACCACGTCACGACAGTGCTGAAACTATTAGAAGAGCTCTAGATCTTGGTGTGAGTGTTAAGATGATTACAGGTATTAAAAAGTGACCTTTTTCTGTTTTCAATTCAATGGAGACTGCTCAGTGTAATAAACTAATTCACTTGACTAGACTTTTGATGCAACGTCTTAGATTCTTACTGATTCCACTCCAGCCATATCAAAATCTAACTCTAATTAGTTTTCAAAACTTTTTGTTGACTACTCTATTTGTTTTACTTTCCCAAGGCGATCAACTGGCAATTGCCAAAGAGACAGGGAGACGACTTGGGATGGGCTCAAACATGTATCCATCATCTTCATTGCTTGGTGAAAATAAGAATGGCTTAGATGCAAGTCTACAAATTGATGAACTCATTGAGAATGCTGATGGTTTTGCTGGTGTCTTTCCAGGTAATGTTGGTTACGAACTTGCGTCACAGTTTGCTAACGTACTTTGCATTGCTTCTATTTGACTAGATGCTTCATTTCAGAGCATAAATATGAGATCGTTCAGCGATTACAAATTAAGAAGCACATAGTTGGAATGACTGGTGATGGAGTTAATGATGCACCTGCCTTGAAGAAAGCAGACATAGGAATTGCTGTGGCAGATGCCACAGATGCTGCTCGTAGTGCATCTGATATAGTACTGACAGAGCCTGGATTGAGTGTTATTATTAGTGCTGTTCTGACAAGCCGTGCAATCTTTCAAAGAATGAAGAACTACACAGTAAGGGGATTCTCCCTTGTCATTTTTTTAGGAATTGGACCAGCCTGGTCGTAAATCTTGGATTTCTGTTTTCGGTAATTGCATTTTGTTATGGTTTCCTTTTTCAGATATATGCAGTGTCTATAACAATACGTATTGTGGTAAGTATCTTGTAACGCCTCTTTTATTTGAAAATAGATTATGTACATACAAGCAAACAGAATTGTCAGTTCTCATTTCTAACTGAGTTTGTATAACAGCTTGGTTTCTTGTTGCTAACTGCATTCTGGCGATTTGATTTCCCTCCTTTTATGGTCCTCATCATAGCCATTCTTAATGACGGTGAGAATTATCATCCTTTTTAGTTCTCTTACCTTTTGTCTCTAATCCTATGGATATGAATTCTCATTTTTCTATTATTCTTTTCATTTATTCCATTTCTTACTTCTGAAAATCAATCTGAACTTTGAACTATCTTCCAGGTACTATTATGACAATATCCAAAGACAAGGTTAAGCCATCTCCAGTTCCTGACAGTTGGAAGCTCAGTGAAATATTTGCAACTGGGATTGTCTTAGGGAGTTACCTTGCCGTGACCACAGCTATATTTTTCTATATCATTTACGAAACCCACTTCTTCCCGGTAATTATGCATTCCTGTGTAATCATTGCCAAATGGTTATTGTGTAGGGCCTAAATATAATTGTGAGCGCTCATATTCTATACTTGATGACAATGAAGAAGTTATTAACATATCTCTCTGTGTCTCTCAGAAACACTTCCATCTAGACCTGGACTTCAAGAAACTCGCTGATCTCAATGAGTCGAGTTATACAGAGACACTGAATGGCCAGCTAGCATCTGTTGTGTACCTTCAAGTTAGCACCATCAGCCAGGCTCTAATTTTTGTAACTCGCTCCAGAGGTTGGTCATTCATGGAAAGACCTGGTCTTCTTCTTGTTGGTGCCTTCATAGTTGCTCAAATGGTAATGATCGCATGCAACTTTTGAAGAGCTTTCAATAGATAATATTAGATGCATATTATGTGGGATCATATAATGCTTTCAAATCCTTCAGACTTCATACATTCTTTTCTCCACAAGCAAACTAACAATGGTTCATATTCATGAAATGCTTCATGCTCACAGGTTGCAACAGTAATATCTGCTCAGGCAACATGGAAATTTGCTCAAATTCATAGCGTTGGCTGGGGTTGGACTGGAGCTGTATGGATTTACAACATTATAATCTATATGCTTCTTGATCCTATCAAGTTTTTTGTGCGATATGCACTCAGTGGGAGGGCCTGGAGTTTGGTACTGAACAAAAGGGTGAGTGAGTTTAACCCTTCCATATTGAGTATTTGATTAGACATCTAGATTGAATGAAAGTATGTGCTTGATTTGCTGATCGAGCTCCTATATATATGGTTCCATTAGTCTTTCTAATACTACTTACACACATACCTATGTTTCTGCAGACGGCTTTCACCACCCAAAAGGACTTTGGTAGGGAAGCTCGTGAGGCTGCATGGGCAACAGAACAGCGTACACTTCATGGCCTCCCAACTATGGACAGAAATATCTTCCATGAGAGGCACACATTCAGGGATGTTAGCATGATGGCTGAAGAAGCCCGACGACGTGCAGAGATTGCAAGGTTAGTCTCTTTTTCAAGTTTGGACATTGCTAGTTCAAGTTCTTTTCAAGCTAGTAACTACATATATAGAACATATATCTGCATAAACCTTGCTCATGTGGATTGCTGTTTTCCTTGCAATGCAGACTAAGGGAAATTCACACTCTCAAAGGGAAGGTGGAGTCCTTTGCAAAGCTAAGGGGTTTGGACATTGACGTCAATCCACATTACACAGTCTAAAATCATTTTCCACTTCTACTGCAGCTTCCCTCATTGTGTTTCAGTTATGTACATTTTTTTTCCTTTGTTTTCTTTGTTGTTATTAATCTTTTTCCATGTATGAGGTTGATGGCACATGGAGCTTGATGATTCCAAATAATAAATTAATAAAAACTTTTCCTATCATGATTATCCATTTTTCTCTTGTTATCCTTTCACCCAATTGAAGCCTACAAGTGATTACAATAGTACTGTGATCATCAAATTACAAAATCTCTTCACCAAATTATGATATACGTATCTCCACATATCGCTTGTATAAAATAAACACCTGCATCATTTGATGAACAAACTTTACTAATACACATTTGAGTTTGAAGTAGTTATTGAGAAAATATTTCTTCAAAAATAGAGTAGTACCATATTATGATCATTGTTTAAAACTCTTCTCCTCTTGGTTGTTCCAATGATTTTCTCTTTTTGTTTTTTGTTTTTTTTTTTATGAAATAAACAACTCATATACAACAACTAGTTTATTGTGAGTCGAACTCACGACATTCCACTTACAAAAAGAAGACTTATGCCACTAGACCAAATGGTAATGGGCAGATGACATTGTTTTTATCACAAAAACAGCAAAAATATAATTAAGTGAAAAAAATCTTATTGTCTTCTAGACATTAACTGATGCCGAACGGATGACAGTCCAATTCGAAGAGCAGCTTGATCGTGCAAAAGGAGAAAAACGAAAAGTTACTAGTAGCCACGCCATAGCTCGGTGTCCAATTGGAACGTGCCATAGCTTTCCGGAAAGAGAATCACGCCAGGAACAAAACTCGTCGCTATGCCACGACGTGTGGGCTTTTTCGGGCTTTCGGGGTCGTTTAGGGCCTCAAAACGCAGTTTTTCTAATTTTCCATAGTTTTGGTTTTCTGGTTTATTTTGGATTGTTTTCGTTTTTACCCATGAGCTTTAGGGTTTCATTGTTAGTCATCCTAGGGTTTCTTTTCTCTTATTTAAGCAACCTTAAACGGCTGCAGAACCTATCTTTCATCTTATTATCAATCAAATAGAGAATTTTCTCTTTTATCTCTGGTGGACTCCAGAACCCTTTGTTTAGGTTTATCGCTTGTAAACCTAGTTTATCATTCCGACTGCGTCATTAACTCTTTTTACTGTTTTGGACCCATCCCTAGCATATATATATGCATCAGATATCTATCTATATATATATATATATATAGAAACTTGCTCAGGTGCGGATATCCGCACCAAAGCAAAAAGGTGCGGATTTGCCATTTTTTCCCACTTTCTGATCATATTTTCATATCTTAACCGTTCAATTTTTAGGTCCTATTGTATAGATCATCTCTACAAAATTTCAGCCAAATTGATGATCGTTAAGGCATCCAAAACTGCAATTTACATGAACGAACCGAATCTGTCAAACCGGAACCATTCGTGTTTATAATGGTAAATTGCAGTTTTGGATGCCTTAACGATCATCAAATTGGCTGAAAATTTGCAGAAGTGATCTATACATTAGGACCTAAAAACGGAATGACTAAGATGTGAAAATATGATCGGAAAGTGGTGAAAAACTGGAAATCTGCACCGAAGCAAAAAGTGCGGACGTCCGCACCCAAGAAGGGCTGTATATATATATATATATATATATATATATGCATCAGAATGCCAGCAAATATAATGGCCACAAAAGAGTCCCTATCCATCTCAACAATCATTCCACCACAACCACTAAAATTATTGCAAAAATAAGAGATTTTTTTTCAAATATTGAGACAATAAAGAGACTTTGTTGGTTAATAGAGAATAATGATATTAGATTTTTAATATCTTGATGGATACTGTGTTCCTTGTAGGCCATCACCATGTTCAAAATAATCTTACCTAATTAATGACAGAAAGCTGCATATAAACGTGTTTAGCTTAGCCTTTGATCATCCTCCAATCAACATAACCTAAAAAGAGAAAAACAGACGAATGAAGTGCAACAGGCCTCCTCTTGCCATCCCCAACATGCCCATGAAATTCACACGTTCTGTGCCTCTGTGGTATTAATCAGGTGTGAACTAGAGTAAAACACTTCTCTTAATTCTAAAGGGAATGAAATAAACATGAAACTAAAGGTGTCAGCAAATTATTATTTTTTTGTTGAATGCGTGATAGATTATTATGAAAGTACATCGAATATAAATTTAGATGATAACTCATTATCTAACCTCAAATGTTGAAGACGTAACACAAAAAAGCGTTTCTAATCCTGAAAATCTAAATACACTGCCTGAACCAATCATCTAGGAACAAACAAACTAAATGCACACATACCCGATTGGAAAAATGGAAATATATTCATATTCATGGTGATATAGTCAACATCACTGCTCTTCATATAGCTAGGCATCACTATTCTTCATAAGCCTATAAGACAAACAAAGAAATCATTGGATTCTGTGTATGGAACCAACCCCCCATGTATTATCGATCAAGACTTTTCTTGAGTTGTGAAAGGTTAGTGCAAAATGTAACCCACTCCTAACTATAGACTTAAGAATTAAATACATGAGTGAAGCATCATTGGCTTGCTCACAAACCGCTAATCAGAGAAAGTTATAAAATTTTCACATTGCCGACCAAGATGGAATATGAAATGCACCTCTTCTTTCAATTCACGGAGGACGTGTGAGACTATCACCCTTATTTTTTCCAACTGCATTCCTCAACCGATGAGTCAGAACTGGACTACTATGGTCTATGTCTCTTTCCCACATTACCAAAATTTCCCACCTTTTGGGTTAAGTTTATTACCAGTCCTTCCTCATCATCTTCTCTCCATTAATTTCACATAATAAAGCTCTTCTCTTTTGCTTAAAATTTCAATTATTCCATATTAGGCCGTTTGTCTATATCAGAACTACTGCACCCCACACATTTCACACCACAAATCAAACAAGCATCCCCACTTGGAAAATCTTGATTTCCAGATAAGATGCATGCCTTAAACATGGATTTTATTGGCCGTCTTCACTTGGGTTGTGCCAATTTCAGTCCTTTTGTGCTTAACTTTCTCCTTCTGCATTTCCATCTCTCTTTTAACGCCTTCTCTGACTTTCTGCTCTCAACTTCTAAGTCATTGCTATAAATTGTATTCACTTCCCTCGTTTTCGTCACACCCCCGCTTCCAAAACGACTTCGTTAAACGTGGCCTCACTTGCTTGGCTCTATATGTTTAGTTGTTTATGTAACTCACAACCAGCTTGCTTAATCTGCAAGCTAGCTTCCAAGTTCTAGATCATTCCCAGCGGTGAATCCTATAGGGGTTTTCTTGTTCTTGAGCGTTGTGTATGATGAGAATGTGATATTCAGCGACGGTTATATTGAGGAGTAGATTTCATTGGATGGTACAGCTGTGGTTTTGTTTAAGGTAGTTGGGATTTAGGATTATGTCTGTATTAATGGAGATGAGCTTGTTTCAATCGAAATCTATGTCTGCTTCTGAAATGGCTCAGGTGGGGAGGATGTACTCAAATTCGTTTACGAGTTTCAGGTACTTACCGGTTGGTATCAAAGTATTTCCACAGTTTTGTTCTTGCGCCTGCACAGGTAATTGCTTTCACAGTCCTACATTTTCTTTTGTGATTTCCAAGTTTTTGTTTTTGTTTTGTTATGTCCTGCTTTGTAGTGTATTAGTTGATCAAAGAACATGGCAAGTCTCGATGAGTTTGCAGCTAATTTTGCTGTGTAAAGTACCCAATAAGAAGTACAGCATTTGAAAAGAGGACCTATTCTATCATACAACAGAAACTTATGTCGATTATTCTGTCCATTATGCGGCACAAATTAGTCCTAGTATGTAATTCTGTTTCCTCATTAGGTGTATTGATTAGAGTACTAAGAAAGTGAGATCTTAGTGGGAATTGAGGCTTTGAGGTAATGAAAGTTATGGATGATTTCTTCTGTTTTTTCGATTTCTTTTCCAGGGAATCCTCTGAAGGCTTCTTCATTTTCTCATCCTTCTAGTTCAAACAATAGATATCTGTCAACAAACGCCATTGGTAGTGTTGGAGGGGATAAACTTGCAGCTGAAACTTCCTTGTTTCAAATCTTTGGAACAAATGGTGCAAAGTCAAATCTGTTTCCTAGAGACATTAGAGTACTTGATGCCTTTGATGATGAGTATGGGGGAGTTATCGTTGATCCAGAACGACTACCAGAAAATGCAGATGCCTTTGCTTACATCCTCCACTCCTCGCTTTCCAATTGGAAAATGGAGGTATCTTCCTATGCCTTTCCCTAGGAAAGTTGCCAACTTTAGTCACTTGGAGAGCCTGATTCTCTGATCCTCCTTAAACATAGTTGAAACGTATGTAGGTTCTACTTGGTTTTATACATTCTGAAACCAACATCTACAATTTGCCTATTTGCATAATCAGAGGCATGAGTTCAATCTTGTTGTCCAAACATGGTTTTAGTGATGATTATATCCTTGTATTAGCCTGAACCCTAAGCATATACCAAATAATTCAATTTGATTGCAGGGAAAGAAGGGAATTTGGCTTAAGCTGCCGGTAGAACGAGCTGAGCTTGTTCCAGTTGCTGTTAAGGTAACTTCTCTATACATACTTTAAGCTATGAAACTATTCTTTCTTGAGACGACAATCAATGGAGTTCATGTTTTGATCGGTTTCTTTCCTGATTGCACAACAATTTTAGTACAATGCTAGCCATTCCTTTCTTTTATCTTGATTATGATTATTCACTGAAAGTATTGAATACTGGGAGTATATGAGATAAGTTCCTTGGTTTCAGGAAGGTTTCCAATATCACCATGCAGAACGAGGATATGTGATGCTGACATATTGGATTCCAGAAGGACCATGCATGCTTCCCGCTAATGCTTCACATCAAGTAGGGGTTGGGGGATTTGTCATCAATGACAATAATGAGGTATAGTTGCTTCTGTTCTGTTTGCTGCGCGCATTATATATCACTTTCCTGCTCCAATTAGATTTGCATTTTTCAACTGGCCAAGCTCTTCCGATATTACTAGGAGTATCTAAGTAGCAAACTTATACATAAATCTGTTGGTAAACAGCCTAATGGGCACCACTTGACCATAGTTGTGAAATGATTCTTTTGTTCTGTTGAACTGACTATAGCTGTGGTCCACATTATTGATTTAGATACAGAAAGATTATTATTAGGCAAATCTTTTGATCTGCTTGTTCAGGCTTAAATCAAGTACTAATGAACAGATGACTGATCGCAGGTTCTTGTCGTACAAGAGAAACACTGTGCTCCTACATGCGTTGGTTTCTGGAAAATACCAACTGGCTTCATCCTTGAGGTACTTTATCCAACTTTGGACCTTGAACACAATTTTATAAGTTTCACTATGTTCTGCTTGGAAATTATCTGATTTTTCCTTTGGTATCAGTCGGAAGAGATTTTCACAGGAGCTGTGAGAGAAGTTAAGGAGGAAACTGGGGTAAGAATGTGTATTTATTTCTAAGATTGTATTTCATCTATTGTACTAGTGTGCTCTTGTGATACAAAATCAACATTTCCGGCCAATCAAGCTCTTGGTCTAATAGCTCTAGCTGCACTCTCTTTTGTTTCAGATTGATACGGAGTTTGTGGAAGTTATAGCATTCAGGTAATAAACCACATACACATAATTCTTATTCTTATAGATATATGATAGAAGATGATTACTGTAGGATTTAAGTTTTTAGTGTTATAATCATCATTGCTATACAGAATGCTGCATGTGTTTCTCAGCAAAAAGCATTCTAGTAGTGAAAGAGTTGAAACCAATGCAACTGAACAATTCCTATAAATACTGCATGTGTTTCTAATATTTTCTGTGACTTCCATCTCCAGGCATGCTCACAATGTTGCTTTCGAAAAGTCAGATTTGTTCTTTATCTGCATGCTAAAACCACTATCGACTCAGATTATAGTTGATGATCTTGAAATTGAAGCAGCCAAGGTAAGACTTTGCACTCAAACAGAATTCTAAGCCTATTACTGTCTACAATTCTTGCTTATTACCAATTACCACACCTTACCTTTTTGTTCTGCAATAAAGTTGTGAAAATTTTCCATGGTGGTTTAAAATTTGCTAATGCATGCAAATTTGAGGCAATAAGCTACAGTTTCTTATATGCATCACTTGGAACATTGGATTAGTTGACTTGAAGCGCATGCTATTATGCAGTGGATGCCCCTGGCTGAGTTTGTGGAGCAACCACTAGTAAAAGAAGATTCCATGTTCAAGAAGGTCATTTCTATATGCATTGCCCGGCTAGGAAAGCGTTACTGCGGTTTATCTTCTCATCAAGTGGTCTCCAAGTTCGATGGCAGGTTGTCTTCCTTGTACTATAACGTCGTTGATACACAAGATTTCAACTGTTCAAATTGCTGAAGCTGTAGACTCACTGCCCAAAAACATTCCTGCCTGTCAAGTCATCTGTTGATGTATATATGGTTGTAACCAAAGCCAACTATTTGGGGTTCACTCCTGGGAAACGTTTTAAGCAAAGGTTACAACTAATGTTTAACATGTAATTACAATGTTTTTACTTAATGATGTAAATATGTCTTCTGATATAGACAGGATGGATGGTAACAACAACGTGTCATACTCGGGATCATGTATTAGGTTGTTGTAAATACATTGTCGTCAAATTTCCTGATGTTACTGGATGGATATACCATTAATTTTCCTTGAAATTCACATTTCAATCATGTATAAAGCCAAAGGGTCAACTGAAATTAACATAAAAAACTTCAAGTTTTATAGCTATAGTGATTATGAACATTTCCTCGTATACTTAATTCGAATTGTGATCCGACAAATTCAAATTATGTTTGCTGATATGGATCCTCCGTTGATGAATAAAACAGCCAAACATCCAGGTAAGGGGGTAAAAAACTAGACAAGACCATGTGTGATATGATCATCATGCATCATTGCCTCATGGGCTCATGCCATAAGGGTACGTTACAATGCAAGTCACAGGGTCATTCACATCATTATTTTGTCTTGCGATTAGGTGACATAATTCAAAATATCATGATCTTGATATGACATTACCATATCACACTTGACAATGATTCATTATGAAACCTGCTTGTTAAGGACCTCTTGTGAGGGAGGAACAATGACAAAACTTAGTACCAGCATTTCTGGGGTTTCACCAAAAAGGGAGCCCTTTCAAAAATGAGCCAGACCGGTTTGGAAATAGTTTATAACCACCAGCAGCAACAGATGTACCTCATTTAGAATGAAACAATAATTTTTTTTTTTTAAAAGGGAAGAAAATTTATTAATTTAAGAGATTACAATGACGGAGATGACTCCATAAAATTGCAACTACTCCAATTGAGAAGATGACCTACTCATATCTCTAAATCTGTAATGTAGAACTAGCAGTTACAGATACCATGAGCCGATATGGACTTAACTCTAACCACATAAATCGCATTTTCTTCTGGGTTACAAACAATCAACTTATCCCACGAGTCCTGATACATCCTTAATTACAGCCAACCTCAAGAAGAGACTAACCCTCTCCAACACCATATACCAAAACCTCAAGAACGAGATAGTACGTAGGCTGCAATTAGATGTACAAACAATTATTAGGATTCAATACATGTACCTTTTCTTTTTAACAGAAACTTTGTTTTCTTGGTGAGTCAAACTTCGAGCAAAATACTTACATTTTAAAGTGATTATTTTGACACTCTACTTTGTCATATTCTGTACCACTTGCACTTTACTTTTAGGGTCTGTGACCACTAGCACCAAAATGGGTTAATTTTAGCCCACTTACACCACCAACAGAATTCTATTCCCACTAACCTAACTACAGATTCAAAAGACGATTCTGCCCCTGAAAAATTAAAAAATTACAAGTGGCACACCAGCTCTATCTCTCTCTCTCTCTCTCTCTCTCTGCACATCAAAAACGTGAACCTAACTGCCGGTGCCTTCTTCTGCAGGCGGACGACGGGGAGCAACGGAGGACTGCCGGAGAAGACCAAAGATAGGCACGCGACGGTAGAGATCAAGACGTCGTCACCTGGATCTAAAGCGATCGTCGCGTATCACGGTCAAATCTTTTGCACCGGTTTGAATTGGTACCAGTCACCGGAGGCGTCGTCGCTGTCGAGGATGCGGAGCTTGCCGGCGAGTTTAGGGACGGTGTTGGTCGGATCTGACGGAAATCCCGAACGGCAGACTCGATATGAGGCCACCGTCGCCGGAGTTTTCCACAGGTGGACCAATTACGACATTCAATTTTGGTTTTCGATTCTGACGGTTTCAATTGGTTCATGACCTCCGTGTAAACAAAACAGCACTTGTATAGCTTTGAAACATGCATGACCTCCATGTAAACTCCTTGTATAGCTAGCGATTTCATGATGGCCGTGTTTGTGTGAAAATGGGTAGCTTGGATCTCATCGCTGAAGGTGGGGTAGCTGGAGGAGGAGGAACCGGTCAAACTTTTTTTTTTTTTTTTTGGTAAAATGGGGCAGAAGGCCCAGAAGGAAAGAAAAGAAAAAAAAAAAGTTTTATCGGAGGCAATTAAGGGCTATTAGGGGGCAATAGACGTCTATTGGGGGGCAATAGACATTTTGAATTGATGTAATCTTTTTTTTTTTTCTTTAATCAAAGTTATATTTGTGTAATTTTAGAAAAATTAGTTCTCATTTCGGTAATCGAAACGTCTATTTGGGGGCAATAGACGTTTTAAAATTCATATAATTTCTTCGTTTTTTTCTTTAATCAAAGTTTTATCTGTCTAATTTTAGGAAAATTAGTTCCTATTCCGGCTACCGAAAGTTCTATTGGGGGGCAATAGACGTCTATTGGGGGGCAATACATGGCTGATAGTCGTCTATTGGGGGGCAATACATGGCTGATAGTCGTCTATTAGGGGCAATAGACTATCGGGGCAATAGACGTCTATTGGGGGGCAATAGGAGGCAATAGAGGTCTATTGGGGGGCAATAGATGTCTATTGGGGGCCAAAAAACCTTTCCGGTGAGATTTTCAACAAATTCCGGTGACCGGATTCCGGCCGCCGGTGATCGGAATCCGGCGAAAGTTGGCCGGAATCCGGCGGCCGGTGACCGGATTCCGGCGAAAGTTGGCCGGCGACCGGTGACCGGATTCCAGCGACCGGTGACGGGCTCCGGCGAAGTCTCCTATGGTTTCTCTCTCTCTCTCTAAGTAAATAAGGGGTGAGGGGTAAAATGGTATTAAAAAAAAATTAAAAACAAAAAAAAAATCTTAATGAGGTATTAGGGAAGACTCCCTTAGAGTGTATTGGGTAAGAGAGAATTAAAAAAACTCAATAGGGTTAGTGGGAAAAAAATCCCTAGAAATGGGGTAAATGGACAAAAACCCTTACTTTTATGTAGTTAAAAGTGAAGTGCCAAAATTACTTGCTTTATTTTTTGAGTCTTAATTCAAAATGGTCGAAACATTCTCTGAAACAAATTGTTGCAAAGAAAAAAAAATCAAATACTGCAAATTACATATATAGTCATCTTAAATGAAAAACCACCTTGCTCATGTAACACTAGATAGTAGAATTCTTTGAGACTCGTTTTCGAGCAATAAGAGCATCTCTTCCTAAACAACTAAAGCGCCCTTCTGTTTGGGAGGCTTCGGTTTCACTACAATCCTAGTTGATTTCTTATTCTTGGCTGGAACCCCCGAATCATGTGATTCAAGGTCAGCTGGTCAGGGAACTTGGAAGTTGGAACAGTTTGGCTAACTTGAGCTGGCCTAGCTAAGCTTAATTAAGAGGATCCTAGTGCAACTTCACTATCGCATTAGCCAACGTACGTATAACCTTGTTAGCAACAAAGGTATCTTCTTTGGCACATTTTCAGCATTGACCTAATACAGACTCTATTCGATATCAGCCTTGATTAGAAACAATCTCTCAATGCCCTTTTAGTGAATAATTTTTTTTGTTTTGTTTGGCAGATAAAACAGTTCATTGTATTAATGAAATCAACCAAATCAGTCAGAATAGTACGGGTGAAAAACCTACATCGGTGCACGATAGCGTAAGCAATAAAGCTCAAAAGAAACTTTGTTAAAAACATAAGGGGTTTTTCCCGTATACCCAAAAAGCACCGGTATTTTTCCCAACTACCCAACACTTTTGTATTACACTGTTTCTTTTAAGAAAAGACTAACAAGGATAAGTCTTTATCTAAATGCCATTTGTATCCTATATTAACCTGTGGTTTTGCTAATACCCTTTGACTAAAAAAATTTCATTCTAAACGACAAAACAAAACAAAACTAGCCTTCAACATGCCTAAGTTTTTCTCCTAACGGCCTCTTGCCTAATGGATACTTTAACAGGCGGAATCACTGCTGCTTGTCTTAGTTTTAGATTTAAAACTGGTTTTTTCGGTTAAATAGTACCATCAGAACCTCAGATTTCTACAAGATGCAGACATTTAGATAGTGACCTAAAGATGAAGATAACTATATTATGACAATGATAAAGATGAAGATAACTATATATGACAACGATACTTGTTGAAGAGGTGGATGAGTAACCACATGAATTCATTTATTCAAATAATATATATGTTAAACATTCAGAGCCTCATTCTCAGGCAAACAACAAAAGCTGTTTAACTATCCATAAGAATGAGAACAGGTACTTACTTGTACTGAAGTACACTACTTCACTTCTGGATAGGAAAGGAAGCACACTCCTAAGGCTATATCGGATTTATCTTTCCGTTTTTCGAATGCCTTACAAATGAAACTAAAGCTCCTTATATAGAGAGCGGAACTCAAACTGGAATTCAAAACACAAAATGTACAGAACAACTCCGTGATCTTCTGCTTTTCTGAGTGCTCCTGATGATGGAGGTCGGACAGGGAAAAGCAAAAGTCTCTGGGTGAAATGTTTTTCACCTTCTTCTTTTCTGAAAAGCAAAAGTATCTTTTTGAAAAAGGGAACAGTTGCTTTTTTTGTCTTGGTGCTCTTTTTTTTTTCTTCACCAGCTGCTACATGTTGTCGTCAGTCTCCGAGTTGTGGCCAAAGACAAAGGAGTTGTTATCTGCCTGGGCCATTCTGACTGTTGTAGCATTGTCTTCAACGTCTGTGTCGACATACATCTTGTAGTGGTTGTTGTTTTCAAGTTTGTCCACCCACTACATGCATGCCATTGTTGAGTCTATCTCTTTTCTGGTGAGAGATAGGAATAGGTCACTGCTGACTACGTCAGGATGATCGTATGCAGTGATAATAGTCTTTTCTCCTGCTGCCAGGAAGGTATTGCTGAGGTCTTCAGAGATGATCTTTTTCATGTATTCCAGAGCCATGGCCTTCATCCATGGGATGCTAAAGTTTGATTGGCCATTGTATCCAACACAAGCAGGTTGTAGATATTGTCTTGGAATAATTCTCACATAGTGATATGGAGCAATATATTCAATTTCCCCATTTGCTTGCTGAATCCATTCTGGAGGGGTGGATCTAAACTTCAGTCGAAGCGTACAGTCAGTTTTTCTAACATTCTTGACTGTATTGACGATGATGGGCGGCAATCCTTTTAGATCATCATTAGTTTTGGTCCATAGATTATGGACAAAACCATTTTCAACAAGCCAAAGCTTGTGTTCTTGAGGATGTTCACTTTGAACATTTACCAGGTATCTTCCAACATATGGTCCCGAGATGATAAAGAGGGTTGGAGGAACTAGGTCTTCTGAATTGTGCCTTCCTATTAGATTGTGGAATTTATGCCAGTCTGCTTCAGTGAGTGCCATGATAGGGATCCTAGCACTTTCTGGGCTTTCAAGGAAGTTAATTTTTTCTTTCTTGACAGCACTATGCTGTAGTTCTTCGAATTGTGGCCTGCCATTTTCATAAAGTTCTTCAGCTAAGGCAAAGAGGGCTGGGAACATTAGACACTGCTTCTTTCTTGAAAGGCAAATAAAAGATTATTTAAAATCGCCTTCTGGTGGTAAGCTAATCTCCTGCCAATTCTGAACACAGGAGTATCGAAAGTTCGAAGTTCATAATTGAAAACATTTATTACTCCAGTTGGAGTAGGTTTGCTTTTTGGCAAAGCACCAGCCGTCAACGGTCTTGATGAGCCTTTACCGTCTGCCGTTTGAGACGGGCTAGTCAATCCTTTACCCTGGGATTGATTAGTTGTGGCTAAGCCTCTCGGACTTGGCAGGAATCTCTTGAGGATTTTTTCTTTGGGATCCTCATTGGTTTCATGTTCTTTCCCAGCTCTTCTGCTTCTGGGATTGCGACCTTCGTCGTCGTCATCATTTCTTTTGCTGAACATGGCTAATTCTCTTGTTAAGGCGTCTGGAAGATAGTTCTTGTTTCCTGCAATTAATTCAACAATATAATCATATTGGTTAAGGAATAATTTCCAGTTAGCTAGTCTTCCTCTATCAGCAGCTTTATCAAGTTTGAAATTTTTGAAATTCTTTACTCTGGCACAATCGGTGCGGACAGTAAAGGGTTTTCCAAGGAAAGCTGGAGAATTTAAAATTGTTTTCTTAACAGCCAAAATTTCTTTTTCCCCTGTGGGATAATTCAGTTCTGCAGGGCTGAACTTGCCACTACAAAATTTACAGATCTTTTCAATGTTAGTTCCAGGCGCTTTCGCCAGGACTACACCGAACCAGTAATTATCACTCGCATCTGTTTGGAGGATAATCTCATCATTCTCTTCTGGTTGTTGAAGAGGAGGGAGGTTTTTGCAGAGATTTTTTATCTGCTTCACAGTTTTTTCATCATCTTCTGTGAAGTTCCATTTTCTTTTGGAACTCGTTTTAGGAGATAACATTGTTGTTAATCCTGAGATCTTGGGGATGAAATCTCTCCCATAATTTATGACACCAAGGAATCTCTCTAGACTTTTGGCATCAGGAATTCTATCTGGGAACTTCCAGATTTTCTCAAGGATATGAGGTTGGAGTTTTATCACTCCATCCTTGATATTTATTCCTAGGAAATCAACTTCATCAAGGATAAAGAAGATTTTCTTTTCACCTAGGATAATTCCATGCTGAACTATCAGCTTTACAACCTCATGGAGGTGTTTCATATGTTCTTCTCTATTTTTGGAGAAGACCAGGGTGTCATCTTTGTAGACGACGCAGAACTCCGCAACATGTTTAAAGATGTTATCCATCTTTCTCTGGAAGATTGAGGGAGCTTGCTTTAGACCAAAAGGCATTACTAACCATTCGTAATGTCCTTATGGTGTTCCAAATGCAGCAAGAGGTACACTCTCAGGATGCATTTTGACCTGCCAGAAACCCGACTTTGCATCGAATTTTGAAAAGACCTTGGCTCCTCTGAGTTGGTTGATCAATACTCGTACTTGAGCAATTTGATAGCCATCTTTGACAATCTTTTTATTGACATCTCTGTAGTCAATAACCATTCTAGCTTTTCCTCTAAGGGTTTCTGCATGATTCCTCACGTAGAATGCTGGAGCATGATGAGGGCTAGTGGAAGGTTGAATTAATCTCTTGTTCAGGAGATCTTCAATATATTTTCTGAATTCTTTTTGGTCTTCCTCTTTGTATTGAGGAATGGCTTTGACATGACAGATGGCGTTCATGTCATGCAATCTTAATTCACAGACCACTGGGTCTTTTTCCCAAAACTTCTGAGGGTCTACATCGATGTTTTGCTCGAGTAGTTTCTTGATTTTTTCAAGAGTGGGAATTTTCTGAGACTCAAGCTTATTCTGAAAGTGCTTGAGGTTATGCTCATGAATGAAACTAGCTTCTTCTTCTTCACTAGTTGTTTCTTCTTCTTCTTCTTCTTCAGAAGATTCTTCAACAAGTAATTCTTCTTGTTGTTTGATTTGGAGTATGGGTTCAAATTTGGGTTTGTAGGGGGTAAGATCACCACTATTCTGGTGCTATCTCTGATATTGGGTAGTAAAGTGTGGACCTACAATACTTTTGGCCTGAATAAGCCTATTTGCCCAGAACACCCGTTCTCCTTTTCTGAAGCCTATTGCTTCTTCATCCTGAATAAATCTCTGTTGGAGAATGAAATCATTTCCCAACAAGAAATCTGCGTCTTGGCCTTCAGATTGCCAGACGTTATGGATGGTAAATGATGCTCCACCAATGGTGATATGAACATTTTTTGCTACTTTATTCATGGTGAGATGGCTTCCATCAAAAGTAACACCAGTAGCTGTTTTCTTTTCTTCTTTCCAGAGTTTTTCTGGAATTGCAAATCTTTTTGCAACTGTAAATCCTGATCCATTATCTACAAAGGCATGTAGATGATATTTTGTATGATCAGGGAATTTTAGTCCAATCTCTATGTAGTTGCTGTATCTACTTGTAGAGACAACTTTCGATTGTTGAAGCTCATTTTCTTGAGCTTGTTCCTTGGGAATGAATGGCTTGCATTCTTCTGGAACAATTTCTGGTGGTTCTACCAGTTCAAAGTTTAAATTTTCATCGGTTTTTTCTTCATTGATGATTTCTTCCATTTTTTTGGAAGAAGATGGTTCCATAATTTTTTGGAACAAAGTTTCTACTTCTTTCTCTTTTTGTTCAGAGAAATATTCTTCATACACTACAAAAAAGAATTCATTTTGCCACGGCTTTGTGCCGTCGCGGAAAGTCTGATTGCCGTCGCAAAACACCAATGGCGACGGCTAGGCGACGGCAAATACACCGTTGTTGTTGGTGGCGTCGCCATTGGTCGTGGCTACGGCAAAACGCCGTCGCAACAAGATTTAGCTACGGCAACGAGCGTAGCAATCCATTGGTCGCTTATTAGGCGACGGCATGTAGCGACTGAAAACGCCGTCGCAAGTAACCTATTTGCTACGGCAGATGCCGTTGCTTGCAACAAACTATTTTTTCAAATATTTTTTTTTCCAGAAATTTTCCCTCCAAATTTTATTAGAAATAGGCTGGAAATTGATTTTCCCTCCATAATTGCGACGGCGTCATTGCCGTCGCCACCTCAAGTATTTTTCATATGAAGCTTTAGCGACAGCTAATGACCGTCGCAACTAATTGGCCACCCAATTTTTTTCAAACCAAAATGTTTTCTGCCGTTTTACACACCTAATCAAAAGATATAGTAAAACAATATAAAGCACCAAAACAATCATTTCAATCATAGTATCTCACAACTGAAATTATATAATCAAAAGATAAGTGCCAAGTTATACTTCATTACCAAGTACAAACCAAACCAACCACATTTCATAATTATAAGATCCTACCATACTAGATAACTTAAAGGAAACATTGCCAAACTTAATATTGTTCAAAAGCATCCTTGACCACAATACTAGTTATCATTAACTAGAGGGGCTTGGTGAGTACTGGAGCATGCTCAATTTCTTGATTACTAGTTGAATGTGGATGAACTCCTTCTCCTATGGACTCCCTTCTAACTTCATGGCCACTGGTTGCATCTTGAACCTATCACATAATGCACAAGTATACAAATATCAAACCGGATTCACATGAAAATGAAACATGAATAGATCGGATACTATCACATGTAGTTTGAATTCAAAATCTGGGATTTTATCCTAATACTGATAAGAATCAGCTGTTACATATAAATCTCAAGTCATATAATTGTGTAAGGTCTATTATCAACAACCTTTTAGTAATGAACCCAATGTGTAGCATTGAACAACCTGCAAGTAATCTGGACTGTTTTTCTTTTTTTTTTTCCCCCTTCTCCATTTTTAATCGAAAACAGAAAGTGTCAGAAACATGTATTTGTTATTTGTTAAAGAACTGCTGCATGAATGTTATCCTCATGATATTGGTTACAGAACATGATGATTTTGGCTACAGAACATGATGATTTTGGCTTACTCCATACTCATATAACATGCATTTGTTATGAAACATTTGACACATAATAGATGATACAAAATCATTGAAGCACACAAACACAACTTCCCTTTCTTTCTTCAAAACTGGAAAAAAAAAAAAAAAAAAACAATTCAACTTGCAGCAAGAGTTTCATCAACTGTCACACAATAAACAAAATTGAAATGGTATTAGACTCATACTTTTATCCTCTAAGCCATATCAAAAAGCTAAAGCTAACATAGTTTGTTCATAAACTCAAAATCAACAACCAAAACTGCAACTAAGTCTGCAACCTATCTGAGCTAGCAATCTCAATATCTACACAGATCGTTTTATACACATTCAATATTTACATAATCATGCATATATATACACAAACATGTATATAAACAAATTTGTCGAAGATAAAAATAGTCAACTATTGTAATAAATAATATTATGGATTTGTGTACCAACCTGTCCACATGGATTTCTGTTTTGCCCATCATTGCTCTCTAAAAAGTTAATCCGAGCTTGAAGCATATCTAATTGGTCCTGCATCTTCCTTGTGAAAGCCTCTTTCACTTTCTCTGTAACCTCTTCAGTTATTTTCTGTATGAGGTCATTGGTGTTATGAGAAGGCATTGATTCCTGTGGATACACCAAACTGCGAGGCACGGTAGAACCATAGGTACGACAATAACCATGACCATCTTCCCCAAGCAATTCATGGAATATTCGATCTTTTACAGCCCTAAGTTCTCGCTGGTCCTCAGGTTCCATTAGCAATTTCTTGTCATATTCCTCCTACATGAAAGTACTGATCAATTAGCTTGGAAAAGATTAAAAAAATAACTGAAATTCTTAATATAAGATATAAGAAGCTAAACATACAGTGACTTGGGCAACATCTGCATTTGATTGGTTGCGTGCTTTTTTCCACACACTCATCTTATCGGTTTGTTCTCCACTTTGTTCCATCTGTCAAGTACAAAACAATGAATCTATGTACATATAACACACACACACACACACACACACATACATACTACCAACAAATCTTACAAATACTTTATAGTAAATAGTATTAAATGTTACTAGAATTTAAAACAATATGGATGCAAACATTGCACAAGAAGTAAACATTTTCTGTTGGTGCCTCCATGCATTTCTGACCAATAATGTTAGAAACAATACCTCATATCGCAGCTGGGCGAAATGTTTTCGACCAGTACTATGAACTGGTCCATGCTGCTCCCGATTGATAGAATTTCGTGTTGCTATCAGCTACAAAATCAATTCCAAAATCATCATGCTAGTGTCAATATTTTTAGCACAATCTGATTATGAATGTTTAAGCATTTCTACCTTTGCATCTTCACTATTCCAATAAGCAATGAGCTCATTCCACTGCTCTGCTACAATATGTGGCGGAACTAGAGAACTTAGATTTGGATTATCTCTGTTTTTCTGAAAGTAGTTGACTTTGGTTTTGCTCTTGTGATCCTTCCACAGTGTATTGCAACATCTAAGACACACATGTTTATATCCTTCTGGAACATCAAGCAGATTTTGCTACAAATCACATAAAGGAGATTTATCAATAACTTCTAATCATCGTTAAATAAATAAGCACAGATAATTAAGAAATTTCCTACTATTTTTCAAATAACACACGTAGTAACATGTTTACCTGAACCTCTTTCCATATTCCCTCTTTCACATCAGGTCCAACAGCCTTCCAGTCAAGTAATGTTAGTGGAATCCTCTGGCCATCGCGTACAATTTGCCCCAATTGTGACTTTAGCTGTGTAGCTCTTTCTCCAATAGGTTGGAAGTTAGAATCAAACATAATCTTGATTTTAACTCCAGTATTCCACTCTGGGATACCTTTATTGTGACCTCTAGTAATAAAGGTAGCAGATTGTGCTTCAGCTTCTACCAAAGTTGCAAGAAACATTAAATTCCATCATTGAAAAACATATCAATAGTGCTGATGTAGGAACAGGTGATAAGTGAATTAGGATGTAAAAAAAAATAAAAAAACAAACAAACAAAAAAACTTGTTAAGCGAAGTAATACCTAGAGATGGAAGAGGTAATATTGGAGGAGAAGGTGCAGAAGGAGGCGGTGGGGGTGGAGGCAGTGGGGGTGGAGGTGGTGGGGGTGTAGGAGGTGGATTAGTAGACCTATAGGATGACTGCGATGAGGAACCATTGTTGTTTGAAGAATTAGATCCACTTGAAGTCAAAAACTCAGACATAGTGCGTGGTCTCCCAACCTTCCTTTTCTTCATGGTCACCTGCAATAAGAATGCAAACTCAATTAAATTTGGTGTTGGTGAGGTACAAACTAAAAACTCAAACCTTCCATACTAAATAAAATAACAAAGTTCATGAAAGGGAAAGGGAAAGGGAACTGAGATATTAACTAGAAACTCAAAATGATGACACCCTTACAAATATTTGACTTCAAACATGAATCATTATCCTTATCAAAAAGTTCCAGGAAGAATACTAAAGTACACATTAAGGCCAATATGCAATAGTCATAACATCTCTATTGTAATGGCCTTATTCATCCATTTCAACACCATCCATTAACTCCCCTGAGCTATCATTTTCTTCAGTATTGTCAGTTTGCACATGAGAGAAGTTTTTTGACTCCATTTCGACGACATTTAGCCAACCTTGTCCTGAAGGATCTGGAGCATACCACACCTGCTGTGCTTGAGATGCTAAGATGAATGGTTCATCCCCAATCCGATCATTTCGATACAACAATCGATTGAAGTTAACTAAAGTGAAGTTAAAAGGATCTAATTTTATCCCTGCCACAGGATGTACCCAATCACACCTGAACAACACATATTTGATATCAACAGAGTAGGTGACTTTGATAATCTCTGTTAATCTCCCATAATATGGTAAAACATCTACACGTTGATTCTTATCTTTCTTATTGCCGACACTCATGGTATCTGCTTGTAAAGCTACACCACTGTTTTGTCTTGATCGCTTGTTATCAACACTTTTCACACGGAAGAAATACCCATTAGATGTATATGAATTCACCTTAGTTGCTGAAGGACTAGGAGGACTAGACAAGGCAATAATTTCTTCTGATAACAAGATATCACTTGTGTTTTGCAGAGTTATAACCTGTGAGGAACAAATAAATTAAAGCAAACCTTTACAAAAGTACTACTGAACATAATGTACAGGAAAACACCTAACAACTCACATGATCCTTAAACCAGTTCGCAAACTCATCAAAATGAACACGTTGAACATAATGGTCATCTGCATCCGGAAATTGTTGTTTAATGGCAGTAAGATGTTCCCTGCACAGTAAAAATCTGATGTGTCATACTTTACAATCCCTGAAGAAGAATCAACATGTTCCTTCCGACCAGAAAACGTACACATAATCATATATACATAATTTTTGAAAGAAATATGCAGAGTTATTTTCATTACATACTTGAGAAATGGCGTGACTGCCCTTGTATGAAACAAGACCCATCGATGAATTTGTATGCGCGTAACTTCACTGAGAACACAATTTCCCTTCTCAGGGTCGTCACGATTCTTTCTCCTTAATGGTCTGTTTGACTTACTCTCCACATCTTTAAGATATTGGGTACAGAAATTCATGCATTCTTCCATTAGATAACCTTTAGCTATTGATGCTTCCGGACAAGCTCTGTTACGTACATATTCCTTTAAAGTCAACAGATACCTCTCAATGGGGTACATCCACCGAAACTGCACAGCACCAGCAATTAATGCTTCTTGGACTAGATGGACAGGTAAATGCTCCATCACATCAAAAAATGATGGTGGAAATATCTTCTCAAGATCACAAAGGGTCACCACTATACGAGAACGTGCCTCTTCCAAATCTGCTGCACAATTTAGTTTGGAGCACAATACTTTGAAAAACTTGCCCAGATCAATCAGCCCTTCGACCACTTTCTTCGGTAAAGAACTTCGTACAGATAATGGAATCAATTGCTGTAAAAGAATATGATTGTCATGACTTTTAAGACCGCTGATACTTCGATCTTTCAAACGTACCCGCCGTGCAATATGAGAAGCAGAACCATCCGGCATTCTTGTTTCTGATAAGGCTACGAGGAACTTATCTTTCCCATCATTATTCATCTCAAAATCTGCAGGATCAAAGTATTCTGAACCGGACTCCCTCCTCTTCACATGGTACTGCTCTCTAATTCCCATAAGCTCAAGATCACGTCGAGAACTGATATTGTCCTTTGATTTTCCAGTAACTCCTAGTATGGTCCCAAGAACATTGTCACACACATTCTTCTCTATATGCATGACATCAAGGTTGTGACGGATGAGATTATCCTTCCAATAAGGAAGCTCAAAAAATATACTTTTTTTCTTCCAATTGTGCTTCCTTTTCTTCAAAGGATCTTTCTCAGGTTTCTCTGGCCCCATCATTTGCCTTGTCTGCAAATCTTCTCTTCTATACTCTGTAAGGATACCATTCGATTGAAGCTGGGTGAGAAGATCTACTCCAGATAATGTTGTAGGAGATCGTCTATATTCTCGTAAGCCATTGAAAGATCTGGGATCCTTCCGATACTTGTGATCATAAGGTAAAAACCGCCGGCTGCTACCATATGAGAACTTTTTACCGTTTGGCAACCATATAGAAGCAGTTTCAGAGTTGCAAGAAGGGCATGCATATTCACCTTTTGTACTCCACCCTGATAGATTAGCATAGGCAGGAAAACCATTAATCGTCCAAAGTAAGGCAGCATGCATTTGAAACATTTGATTGCTTGATGCGTCAAAAGTTTCTATGCCCTCATCCCACAATTCCTTCAACTCTTCAATGAGTGGCTGCAAGTAAACATCGATCTTATCACCAGGTCCTTTTGGGCCATCAATAAGCACAGATAGATAGATAAAAGGTTGCTTCATCAACATCATTGGCGGTAAGTTGTACGGAACTAGTATGACAGGCCAAGTACTATGAACTATGTTCATAGTCCGGAATGGATTAAATCCATCTGAGGCCAACCCAAGCCTTACATTGCGAATATCTCCGGAGAAACTTGGATGTTTCTTGTCAAAATCCTTCCAAGCGAGAGAGTCTGCAGGATGCCTAAACACACCATCATCAGTTCGTTTCTCGGCATGCCATCTCATAAGCGTTGCAGTTTTAGAGGACATAAACAACCTCTGCAACCTTGGTTTCAAAGGAAAATATCTTGCTTGTTTTGCTGCCTTCCGTTTCCCAGGTCCCAAATCAGAAACTAAACTGCAACCATCTTCTTTCCATCGAGATGCCTTACATATCAAACATTGATCAAGATTTATGTCTTCATTTCTGAAAAGCATACAGCTATTAGGGCAAGCATCCACTGTGTTATACGTGAACCCTAAATCTTCAGTTAACTTCTGAGCTTGATAATAAGAATTAGGAAGGTTTACACCTTCTGGCATAGACTCGTTACATATGTCAAGCAAGTCTTTGAAAGATTTGTCAGTCCAACCATTTAACACTTTCGCCTGTAGGAGTCTGACAATGAATGACAATGTTGTATGTTTCTTAGAACCAGGATATAATGGAAGGTTTGCAGATTTCATCAACTTTAGGAACTGCTTAGTAGACTCGTTTGGCCCAACAAGTGGATTTGAACTTTCTCCACCACTCTCATCATGTGGTCTAACAACATTTGCTGTTCCTATAGCTTCTTGGACTAGTCTAACCATATCCTCTTCCATATAATCATCTGACCCCATAAACATCTCATCTCTATGCAATGAATCAGCACCATCCCTGGACTCACCATGCTTATCCCAGATCTTATACTTCTTCCAAAACCCATTACCATGAAGATGCTGTCGCACAATTACTTTTTCAAAGAATTTTCGGTTTTCACATTTTCTACAAGGACAGTAAATCCTTGAACTCGGATCCCTATTGACATATGCAAAGTTCAAGAAATCTTCTAACTTCGCACGATATGGCTTAGAACACCAATCAGCCCAATCAATCCATGACTTGTCCATTTTTTCCCTTATCAATATCTATGTCAGCTAGAAATACAGTAACACAAATAGCTAAGTATGAAAATATAAACCAACTATACTAACAATAAATCTCTACATTAAATGAACAACATCACATCAAGCAGAAATAAACAAAACTAAATCATTAATTAGAGAACACACATGATACAATATGTATATTAGATTAACATCTAATTAATCTAATGTGCACAGATATATGCAAAGTCATAAAACACATGCAGGATAAGGGAGCTTCATTACTTTGGAGAAGACATTGAGTAATAAAAATAATAATAAGAATTATAGAATTCCTGTCATAGATTTTATATCAGAACCCCAACATACCAATTAAAACAAAATGCAACAGACAAAGATCAAGGGCGTAACTTTCCACTACATTTACAACCAAATATTATCATTAAAAACAATATAACAAAAAGAGGAGCCTTACTTGGAATCAAAACCAATAGATAGAGCTTCTGATAAGAGGAAGACAAATGACACAGATCGAACAACGAGATTATAATGCAAAGAACCTGTAACCAAAAACAAAAAGAATAATTCAGTCAAAGTCATATGTATGGAAAAATCAAATCGAATTATATGAACATATATATGTGCTTTAATTATAGGCATGCATGGTAGGTTGTGTGGGGTTGTGTTAAAAGCAACTTAATCATTAAAATGTTTGATTATTTAGTAGCAGAATGACATTAAGTTGGGTAATTGCATGGGTATCTATTTCAGCTGCTGGCCAAAGTGCCAAAAATAATGCAGAGGTTCGTGAAGAAAGCAGTATTAAGACAAAGTAGAGGCATAAAATCAAGTTGGAATATATTGGTTTAGTCTCTTCATCAAAATCAAAAACATCAAGATATACTAAAGAGTCATAACTAAGGTTTTTCTTTTAACATAGCGGAATAATGTCCAGACAAGAAAAAAATATGTTCTCAAACTTGGAATATACATAATCAGACAATCTTTAGATTAAGCATTTGATTAACTAGTCAGATGAATATAGCAAGCAAGTATTTCAAACCAGTCCAATTCCATCACTTTCTTCATTCCAAACTAACAAAATTGAACTAACAAGATAATTAGATATGATGCAGTACGAGTTTGTGACTAGATACAATTAGATATGAAATGAACTACTTATCATTCTCATAATTCTAGACTTTTTGTTTTCATTTTTTGAAGTTATATATGTCTTCGTTGCTGCCATGGGTGAAGTTAAAAGCAATTGAGAGCTTTTATTTTGCTAAGAGATAGTTAAAAATAAAACTTTTGGCTACTTGTGGTGGTGGCGTTAGCACTTAGCAGATAAGAAATGGAGTCATGCACTAGCCAAATATAATGGCTTCTTGTCAAAATCTTCTGGACTCTTGTTTGCATAAATGAAACTTTGTCATGCAGCGGTGGCTTTTGGGATTTATCATGAGGTTTTAATCAATTGTAATCAAAAGTGAACAAGACAAAAGCTCAATTAATCTTGAAGTCTGGAGTGCAGGAACAAAACAAAAATGTTGTAATGGACTCAAATGATATTAATTGACTAACAACTTTAATTGCTTGGGTAATCCTGATATATGCATAAGTTCGAATTTATGAATCATAAATTGACTAACAACTTGACATATTTATGGACCAACACTAACATTTCTGCAAAGCAACCAAAAAAAAAATCATATCAAGAAGAATTGAGCATGCAGATCTGGGAAATGAGATTCACTTATAGCAGAGACTGATTTGTTGAGGCAATGTTTCTGTGCTTCTCTCTAAACTACTCCTTATTCAAAACCAAAACAAAATGCCAGCAAAATAAATTCACAAAAAAAAAAAGTAAAATTTTCAAACTTAACAAGATGGATCGCTTACCTTTGAGATCAGTTCTCAAGCAGACTCGAGCAATATTTTAGTCCAAGAGTTGCAGCAACAGATGCAAAGAGAGTGATACCCTGCATGAGCAAGCATAATAAGTAGAGAATCTAAGGATATACAAAGAACAGAAACAGGGCTGAGAAACAGTAATTCATTATGAACAATGTGCACACAATTTTGCATGTCCAACATAGTATGGTGAATGTTGTGGACTTCAGTTCAAACGTTTTTCTACAAATTCAATACACACCCCATGATGCAGTTACAATGAAAGATATGAAAAGATGCATAGATTGCTGTAATAGTTGTTGGAAGTTAATGCTGAGTTTCTTATTGACCTTATGCTAGATAAGACGCACCTGGTTTTTCAATTGCAGGACTCAAACTTTAATATGATATATGCATAAATTGACTTATGAATTTATGAATCTGTTCCTGATATATGCATAAGTTCGAATTTATGTTTAAATTGCCTTGAATGTTTAGCTGAAAGTGAATAACTTAGTTTCGTTGATGATATATATTTTTTTGTGTATGGAGAAAGAAGTAAGGAATCTGACTTCAATAGATTGTGAACAAATGTTTACTGTTTATCTTTTTGTTTCTGCCTTTTTGATGTCGTTACAAGTGTTAATTTTTGTATAGACAAATTTAGTTTTATCAAAAAATTTATTCAATATATAGTCATGTTTAATTTATAGATTGTACATTGATTTGCATATTATAAAGCATAATCGTTTAAAGATTTTAAGTCATTTATCTTTTTTTTGATACAGTTATGGCGTCAAAGATGAGATGCAGCAGAACAAAAAAATTGCTACAACAAGGTCATGCTGAAAATTATAATGATCAAAAGAGAATGCAAGAAATCTATAATCATCAGAATTTTGTTTCCAGTACAGTTCAAAGTGAAGGTTCTGTTTCTAAGAGAGGTCAACATTCTGAGGTTAAATCAAGGACATCAAGACGTGGTGAGTGTGTGTATTATCAAATTTTAAATGTTCATTCAAATGAATAATTTGAAGACAATCTGTTTATTCTTTAGATATTCAAAGTAAACTAATATTGTTTAAATTTGGTTGCAGCATTTGAGTTAGCAATGACAGAACAGAATCAATGTCTAGACAGTCAGTATAGTTCTGCATGTCAAAATGTGAGTATGTCTGAACATCAGAACAAACGATTTAGAGGTGAGTTTGTTCGGTGATATAAATCTGTATCTTTGTACTACATAGAAATTAAATAAAGACGAAGAAGTTTACCACTCAATATGCTTGTGCAATGACGCATTCAAGCAGAGAGTTGGTTGAATATTTCTTGTGTACTTCAGCTTGTCCCCTTGGGGATCTTTTCAGTTTACACAAAATTAACCAGTCCATAAGGCACTATTGAAACATTTTTACCCCATAAGATGAACTATGCTGTACATTATGAATGAAATTGATTACAAAAAAGAAGAAGAGTTCAGACTGCAGGAGGTCTAACAATAGCATTTACAAAATTCAACACATGTATAAAAGGGAACACACCTTCCAGAAAAATGATTATAACCCCCACCCTCACTGTAATGAGACTTTCCCTTCACCACATCAAAAACCGACCTGATCAAAAAATACGAATTAGTTTCTAGGAATCACCAAGTCTAAGTTCACAGATAATTAGTAATCATATACACATCTGAACAGAGAGAAAGTAAAAAGGTACCCCAATTCCTAACAAGACTGGCAAACTTTGATCAGTCCCATTATACAAAGCCAATTCTTCAACAGTGAACAATCTCTGCAAATATTAGCATCATCTAGATTATATATCCAAATATTCCAATGCAAACCAAAGTTACATAACAAATCAGATATACACTATTTTTGTTAGTGCGCAAAGCCCAGAAAAATAAATATCCCATTTGATTTGTTGAAATAAAAGACCACTTCCCTGGAGTAAACCCAAGCCAAATCGAATCTTGGTTTTGATTAATTAGCTCCCAAAACATGAAAAGAAGTGAGCTTTGAGCTTCTGACCTGTTTTGAGAGTGGAGATCGACAACATGCAGTCCACAAAGTGAGAGACGAACAGATCTGATTGATTTCTGGGTATTAGAGTTTAGGATCTGAGCAATGGAGGAAGAAGAAAAATAGGAAGGAGGTGGAGCTGAACTAGCAGATGTAGACTTCGCGGATTGCTATGGTTGACTTCGTTGTCGGGACTGGATGGAGGGAGAAGGCAGATGGAGGGAGCGGGAAATAGCAGATGGAGGGAGCGGGAACAAGAACAATGTTCATGAACCCAAAGTTTTTGTTGACATGTTTAATTTTGGCACCTATATTCACCCAAAAGTCAAAAAAAAAAAAAACAAAAAAAATGTATAAAAGGAAAGTACACGACGGCACATTCTACCGTAGTTAAAAGTAGAGAAATTTAGCGACGGAAAAAATATGCCGTAGCAATTGAAGGCACATTTATGCGACGGCGACGCCATGTCGTGGCAAATAATTTTTCTCTTTGCGACGGGGCATTTGCCGTAGCAAATTTTTGATCAATGGCGACGGCATTCTGACGCCGACGCTAACTGGTGAAGCTAAATGAATTCTTTTTTGTAGTGATATTCTTGTTCTACCAATTGGCTGACAAGGCCGTTCTTGGTTTTTCTTCTTGCTTCAGCTATGAAGCATTCTTTGTGGTAAGTCTTTTTTGACTCTTCACAAAACATAGGGAGACCATTCTTTTCATGACATAAGCAGTAGTCACAAACGAATGTACCAGGGTTCACCTGATAAGAAGACATTAAAGATCCTGTCTTACTTTCTTCCCAGTTTTTGATTTTCAAAACATTCATTTGTCTGGATTCGAAGTACTCTACTTTAGAATCTGTCTCAGACTCAGATGAATCTTCTTCTTCGGACCAGGCAGAGTAAACTGACCTGTCGTCTTCTTCATCATCAGAATAGGCTATTTCGTAGCCTTTCATATTTGCAGATTCTACTATGTGCTCATATTCTTCAAAGAGAGCTTTAGTAGATCTTTTACCCTTTTCCGGGCATTCATTGGCATAGTGCCCTTCAGCTTTACATAACCAACATCTGCAAGCTTTCTTGCTTGGTTGTTTATGTTGATGATTATTCTTCTTTTTCTTGAAGAATTTCTTTTTTGGATCTTCATCCTGTTGTTTCTTGTAATTGGAACTTTTCTTGAATTTCCAATTCTTTCTTTGATTACTCTTTTTGAATTTTTTAGAGTAATATTTTCCTTTCTTCTTTCTGTAGAACTTGGATTCATGACATCCCCAGTTGGTTGGCATATCCAGTATTCCGTAACAGAAATTTTCAACTCCTTTGAGTTGTTTCTTGGCCATCTTAGCTCTAAGATTGGCTTTGCATTGTTCTTTCAATAGCCGCCGGATTCTGTCGGCAATTCCTCCAACTGAAAATCTTTCAATGGGTTTTTCTGCTATGCTTTCCCGCACAGCTGTTCTCCATGGTTCAAGGAGTTTCCTGTGCAACAGGTTGACTAGATCAGTAATTTCTAGTTCACCAATTGTACAGTAATATTCTTGAAATTCATTCAAGTATTCTTCAAAATATCTCATGTCACAAATTTTGAGAGCATAGATATTTGATTTGGCCGTTTCTCTAGCCTTTTCACTCATATTTGCAAGATCTCCACAGAACTGATCGTACAGCGGTGCTGCAAAATCATACGGAGATTTTGAAGTTTTGATTTCTTCCAGCCATTCTTTTCCTCTGGCTGTTTCTTTGAAAGAATAGTAATACTTTTTGGCTACTCCTGTGAGAGTAGTTTCAAAGTACATCTGAAGATCAGGAGCTTCAAATTTTCCAAGGGTTAGAGCAGATGCCATCATCAGGCTGTCTACCCATTGGTCAAGAGTTTTTCTCTTGTCTAGAGCTTTGTCTAAATCTAGCCAGATACCATAGTTGGAAATTGGTACTCTGGGTATCTTGTCCTCTGGGACAAACCTTTGAGAATTTCTTTCTCCATTTCTGCCCGTAGGGGCCTTCTGTATAGGGAGTTTCACTTTTCCCTTTTCTCTAGTGATGAAAGTTTTGGAGCTATCTCCGTCTTCCATTTCAACATCCTGGTAGGGAAAGAGTTTTCTTTCCTTTCCTGGATTGAAGTTTTCATTTCTTCGATTAGTTTTTCTAATCTTTCAGGATTTTCGCAGAATTCTGCTTCTTCATAAAGATCATAGAGCTTTTGTGCTCTAAGCATATTGAATGGTCTGTTTAGATCAGCTTCTAGGTCTTCTTCAGTAATTGGATCTTCAATAGTGGGTTTTGTGCCACTAGTACTAGCTTCTCTAGTGCTATAGCTTCTTCTGAGAAGATTTTTGTTTATCCTGATATTCTCAGGACAGACATCACTTTTTCTGTGATTGTCAAAATTTAGACTGATTTCTCCAGTCTTTCTACTTTCATAAATTTTAGCTTTTGCACTTTCTGCTGGTAGCTTCGGACCAGATAATTTCCATTCAATAGGAAAAGTTACTTCATTCCAAGTAACCTTATGGATCTGTTGTGAATGGTTCTTCTGACTGGTGAGGAATCCAGTAGTAAGACCAGGGATGTTTGATATCCTTGTCTTTGGCTCTACTGTAGTACTCATCAGTTTATAGTATATCCTGTATACTATTGCTAATTCTTGCATATCATTTTTCATAGATATGCCATCTGTCTTGACTCTTAGTCGGAGGGCTGCATCTTTCAAGCTTGTTGAAAAGTTGGGGAAGCAGTTGAAATATGCCACTTGGTTGCACAGAGTTGCTTCAAGGGTTCCCAAAAGACTAGCTTGAAAATCTGTTAGTCTATTGTCTTGTAAGACACATAGAACTGAACAGTTTATACTTTCTCGAGCAAGAAGTTTTATGCCTACTTGGACTGCTCCAATGTGCATAAATTGATAATTTTTTGCTTTTGCTCGGGCAACTTCAGCAGGAGTGATCAGAAGTAGATCAGTTTCTCCTGTTGTAGAGGGGGTTGTAAATTCCAGCAATTTGAAATGATGGCTGTCCATCAGGTCAAATGTTCCCATTTTGTAGATTTGTTTGAAATCTAGCTTAGGAATTGAGGCGTTTTTTACCTCATGCTCGATTTCATTGTATTCAAATTCTTCAGCATTTAGGAGTTGTACTCCTTTCTTTTTCTCGAAGATGCTCATCATATTGACATCTCGAGTTTCTTTCGGCTTTTCATACCGAATACTAGTAGAACTAGTTGAGGGATCCAAAAAAATCATGTTTGGAACAGGATTCTTTTCTGGTCTTTCTAATGGTTTGAATCCATTAGCCTTTTTTGGTTTTACTGTAGGCACTTTCTTGTCCTTCAGTATATTTTTCATAGAATCCAGCGTTTTTTGCTGTTCATTGATTTTTCTACTAACACTTGTTAGTTTCTCTTCTTCCGTTTTTGGAAGATCTTTGATATAATCCAGTTTGTTTTCTAATTTTTCTAATTGGTGGATTATAACAGGAATTTTTTCTAGATGTTCTTGATATCTAGATATTTCCTTTTGCAGGATCTGATATTTTTCATCAGAAGATTTTAATAGAGAATTCAGTCTCTCTATAATTAAATCAGACATTGTCCCCATTGGGGATTCCCCTGCTGAGCTATTTTACAAGCTCTGATACCAGTGATTTGCGGATCAGACCAATGCTCAAATAATCAAGAGGTTTTTGTTCCTCTCCCAGAATATATAAAAGATTTTCAATATCTTCTTCTAATTTATAAATTCTGGTTTGAAGTCTATAGATAATATCCCAGTAATTGGGAGTCTCTCTACTAAGACTTTCTCTATATTCTTTCAATTTTCTCAATTTTTCTCTTTCCTTTTGCAGTTCTTTGCTAGTATTTTTGCAGATAACATTTAACTCAAGTCTGTCAATGATTGAAATCTTGAATAGTAAAGTGTACTGTTTACCTTTGAAATAGAGGATGAATGCAACAGCTGTATATATTCAAACAAATATAATTCTTATGGGCCCATCACGTTTCAACAAAACAATAGAAAACAGATAGTTAAAGAAAACCAACAACTGACAGAGACCTCAGAGAAGGGTACTACTGGTAGGAATTTTGATAAGATGGGTTGGTGAGAAAAGAAAAGAGAAAAAGTTGTGTAAAGAGGAATAAAAATAAGACACTGGGGTGTATGAGAAGTATTCTCAGGAATCTGGGGTGTATGAGCATTAACCCAAAACATAATCAAGTAATTAACATTTGAAAAACAAAACCAAAGATTTGAAGGAAAAGTTAAAAACATAGCTTTAATTCAAAATGAAAAATATTAACAAAGACCTATAACTTGGTGATAAACCATAAAAACCGAGGGCATTGTCCAAAAGCCCCCATTAAAGAAACCTTGTTTTGCCATTCGCCAACTTAGCTTTCAAAATCCAACCCCCAAATTTTGAATATTTATCCAATCCAAATTCCACAAATTTTGGAAACCCATATCTTCAATTCGCAATCCAATTGGCGAAGAAGAAGATGATGAGCTTGTGATAACCCGATTGGGGATATATTAGGGTTTTAGCGTCTCGATAATCCAATGCGGTTGTTCCCTTTGAACTCGAGCCCGAGCTCGAGCTCTAGCTCTAGCGTAGAGAAGGAGCAGCAGACTGATCGGAAAAGGACTCGCGCCCTTTTGTACCTCAATGTCTATGATCTCACCCCTGTAAATAACTATCTTTACTGGTTCGGATTTGGGGTCTTCCACTCTGGCATCGAAGGTATGGGAAATTAGGGTTCTTGCTGCTTCAAGTTTGGATCTTGAGGTGTTCTTGCTGCTTGATTGTGGTTAAATTTTTGAAATTTGAGAATTGTTAAAAAAGTGTTTTTAGTGTTTTGATGGTTATGTGGGGTAGTGAGTTTGGTGGGGAGATTTTGGTTGTTGTTAGATTGAGCTAGATTGTGGTATTCTAGAGTGTGTTGAGATTGTATGCACACAAAGATCAAAATTTAAGTGGTTATGGTTGATTTGTGTTGATATACAAGGCAACTCTGTTTCGGGCTTCATTGGGAGCATGCTGATGATTATGTTCTTGTTGTTGTCAAATTAGGAAGTTTTTAGTTTGAAATGTGGTATGTTGTTTTGTTCACGGTTTGAGATACTTATGGGGGGAAGTGAATTTAATGGGTTGTTAGATTATGCTCTGCTGGCTTGCGTGGCATATAATCGAAATCAATGCAAGCATTGCTTGCATGCATGCCATCTCTTCTAGTTTGCCAGTTTGGTCACTCGTTTATTAAGAAGCTATAAGGATAGCAGAGTCTGCAGAGTTCATTCTAACAGCAATCAAAATGTACACCAAATATCATAATGTTGTTCAAAATACAAAGTTTTCTTAATTTAGCAACATGAAGAACATGATTAGCATTTAAAATGAAGAACATATCAGCATGCTTTGAATGAAGCCCAAAAGAACTCCATCCTCTATTAATACAAATTAATGGCAACCGATGAATTTTAATCTTTGTGTGCATGGAATATCCCCTAGTTGCCAATTCAATCACTCTTTTCTCTATAACAAACATCAGTACAGCTTGAACAAACTTTAAGGAATCTAAGAAGTTTCTTTTTTTCTTATCATGTGAAAGTGCCGTTGCATGCATAACTAGATAGTAGTAGTGCAAATTTATATAGCAAGGAGTTGGAGATTCTGTTAAACTAAAATGATAAGTTAGTTTGAGGATCTGTCATAGGAAAGGCAATTTGGCATGAGGGAATTCTAAATTTGACAAGATCTTTAGTAGAATCTAGTAGATTATTTATGGTCTTTGAATAGAAGCATCAAATTACTCAGACAGAACATATACTTTTTGTAAAGCAACTGCTTCAGCTTAAGTAAAGGGTTTTTGTAACTATGTCAAAAAAAGCTGATAGTTATCTATGTTACTTTGGCACAATGTATCGTAAATTGTGGTACACATGAATACCAAATGTACTACAGAAATGTTGGAGATTGCATTAATTTTTTGATTTTATAAAATTCTTACATTTATTATTGTTTGTTTTGCCATGGAGTTTTTAGTTAGTTATTCCATACATGAGTGTTAGATGGGGTGGCATCCCCTGTGCAGCCTTTGTATGATTATACTCCAGAAGCCTGATACAGTTCTACCTGTTCTTACAAACAGTGCATGGCATGGAGTATGGCTTTGGAGCCCATGAGTATCCTAGCAGTGGAGTTTTTGAGGTCGAACCAAGAAGTTGCCCTGGCTTCATATTCAGAAGGTCAGTCCTGCTGGGCAGCACTGATATGTCTCGTACAGAATTACGCTCATTTATGGAACAGCTTTCTGGAAAGTATCATGGCGATACCTATCATTTAATTGCTAAGAATTGCAACCATTTCACTGATGAAGTCTGTTTGCGGCTAACTGGAAAACCTATCCCTGGATGGGTAAACCGGCTGGCACGAGTAGGTGAGATTAAAAATCCTCTACTTCAATATCCACAGGACCTAACAAGCTACCTTGATACTTGATAGTCGCTTTTTTTTTTTCTCTGTTTTTTTTGTTTTGGGGTGGGGGGGTTGATCTAGACCATAGACATAACATATCCTTTGATTATAAATGCCTTTAGTGTGGAATTTGGATATTATGTGATTAACTTAGTTACATCTGTCCATAGACTCCATGCCGCAGGCAGGTCCAACCATTATGGAAATGGGTTGTAAGGGTCTCCAGGGGTTATCTGCCATGGTTGCTAACGCTTCACCTTGTTGATATTAATTGTCTGGACCAGAGTTAATGGGCTTTTCCAATACTGAGTAAAGAATCTTCTTAAGTTTCAGGTTCTTTCTGTAATTGTCTTCTGCCAGAAAACATTCAATTATCAGCAGTCAGACATCTTCCTGATCATCCGCCATATTCTGGTATGTTTCTAGTGGACAACCCATGTTTCTAAGATTTTTGAATCACAATATTGCATACTTTTCTATCCTTAAGAGAGTTATGCTCAGCTGTCACAAAGAAAGCAAAACAAAGCTGCTATATGAATATGATCTTCCTATCTATATTACATATTAGTAACGTATAAATGTATATGTTATATCACAGAGCGTGAAAATAAATTGACACAGTTCTATTGACACAGTTCTTTTCTTTATAGTACACATGATAGGCATGCAATGTGGTCAGAGTTGCTATGCGAAGAGAGAGAGTTTGGTGTAACGGAGGAAGTTGAGAGTATAAGCCGGAAACATAGAACTAAAGTAGGGTAGTCATGTCCTCTTCAATGTATATACACATAGTCACACAGATACATAATCAACAACGAAGAAGAGCACAGTCACACAGATACATAATCAACAACGAAGAAGAGCTCAGTGACTGCATTTGGACCCGAGTTTTATATCAGTTGGCCCACCCATGATTTAAAAAGTTTACTTCATAAATCCCTCTACCAAAACTACCTTAATTAAACAAACCAATATTACCGATATAACTTTATGTTTGCAATTCCTCTCTAGACCCATAACTTCATTCAATCTCACTTCCTCAATACTTTGCACTCATCAGATTACTATAGGATATATTGTTTGATTTATAGGTTGCGTTAAATTGCTTGATAACTTCCATTGCTTTTGTAGTCTGATTTTTGAATGTTTTTTGAGATGCCCTATAACTGAACAAACATGAAATGGAACATATTAGTCGACATGCATGGAACATACTGAAGTTTTTGATTGCCAGGTTAGGTGCATTATCATTTGACCCTGGTTGGCTGAAGGAATCTTGGACCCATAATTGTAAACAAGTATTATCAATAAATTTCACATTTTCATTTGCCAAACGTATTAAGATACACTAAGAAGTTAGAGACTTTATATGAGAAGCTTGGCCAGAGTGCGGAGTAGGAGAGACGAAGTAAAGAGAGAGGGTGGTGATTGTAAGTGGTGGGGATAGATAATACGTTAGTTTCATTAGCTTGATTTTATCTGTTTATGGTTATCATTGTATAAAATCGTAATCTAGATATTGAAATTTGCACCAAGAGGGAACTAAGATGGGTTTGGAGTCAAATTAGAATCACCCAAATGTCTCTTTAATAGTCGTATAGCCTATTTTTGGTTTCAAAAGTAACACTACAAGTCTTTTGTATGCCATAACTTTTAGCCTAAAGGTGTCATGCTCTGTGATTATCTTTGCGAATCTTGTGGGAAGTCATTTCAAACACCAGATGGATGGACAGAAGCTTAGTTGCATATCGGCTTTTGGTTGAAAATTGATGTACTAATGTACAATTAGAAACTCAAATTGGCTAAGCCATTTGTTGTGAGGATGTTCAGTGCTATTTTGTTGGATCTTGTGACAGAATGCTATGCATTCTGACATTGATTATGTGTGACTACACTAATTGTAGAATCTATGGTTTAATTATTTGGTGATAGCATTTATATATGTAGGTGTTTTGGTGCTTTACATGTGTTTCTCACATGTTATGGTTTTCCTTTATTTTTATGTCAATACAGAAGAAGATGATGATGATGGATCAGAGTCAATTGCTTCATCTGGAACAGGAAGTGATGAGGATTCAAATCATCACCTGCTGAATGCACCAATCGGGGATGTAGCTTTCGTGAAGGAAACACCAGTAAGGTTAGCAAGGGAGCTCATGTAACTCCCATCGTTATTTGTGTGGCATGTCTCTTTGTGTGCCCTTGTAGTCTATGATTCTAAATGTACCACTAAAACATGTCTCATTTATTTGAGCATTCCCAATCTCAGGGATTAGTTCCTTGATTCTTATATAAAAAAAAAAAGGGCGATAGTTTGCTTGATGGTGCTCGAGATTTTCTGCTGCCTGTATTGTTCTGAAATATATGTGAATGCTCCAACTTATATCCAAACTACCATGCATTATTATTCAGTTGTTGCATTATCATTCTTTATATAATAAATTATGCCGAGATGCTATTTGATTGAAAAGAAATTGCAATTATGAATGTGGCAGATCCCTGACAATGTCTTGCAATGGTCTTGTTTTTTATTAAATACTTGATTATTAATTCTTTTGATCACCAAATATATTACTTGTTTGGAAAAGTTAGCAGAAACAAAAAATTTTGGTTGGCGAATCAGAGTTTTCTGGGGAAAATATTACTGTATGCTAAATTCATAAATAGCTATACCTCATGCCAGACTGATGAGTATTTGTGGGAGCTGATATTTCATGAAAGAGTTCTGAAGCATCCTTGCAGGGTTTACAATGTGAATGTGAAGCTAAAGCAATTTATGTTCCATTTAGGAGATGGCATTTCAGAGTCTGAACATGCTGCTGCCGCAGCGATGTGACAACAGAGGCTCCATCGAGACCCCTTTCCCAAGCAATACACGATTAGCAAGCGGCATTGCCAGCTTAGATATTATGCCGTGCAGGGCCAGTGCAAAGCGATTAAGGCCAAATGGTGGCTTTTAGTTTTCTCGTACGTTCAAAGATTAGGCTCCAGCTCTACCATCATCACCATGCTCAGTGTCCTCATCTTTTTCATTATCAGCCAACACCCAAGACCCATCATCACTTTGAACCGTAGACTTGTGGTACTCTTGCCACCACTTAGCAACGGCATTATATTCATCCTATAGACCATCAATGTTGCTTAAAATTTAGCTAAGTTTATTATGATTGGTTAATGAAAATTAGTTGATTAAAAAAGAAGTGATTGATTACATGTAATGTCCAATTTAATATAAACTCTTATATGCAAAATTAATGTTTAGCAAAATCTATTGGAGATGATCTAACCCTTTTCTTCAAATTGTCATCCTACACATTAGAACCAATTAAGGGTTCTGTGAATTAATTTTAGTCCTTGCACAAGCTCAATATATCATCATAAGATTGAACTTTTCTCCCTTACCAACATAATTTCCTAATTATTCTCAACACGAAATTGCTTACGTGTAATCGTTCAACATTAGTTTTTGTTCCGTATCTTTTAAATTGGTGGGGGGGGGGGGGGGGGGGGGGGGGGGGAGGAGACGTGGTGGAGAAGAGAAAAGATTGAAGGCCCATTCCATCTTTGTATTCACCATACTTCAAACGTAAAATTCTTTCCTACATGACCCGAGCAATCGAGATAAAATCAGACCTTACCATCATGAATCATGATATATATATATATGACCTGTTACATTGGGTTCTTTTTAAACTTTAATTTTAGACACCGATGATGCAAGTCTTCAAACCTCTTTCCTACTTATAAAACCGTGCAGTGTAACAGAACACCACATCTGTTTTGATTTTCTGAGGACCAAATTTACTTACCATTATATATACACAAACAAAAAAAATGCCTACAAGGCTATAAAGCAGAGTGTATGATAACTTGATAAGTCCTTGCTGGCTCTAAGAATTATACGAGGTATGGTCCTTTCAGATTCGATGAAACCTATGCAAACCTAACCATCACGTTGTAGTACGTAACAGAATAAAATAATGCATGCAGCACCATGCAGGGCACTATAAATACAAGAGCCGGCGATGGCAGAAGAAACTCAGATCGAAGAAGAACAAGAAACTCAGTCCTTTCAAGTTTTGCTTACTCGAGCACGAAAACTTACGGCGATGGCTAGCTTTGCAGAAAACTGGAGGGATCTGAGCGGCAAGAACGACTGGGAGGGTCTACTAGACCCTCTCGACATCAATCTCCGCCGCTATATCATTCACTATGGTGAAAGGGCTGGAGCGACGATATCCGTGGTGAAGGAGCTAAAGTCGAAGAACTACAGACTTCCGCAATACGCAAAAGGACATTTGTTCCCAAAGGTGGGCTTGGAGAGTGGTAATCCATACAAGTACATGGTGAAAAAATATTTTTATGCAACTCATCTGGAACTTTCGCCCAAGAAATCAAACTTCCTGGGTTTTGTTGCGGTGACAACTGATGAAGGAACCAAAGTGCTAGGCCGGAGGGATGTCTTGATTTCATGGAGAGGAACCACATTGGTACATGAGTGGCTTGTTGACGTGAAGATCAATTTGGTCTCAGCTTCTCACATTCTGGGAGAGGAGAATGATCCTAAGGTGCACCAGGGTTGGCTTTCCTATTACACTGATATGGACCCTGAGTCCTCACACAATCAACTTACTAGTTCCAGAGATCAGGTATTCTATTTTTTTTTTTTTTTCTCTTTTAGTTTGAATATGAAACTAACTGAAAAAAACAGTTACGTAGCTAAGCCGATCCTAGCCTCTTAAGTGATTAACCACAATATGATTAACTGCATGCTATTAAGTGACTGAGTTCAGATTTAATAATTTCTTTTCTATGTCTCAGGCTCTAGCTGCACTTAAAGAAGTACTTGATGAATACAAGGGTGATGAAATCAGCATTACTGTCACTGGTCACAGCATGGGTGCTGCACTCGCAATTCTAAATGCGTCTGATATTGTTCATAACGGATACAATAAAATGACAGATCAACCAAATAAGGTCATTCCTGTCACAGCTATTGTGTTTGCCTGCCCTCGTCTTGGAAACCAGGGTTTCAAAAATGTACTTTCTGGTCTTGAAAATCTTCACGTCTTGCGTGTCACAAATGACCAAGATATCGTCCCTAAAGCATCAGAATCGGTGGATTATGTTCATGTTGGAAAAGAGTTGAGAATCGACACTCTCAAGTCGCCGTTCTTGAAAGTTATTCCTGATACTAATGTCACAGAAAAACTTAACAATTTGCACGATCTGGAGGCTTACTTGCATGGAGTTGCAGGGACACAGGGGATCAAAAGTTCTGATTTCAAATTGGAAGTTGATCGTGATCTGGCACTGGTAAACAAGTTTATTGATGGCGTGAAGGATGAACATAATATAGTTGCTCAGTGGTGGACTGAGAAGAATAAGTCTATGATCCAAATGGATGATGGCTCTTGGGTGTTGGATGATCACGAGGAAGATGAATAGTTAGGCTAGTCTATGATCCAAATGGTACCATTGGCTTGCATATAATATATAATCTGGTATTCCAGCTTTAAATAAAGCTTATAAGCTCTATCGTAATTCGAATAAGGTTTCCTTCGTCTGGTTTGGTGCTGTGTTGGGTTCCCAAAAATCCCCTTTTCTGTTGGAATAGGGGTCTTTGTCGGAACTTCCATAGTCTCATGTTGTTAATTCCTTCTTCTACATGTTAGCTACAGTCCAATCAGCATGTATTGAAGTCTTGTCATATTGAATAAATTAAGTTCATATTAAAGTGACCAGCCACTGTGCTGCAATGCACAGTTGGAGCATTTCACATGCGCTGAAGGGGTTTATGTTGGGCCTAAGAAGCCTTTGGGTTTCCCTTGACAAAGTAAAAAAAAAAAAAAGTTCTATTGTACGCATATCTGTCCTTTTTTTTTTTTTTTTTCCTATTATGCAAAATGGTTTAAATCTTGCAAGAGGCGAGGCTTCTCTCACCTCACAAACTCTCCTTGTTATATTATATAACAAAGCTAAATTTATTCTCTTATGAAATAGAAGTCAAAGACTCAAAAACAGGTCTTTATTTATTCATTGTTTTCTCTTATGCTGTAATCTCCTCATTTCATTTCTCAATTAAAGTTTTATTTATCTAATTTTAAGGAGATTAGTCTTTTTTTCATCAATAAATTTTTATTGCCCCCCAATAAAATAAAATTTTATTTGAGGGGGGAGGGGGAATAAAAGTTTATTGGGGGTAATAAAAGCCTATTGGGGACAATAAAAGTCTTCAGTGACTTATGAGATCTTCGAAAACCTCTTTGGATACCTCTGGTAACACGATTCCAGAGTCCGACGAAGTCTCCGATGACTTTTCTCTATTACACTCTCTCCCTATTATGTGACAAAGGGATTGAGGGCAAAATTGTCCAAAACAAAATTTAATTGGGTATTAGGGCAAAAAATATGTAATTTGTTGGGTAAGTGGGTCATCTTATAAGATGTTGGGGTAAATGGAATTAAAGTAGCTAAAATTTGGGTAAATAGACATTTTCCTTTTCTTTTTTTTTGTTCGTCAGCGGTATGTTTTTTGTTCGTTGACCGTACCTTTTCAATTAATGACAATAGCTATTTTGACATAGTGGCATTTTCATAAATGATGAAGATAAAAAATGCGATGGTATTTTTGTAAATATTGATATTTTTTTATATATTTTGGTGGCTTTATGAGAGATAAAAATGTTATGTGGCCTAGAGGATAATAAAATTAGTAAAAATGGCCTTATATGTCATTGTCCCTTAAAATTTTAATTTTGATGGAAACTTTGTTACTTTCAATTCATGAAAATTTAGAGTGTCGGTTGGATTTTAATAAATATCAGTCAATATAGTACTTAAATACTAGTTTTAAATATACTTTTGCTTATGGTCAAAGAATTACAAAAAATTCAATAATTTTATAGATATTTAAACCCCTTCTTTCGTAACCTACACAATAGAAGGAAAATAATGTTTTAACTTCAAAGGAAAAATAAAATCTACTAAAGTCCCCATGCATCTAGTTGGTGATCTTTTGGTACACGGCTTGCAACACTCGTGAGATGCAACTTCACGGTTCCAAGTAGTGATGTTAAGGGTGGGAGCAGAAAACAGAAGAGTAGTCATATATAGTTGAAATAGTTTGGTTCTCCAAAGTTCAAACTGTTCCTATTCAAATTCCACAAACTTCAATCCCAACTCATTTTTGATGATAAACTCCAACATATATGCGTACCAAGCTAAACGACCATCATTGGGGTGGTGGCGCAGTTGGCTAGCGCGTAGGTCTCATAGCTTAAACAGTGAGTTATCCTGAGGTCGAGAGTTCGAGCCTCTCTCACCCCAAATTTTTTTTTTTATGTTGATTGCACAATTTTTTCCATGCAGGATTATAGTGAACTTGCAAATTGGACTTGCAACTCCAATTTGAGAGGATTGATACTCTTGATTTTTGAAGGTGCACGGAGTCATGACAGAAGCATGCACCAACTGTTCAACAATTTCAATCCTCTAAAATTGCATGTTAAAGGCAAAGAGTATTAATCTTGTTTCAAGTTGGTAACTAATTAAGCAAACAATAAGCTAATGGGTAGCATAGCAACAAGGTGGAGGCTTCTGAGCGGCGAGAACGAGTGGGCGGGTTTATTGGATCCTCTCGATATTGATCTCCGCCGCTACATCATTCACTATGGTGAAAGGGCCGGAGCCATAGGCGATGGCTTCATCAAGGAAACAAAATCAAGCAACTGTGGACTTCCGCGATATGCAAAGAGCCAATTCTTCACCAAGGTGGGTTTGGAGAACTACAACCCTTATAAGTACGTGGTGAAGAAGTATTTGTATGCAGCAACAATGTTATCTCCCGGCAGATCGAACTGGTTGGCTTATGTTGCGGTGGCAACGGATGAGGGAAAGGAAGTGTTGGGGAGGAGGGACATTTTGATTTCATGGAGAGGAACTGTGCTGGACGAAGAGGCCGGAATTGATTTGTTGTTCGATTTAGTCTCGGCTTCTGATATTCTGGGAAGTGAGAGTGGAGCTAAGGTGCACCATGGTTGGCATTCCTATTACACTAATGTGGACCCTGTTTCTCCATACACTAAAACTAGTTGTAGAGACCAGGTACGCATGAAATGAATTAATCACATATCTAGGTACATGTAGCAGTAATCATTTAAGAATATATGATTACAGCTTCACAAATTAAACACTCTTTTCATTTGGCCGATTAATGTTAAGTGAACAACTCTTTTTTCTTATCCCATCTAGATCTCACTTCATGTGATAGATCATATAGCATAGGCACATCATGTAATAATAAAATCTGATAAGATTTCTGTACTACATGGCTGCCACATAAATTTAAGGGTTATTATCACAAATGATACCTGAACTTATCTTCTATTTTATCGATGGTACCTGAACTTCAATTTTGATCACAACCAGTACCCGAACTTTTTGATTTCATTTTAAATGGTACCTAAGGCCACCTTCGGTAACTATTCCGGCCAAAAAAGCCAAATCTAAAAAAAAAAAAAAACAAAAAAACAAGTTCAAGGCAAGTATATTACCAAAAAATCATCACTATATATGATTGCAACCCTTGAAATCATGAAAAATCATCACTATGATTGCCTCCCATGCCGTTTTTAGTCGGAATAGTTACCGGAGGTGGCTCTAGGTACCATTTAAAATGAAATCGAAAAGTTCGGGTACTGGTTGTGATCAAAATTGAAGTTCAGGTACCATCGATAAGATTGAGGTATAGTTCAGGTACCATTTGTGATAATAGTCGGTCTGATGCAAAAAAAAAAAAAAAAAAATTCATCCAGCAGTATTCTTTTGGTCCACCCCGCAACATGGCTGAGCTAGAACTGTTTATTATTTATGCTACCTGCCCTTCAAATATATATAGTCTACACAATATCAGCTAAATTGAAAATTTATTGGTGCTGATCAACAACGATCATGATCTTTTTGTTGTTTCAGTTCAATAGAAAGTATTTTCTTTGCTTGTGTAATTGTTACGAAATCGATCACAACTAACTAATCTATCATATGCTGTTCAAACTTCAAAGAATCTAACAAGTTTATACTCTTCTTCCAGGTTTTAGCTACAATTAGAGAAGTAGTGGACCAATACAAGGATGAGGAAATAAGCGTAACTGTCACTGGCTACAGCATGGGTGCTGCATTTGCAATCTTGAATGCAACGGACATTGTTTACAATAGATACAATGTGCCTACTGCATATCCAGATAAAGCCTGCCTTGTTACATCCATTGTGTTCGCTAGCCCTCGTCTCGGAGACGAAGGATTCAGAAAAGTATTCAGTAGTCTCGAAAACCTTCATGTCTTACGCATCACAAATCTCCACGATGTTATAACTATTCTACCGCCATCAAGCAGTTATGTTCACGTTGGAAAAGAGTTGGAAATCGACACTCTCAAATCTCCCTACTTGAAGGATGCATCGCAGTCCCTACACAATTTGGAAGTTTACCTTCATGGAGTTGCAGGAACACAAGGGATAAATGGTTTCAAATTGGAGGTTTATCGTGATCTTGCATTAGTGAACAAAAAGCTGGATGGTCTAAACGACGAACATAATGTAGTTGCTAATTGGTGGACAGAGAAGAACAAGTCTATGGTTCAAATGGATAATGGCTCCTGGGTTTTGATGGATCGTGAGAAAGATGATGATAATTGACCAGTCTGAAAGAGGTAGTCTATTAGTAAAGTTTACCAATGGTATTGTACGTCTGCGGCCTTTTATGTGTTCGTGCTTAGTTGTTTGGGATCAATGTCCTTCCCATGCCAATTCCAGCAAGAAAATATATATTGGATGATTCTCGCTCATTCCACTATTTGGGAACGTTTGAAATGTTGATGACGAAATATAAGCGCACAAATGTGAATTGTACTACAATAAGAATCAGAGATAGTTCGAGTCTTCAATATATAAATTATCATCTGTAACTCTGGCAACATTTCAATGTGTATTCACTGTTCGAATTGCTATTTGTATTTTCAAAATATAACAAATGTACATGAAGAATTTCGTAAAACTTGGTGGCGTAAGTACTTGATTGGCGTTATCAAAGGTCGGTGTGACTTGGTGGTGTGGAGGACTGGAGGTAGGTGTAGAGATAATGAAAAGGCCATGGCAACATGAGAAGTTATAAACAACAAAAAAAAAATGGAGAGATAGAGAGTTAAATCTTAAAGTCTCTAATGACACGTTTTACTCAAGTATGAGAATCAGAGTCGTCTCAAAAGTTTTGGAGGCCCTGTGCGAGATAGAAAATATGACCCTCTTTACGCGATTATACATGAATATATATCATTGAAATATATATATATATATTTTTTTGAAAGGGGTTTAGAAAATTTTTGTTATATACAAACAAATATAAATACATAATTAATTACTTTAGTTTTTTTGTTTTTGTTTTGGCCCTCTTATCTTATATTATTATTTTTAAAAACAAAAAAATCTAGAGAGAAGGAGAACTAAAGCTTGTTAACAAAAAACCATTTATAGACAAAATTACAATTGAATTATGAATTATTAACGAAGATAAATACAATACTATCTAAAAGACAGAAATAAATGAAACAAGGATCAAAGATAAATGTAATATCTACTAGAACAAGAAAATGGAGGCAGAAAAAGAAGCCCAAAAAAAGAAGAAATTAAAAACAAATCACCTGCAATGAGGAAAAAGGGCTCAAAAGGACAAGAAAATGGGGGTAGGAAAAGGGGCCCAAAAAAGAAATAAAAAGCAAATCAGTTGCAATGAGAATTGAACTTGTACTACTAAGTTGGAAAGAAAGCTAATTGCCAACTGAACTACAAAACTTTCAAGTAATGAGGGTCCTTTCATAAATAATATAGATGTACAAAGAAGTATATATAGGGCCCCAAAATTTGGGGGCCCTGTTCCATCGCACACTTTGCACAGCCTCTAAGCCGGTTCTGATGAGAATTGAAGAATTGATTCCACTAGATGAATTCTCTTGATTTTATTAACATACGTATATGGGTACGTATGAGAATGAGTGCGGATCCCATATCAATGTCATGAATCGATTCCTGAATATTTAGGAAATTGATAACCAATGGGAAAGTAGGAATGATCCCACGGGATTGAAATTTTTCTAACAAAAATATTCTCAAGTAGTTTCATTAACACAATATAACTATCTTCTCTATTTACATAGATTTTGTTATTTATTTTTATTATTACCACTACCACTACTACTACTATTATTAGTATCATCTTTATTGACACATGTGATGCATGTATGAAAAGTTTTATTTTTATTTTTACTTTTACTTTTTGGAGGAAAAAAGTGGGAAGTTATATATGTAAAAAGTGAGATTGAAAGTTATTCTTGACAGTTTTCTTCTTTTTTTGAATTTTTATTTTTAAGTTATTATTTTGCTATTTACCATAATATCCTGCATATATTAAAAACTATTTTATATTAACCTATGGTGTAAGGATATTTATGTTATTTCACACCCACTTTGGTTGACAAAGTGAGTTCTCTTAATAATAGTAGTATATTATTATTATTATTATTATTAATTTTTTTTTTTGATGGAAAGAGGTCAGCCTATTATATAGATTCAGCAAGCAGTACAAAAACGAAACACCCCTAAGGGGTCGACAGAAAGAATCGTTTCTCAGAGTATCCTGAGACTCCTATTCTAACAAGAACAAGAACAAGAACTCACTATACCCCCAGTACACCCACATTTTAGACAGTTCACGCACTTTTAATCCAAACAAAAATCAATAATCTACGAAGCAAGATAAAAAAACCCTCAGAGATTATGATCTTTGCGACCTAACAAAATTAAATAACAATTGGAGATGTCGTCCTGGATCCCAAATCTTTATAAGAAATCCACCGAGATCCCAAATTCGAATCCAGAACAGCAGAAGCCCACACTCTGCAGCCTTAGTCAACCCATTAGAGCCCAAGCCCAAATAAGGAAATTAGAGCCAAGCCCAAACCCAATTAGGGTTTGCCCTTGTAGCCAACACAATAGTGGCTCTAGTCTTGCCGCCACCGCCGTCCCCACCTGCCACCATAGCTCCGGTCAACCTGCTCCAAGGAACCAGAAAACTCCTGACACCAATACAACCACACGACCTAGGCAGAGAGAGAACGCCAACCCCCGTGCCTTCAACCTGCCGATGAGGAGGGACCAAAAGACGGAGTCCAACGTCGTCAACCTGGAAAACAGACGAGCAAAACGGAGATGGAGCAGTAGGATGATTTTACCGCCATACCAGTAGCCGCCAATCAGCCGAAAGACAGCCATGAAGGGACTTGAACAGGATCTGACCCGACCCTTACAAAACCCAACCCTTCAATCGCATCTGCCATGCTCGAAACAGATCTGCCTACACCTCAGATTCTTTGAGCCGCGCACGCCGTGGCCTAGACGAGCCACCATAACTTGACGGCACCCCCGACACTGCACAGTCCTGCACCGCAAAAACCAATCGCTCCAAAAAAGACCAAGTCCCTAGTCCTATGAGCCATGATGACGCAGGGGAAACCTGCGAAAGAGAAGACACGGCAAAGCCCTGCCTTGATTTGGGTGATCCCAAAAGAGACGCCGTAGTTGTACTCCATACATGACGGAGAAAGGTACAGAGAGGCCAAACCCGAAGGCGGCGCTCTCCCAACCCTAGCAGATCTCTGCTAGGTCGAGACATCAAAGTGACCTTTTTACTTCTAAATTCTAATAACATTGGTAAATCACTTAATTCATTCTGAAAGTAACATATATTGTTCTGTCAATATTTCACATTATTATTATTATTATCTATACTATTATTAAGATAAGAGGTTTTGTTAGCCAAAACCAAAAATTTTGACATATTTAACCCCGAAATATTAAAAAACTTTGAGAATAAATTAAAGGATTAAATTCAGTCTACTCCCCTGAACTTTAGGCCTAAAATCAGATTGGTCCCTCTTTCTGAAAATCGATTACGATGGTCCCTATACTCTCAAATGACATCACCCGAGTCTAAAATTTGAATTTGGCTCAAAACATGACGTCAAGTGATGAGTTGGAACAGACATAGGGGCCCATTTTTTAGATTTTAAACCCTACAAGGAAGGCAAAATAGACATTTCCAATTTTTCTAATTTTTTCTCTCTTATTTTTTTCTTCTTCTCCCTCTCTCTCTCCCTCTCTCCCTCCCTCTCCCCTTGTCTATATTGAAGACCACGGTTCCACCTCCACCTCCCTTTGATCTGAAGCTCCACACCACGCCATCTCGTTCCTCGTCCTCCTCCTCGATCGGAGTAGGCGGCGTAGGCATAAGCTTCTGTAACTCCTCTCTATCTCCCCAAACCCGATTCAAGCCCGAATATCTCACTTTCGCCCAATTCGGAGCTGGAGGCTGACGGGCCGGAAAGGTCACCTCCGACAGGCGCACCGACGCCAAACCTTTCGTCTCATCCTCCCTGACGTCCCCATGGTATGGGTTTGTCTAATCGTTGATCGAGGAGAGAGAATCAAAGCCTGAAGCTTCGGGGTTTTGCGGTGAAGTTTCGATGTGTTTTCCAGCGACTCCGGCGATCATCAGCAATGCATCAGGTACAAAAATCAATCTCTTCTTCATGTTCTACACGATTGTATACATGGTTTTCGATTGCTTGAGTTATGAACGAATTGGTTTTTGGTTGCTTTTGGTGCCGACGGAGCTCACTGTGCACGATGGTTTTCTGGGATTTTTCTAGCAGCTGTTCAGGAGGTTCTGGGTTTGTATCTGGCATTTTGGAGCGTGATAAATGCCTGGTTGGGCTTGTGAATTCAAGTTATACTATAGTTCTAGAATTAAGGATGGCTGTTCCGTCCTCATGTAATCTTTGATCCTTTTTCAATGAATTCCAGTTTCTCAAAAAAAAAAAAAAAAAAAACATATCTAGTTGGCCGGTATACACTGTATAAGAACATACAGAACTATCTATCAACTATGATCATCATATACTAAAGAGTAATTCCTTTTACGAGCTTTGTGCGCCAATAATTTATTTTTCTAAAATAAAGTTTCGACTACCTATTTTAGTAGGGACGTTTTAGTAATCATATTGGTTTTCTTTCCGATTCGGACTAAATTGTAAACAACATTGTTTATGGTTAGTATAGCATAACCAAAATCATTTTCATTCCCATACCGGTCAATTCTTTTTTTCTCTCATTCAGGCTATATAAGATTTTTGAATTTCTCTATTTTAAGTAAGTAAACGTGCCAAAATTTTCATGAAAATTTTCTAGTATCTACAGTTCTGCATAGGCTTTAATGTGGCCAAGTTAAATGGACACATGAAAAGTTATCCTCTTGGACTAATGGACCAAGTTATCATTATAGTCTCTGATCCTCCATTTATACCGGCCAATTCTTTTTCTCTCATAGTTTGTATCCGATTCATGAATTTCTCAAATTTTAAGTAAGTAAATGTGCAAAAATATTCGTGAAAATTTCCTAGCATCTACAGAGGCTTTAATGTGGCCAAGTTAAATAAAAGGGCTGATGCGGCTGCCCTCAAACCTTGATTAATGAAACTTCTGAATACAAAAGGGGGACATTAAGCCTAAACCCCCGATTATAATAAGCATCTAGAGTATGTCCCGAAATGATGTCATGAATTTCTACAAAATACATGTATTCCAACAAACACTAATTAGCAAAGAGTGCACTACTGACTACTCCATTTGCTTTGACATAGCGGTGACATAGCAGAAATATAACTGATATGTAACCTGATTACAACGTAGCATAATTACCAATTGCACAGCTTTCCAACTATGTTGCCGCCGGAAGATAAATCTGACGATACTTAGCTTCACATTGCCACTAGGTGGCAACGACTATTTGACGAAGTAAGGAACTCGCCGCCTATCTAGAGCAAACAAGGCACTTGGAGTGCAGACACAGGCACAAAGCCCGACTAGCCCTACACGACAAGTGTAGGGACTTATTACTCTCAAAAAGCGCAACCAAACTAAAAAACATAAATAAAAAACAACTATGAAGAAAAAACAGCAAGAGTTGGGCCCAAGAATTGAGCCCAAACCCAATCTAACAAAACACAAGACAAAAGATAAACCCCAAAGGGGTCCGGGCCCAAAGCTAATTCCAAAGAGAGTGTCAGAAGCCCACCAGCCCAGTCAGGGCCAACTCCACTACCACCGTCGCAACAACCATGCAGGATCATCGCCTCCTGTCGCAGCAAAGCTAGACCTCTGTCGCTCCACACCCTTTGCGCCGCTAGACCAGATTGACCACCACTCACCGCACGCCAACCGCGATCTTGCAACTCTGCCATCTCTGCACGCCATTGCTGCCAACGGAGAGACTCGAGAGAAACCTGATCTCGCACCCCTACCTCCCCACTCTCCGATCATCCTCCGATCTGATTTGATCGATCGTGTCTTCCACCATATCCGACAACTACCGGTGAGATCAGCAGCAGCGTTCTGCCTTCTGATCCCCAACCATCTCCTTCAACCAACCTCGGCTTGAAACTTTAATCCAAGATGGCCCCTAGGAACCCCATGTTCGTCCTACATACCTTACTCCAACAACAACGGATTCCCATCCGACAACAACGTCACCGAACGTGCCGCCTGACAGAGAGGATGAGAAGATCTAAAACCCTAGCGTCTCTGTCTTTTTTTTTTTTTTTTGTCACTAAAATTGGGGCATTCTGTTCGAGTGGCCAAGTTAAATATATGGACATGAAAAATTATCTTTGTGGACCAATATACCAAGTTAATTATCAGTATAGTCTTTGATCTCTATTTATACCGACCAATTCTTTTTCTCTCTCATTCACGTTGTATCTGATTCATGAATTCCTCTATTTCAAGTAAATAAACGTAATATTCGTGAAAATTTCCTATTATCTACATAGGCTTTAATGTGGCCAAGTTAAATGGAATGAAAAATTATCCTCGTGGACTGATTAACCAAGTTATCAGTATAGTCTCCGATTATGTCGGCCAATTATTTTTCTCTCCTATTCATGTTGTATCTGATTCATGATTCTTCCTTTCAAGTAAGTAAACGTGTAAAAATATTAGTCAAAATTTCCTACTATTCTACATGGAATTTAATGTGGCCAAGTTAAATGGACATAAAAAGTTATCCTCGTAGACTAATGGACCAAGTTATCAGTATAGTCTCTGGTCTCCATTTATATCTCGAAAATAGGGAGAGGTTGTTCTAATCACCAGATGGCAAGAAAGCAGAAAGTGGTTGTCTAGTCGTCTATATCCAAGAACTCAGGTATGCTTTATCATATCAGTATATAGTTTTTGATGTTCAATCTAGGTGATCGAAAATCACGAGTATGCTAGTATTTGCTGGTTATAAATATTGATGGTTATTATTCGAACAAAAACTATACCAATTCTTTTCTAAAAGCCGTAATAATAAGAAAACGAGTGAAAAACTAGCTTGTCTGAGTTCAATAGCATCCAAAGTCTCCAATTTTGTGTTTGAATGGAAACCATAGTACCATTTAAATCCACTGCAACACACCTAAACAACGATTAATTTGATTTGCACAGCTTTTGTTTGATCTGTAGGGGTTTATTTTCTTTAGCTTGAATAACTGGGGTTTATGTTTTTGGTCCGTGGTTATAAATATTGGCTATTTTAGGGGACTCCTTTTAGGACCCACTTATCCATCACATATCAGCATCTCGACCATTTAGTTTTTACATCTTCATGAGTAGATCATTTGTGCAAATGTCAGCCAAATTGATAATCGTTTGGGTATTCATAATCGTGATTTACTATTATGAACATGAACGGTTCAAGTTAGACAAATTCAGTTTGTCCATCGATTTGATCTTGTTCGGTACCTGCTTAATGATTAAAAATTTGGCTGAAAATTTACATAAGTGATATACTCAGAGATGCCGATATGTGATAAAAAAATTGGTCTAATAAACGATCCATTTAAATAGACAAAAAAAGATCCGTCACTAGAAGGGTTTTATATATATATATATATATATATATATATATATATATATATATATATACAGGGCCCTTCCACTAAGGGATCTCTTTTTTGGTCTTTTATAGGGATAGAGCATTAGACCAACTTTTCGATCACATTTTAACATCTTAACCGTTCAGATTTTAGGTTCAAATGTGTCGATCACTTATGCAAATTTTCAGCCAAATCAGTGATCGTTAAGGTATCAAACTAGAATAAATCAATGAACGAACCAAATCTGTCAAACTTGAACTGTTCATACTTATAATCTTAAGTGGCCGTTTTGAATGCCTTATATATATATATATATATATATATATATATATATATATATATATATATATATATATATATATTTGTTGTAGAATGAGAAAATTTGAGAGAGAATAATGCGTACTTCTTCATTGATAGGGACAAGAGGTTATTCTAATCACCAGACGGCGAGAAAGCAAAGAGTGGTTGTCTAGTCGTCTATATCCTAGAACTCAGGTATGCTCTATCATATCAGTATATAGTTTTTCATGTTCAGGGTAGGTGATCGATAATCACGAGTATGCTAATGTTTGCTGGTTATAGAAATTGATGGTTATTATTCGAACAAAAACTGTACCAATTCTTTTCTTGAAGCCCTAATAATAAGAAAATGAGTGAAAAACTAGCTTGTCTAAGTTGAATAGTATCCAGAGTCTCCAATTGAGTGTTTGAAGGGAAACAATAGTACTATTTAAATCCACTGCAACATACTTAACTGATTCGATTTGCACAGCTTTTGTTTGATCTATGGGGGTTTATTTTCTTTAGCTTGAATAAATGGGGTTTATGTTTTTGGTCTCTATACTGGCTATTTTAAGGGACTCTTTTTGGGACTCACTTATCGATCACATATCAGCATCTCGACTATTTAGTTTTTACATCTCTATGAGTAGATCATTTGTGCAAATGTTCAGCCAAATTGATAATCGTTTGGGTATTCTTAATCGTGATTTACTATTATGAACATGAACGGTTCAAGTTGGACAGCTTCAGTTTGTCAATTGCTTTTATCTAATTCGGTACCTTAACGATTATCAATTTGGCTGAAAATTTACTGAGAGTGATATAGTTAGAGACCTAATAACTAAACGGTTGAAATGTCAATATGTGATCGAAAGGTTGGTATAATCAACGATCCCTTTAAATAGACAAAAAAAGAACAGAAAAAAAAGATCCCTCATTAGAAGGGCCATCTATATATTTATTATTTGGAAAAGAGTACAAAGATTACATAGAATTTAAATCTAATATTACAAGACTATCTATTCAGAATATGGATAGGAAATTTATGACTAAATATACTCTCCCTATTACATAAAAATTTACATTCCCGTTTGGCTATTGAAATTTTGGTCAAAAAGCGAGAGTGACATAGTCTAGCAACTATTTTCTAGTAATGAAAACTTCCTTAGAGTTGATTGATTTTTTTTTTGATTTGTTAATCACACGGTGTCCTCAAAGGCTTCCTAGGCTCAGAGACTAATCCGTGCTCGGGGGATCTTGTCAGAACGCTTCCTCCCCCCTGGCCACCAAGAATATATTGAGATTTAACTCCAATAAGCGTTGGCGGGATTCGAACCCGGGTGTGGGGGTTCCACACCTGGAGGCTCTTACCAACTTGACCACCTGTGGTGGTTCCTTAGAGTTGATTGATTGTTTCTACCTCTATCAACCTTTAAGAATGGATATGTGTGGGGGTTCCACACCTGGAGGCTCTTACCAACTTGACCACCTGTGGTGGTTCCTTAGAGTTGATTGATTGTTTCTACCTCTATCAACCTTTAAGAATGGATATGTAACCTTCGTTAATAAATCATGGGACTAGTAGATTTCTTTAAGCTGTTGCTGTCAATACATTTTGGAGTTGTAACATATTGCTTTTGTGCTTTCTATTCACAGCAATGAAACGTAAGCAATGCCCTGATATTCCTGTCTCTTCGTTCGAGACTAATGATGATATCCAGTTTGACGAAGGATGGGAAATTATTATGAAGGGGATAACAAAGCTGAAAAAGATGATTGCCGAAGGATCAGAGCCTTTGCTCACAGCAGAAGAATTTATAAAGTTGTACACAGTTGTCTATAACATGTGTATACAACGATCTGATCATTTTCAACCGCTCTATGACAAATTTAAGGAAACATGTGAAGATTTTTACAGAGTGACTGTAGAATACAATAGTTCAATGGATCAATCTGAAGAGTTTATTTTGCGGGATCTTGTTAAGAGATGGGGATGTTTTAAAGTTATGGGTTATTGGCTGCCACGCATCTTTCAGTATTTTGATCGCCATGGCAGGCGACTTTCTAAGCTAAATGAAGTACTTGGAGTTTACAACTTTGGTGATTTGGTTTATCGGAAGGTGAGTTCTTATGCCACAGACGCTATAATTCGTCTTTTTGATAAAGAGCGAAAGGGAGAGGAGATTGATAGAGAACTAGTGAAGAATACGATAAATGTATTTGTGGAAATTGGAATATTGAGATGTCACGCCCCGAATTTTGAATAACAAATTCAAATCCGAAACATGAATTTAACAACTTAATCAAATAAACGTTCTGAATTTTTTTTTTTTCAGAACAAACACACCACTCGCCACTCAAATATAAAATCTCGAAGACCTCGAGTTTATTATTACAAATTCACTCTCACAAGTAAAATTGTAAAGCTCTAAATGAGCATAACAAACCTCACAATAGAAAATCAGAATAACACACTTGCAGCTACTCTACGCAGCTCGATCACATTCCTGATTTTCCTGACCTGTAGTAGTACCCGCTACACAATTTGAATAGTGTACCGGGATTGCAACAACACAAAACCCGGTAAGCTTTTGACAGCTCGTATGAGTAAACAAGAATGAACTGTTGATTTAATAAAATACATTTCCTTTAACTCAAGTATAGAAATGTAGAAACATCACAATTACAATGATCACCACAAAACCACTTCACTTTCTCACTCTCATATATATATAAATATATATATATGTATAAATATTATACACTTATGAGTCACTCCCCGTTACCCTCATAAGGTCACTCAACATTTGGCAGACAAACTAGAGCTCTAACTGATCGTTTCCACCTACCCGGCACGAGGGCGTGGTTCACGATTTAATGCTATTAGTTTCCACCTACCCGGTACAAGGGCGTGGTTCACTAATAGATGCCATGGTCACCCCCGTGACCTATTGATCTCCACAGATCAATATATCTCAACAAATCAACAATTTATTGTTTCTCAACAATAAATTTAATACCTCTCACAATATTGTTGCTTTTCAACAATAAACTCAACACAACCATAACAGTACATAATATCTCACAATTTCAACAATACATATTATTTCACATAAATAATATATATATAGATAGACATTCACACAGGAATGCCCATTAATACCAACTATAGTTCACACAATGACGACAAAAAAAATAAATTAATTAAAAGTACTCGGTTCGTAATATGAACCACGTGAGGTTTACTCACCTCTAATCCAGCTGCGTCTTCTTAACAGCTCAAAATACGATCCACAATCGTCCACCAACTTAAACCGTCAATCACCTAGTCAGATACGATCTTAACTTAGCAATCATTCATAAACCACACATATACAACAATCCAACGGTCAGATTCTAAATTAATGATGATCCAACGGTCGGATCGAAATTACGCGATGATCTAACGGTCAGATCCTCACGGATTGCCCTTAGGATCATCCTCCAAGATTATCACGAAGATCCAACGGTCTGATCTTCCTGAATCGTCCTTACAAACATCTCCACAAATTTATACTATAATCCGACGGTCAGATTCTCACGAATCGCCCTCCAAATCACTATTTCACATTTATACGAAGATCCAACGGTCGGATCTTCGCCCGTGACCACACAAAGTCATCGGGACAGTCATACGATCAACATATCTAAATTTGAAGTAAAACCGATGGTCAGATCTTCGCAGATAGTAAACTTAAGATAAAACGTAAAAACGTTAAATAGTAACGTAAAAACGTAAATCCACTATTTATCAACTTTTTCTAACATAACCTTGTAATATATCAAAACGCTCGTATGGATGCGTAGAACATAGCCTAGATAATAAAAATTCAAAAAATGGTCGAATGCGCCGCCACAAGGGGCGGTCAGTGGGCGGTCAACGCGGCGGTCAACGACGGTCAACCACCTCCGATGCAAAAGTCGTCAACTACAAACTTGTTCCAAATGACGAGCTGATCCACTTTCATAACTAGCATGAAGTCTTAAAACGAAAGGAAGTGGTCGGAAATTACCTAGAACAGTCGAGGTGACTGGAAAATTTCCAGAATCCGGCGAGAAACTGCAGAAAACGGCGAGCTCCAATTCGACGTAAAAACGTCAATTTAAGGCTTCGATTCCTTCTGAATAGTTGTTAAGAAACTCAAGAAGAACTCACTGGTTCAAGAATCACAGAAAAATATGGTCTGTAGCTCGAGATATACCGATCGAAAGCTTCGGTGGTCGGAAAAATTCCAGAATTTTGCAGAATCCGGCAAGGCTCGATTTCGACGTCAAAACTTCAATTTAAGGCTTCGATTCCTTCTGAAGAGTTGTTAAGAAACTCAATAAGAACTCACTGGTTCAAGAATCACTCAAAACGACGTCCTGTAGCTCAAGATATTTGGATCGATAGTTCCGGTCTCGTTCTTGGCTGGGTTGACTTGTAGTTGCTGCTACGGGATGCGCCGCCATGCAAGGCTGCTTCTGGGGGCTTCAGGAGGTTGAGGGAAGCACGAGGATGCAGTTTGGCAAGGATCGGTGGCCGGAAGCACGAGTTATCGAGCTTGGAACTAAAACGGGCTTAAAACTAACCGGACTTCCGCCGCTGTTTCGGACCGTTCTGCGGCGTAAGGCTGCCTCCTGAAGCTGCGCAAGATCAAGGTGAAGCTGTGGAACGTGGTCTGGGGTCGATCGAAGGCCTGTGGAGCGAGAACAAGCTTGGAGAAGGAATGCTCTGTTTTGGTTGCTAGTTTCGGCAGAGAGAGAGAGGTTTATTTTTTTTTTCTTTCTTTTCTGCGTGCTGCCTACCCCTTCCACCAATTCTAATTCAATATACAAAAGAAGCAAAGCAAAGCAATGCAGCCGTCCCTTTGTTGCTCAAAACACGGAACATGCCGCACCATTTCTATTAAAAGAAATCTCCACTTAAAAAAAAGGGGTTATTACATGAGACAAATGGATGCTTATGAGAAGGACTTTGAAGTAGTCATGCTAAAAGCTGTTGGAGAATACTATTCTCCTTTAGCATTGAGTTGGCTTTCTGAGGAATATTCTGATAGTGATTATATGTTGAAGGCTGAGGAATGCTTGAGGATAGAGAGAGAGAGGGCTACACATTACTTGCCTTCGATGAGGAGTCAGCAGAAGCTGGTGCAGAGAGTGCAACATGTGCTGTTTGAACCTCTTCTTAGTAAGTTTAAACAGAAAGTTACTACGGACTTGATTCAAGATGCTGCAGAAAAAAAGGCTTCTTCCGATGGAGCTTGCATGCTGGAACAGGTTCTTTTTAGAAATTTAATCAAGCTGCATGATAAGTAAAAGGCATATGTCAATGATTGCTTCAAAAACTACTCCCCCTTTCTCAAGGTTTGGAAGGACGCTTTCATGGTATTTTTCAATAGATCTGTTGGTGAGAGCTCAAGTGCGGAACTACTTGCCAGATTCTGTGACAATCTCCTTAAAAGGGAAGAGAGTTTGATGAGTGAGCAGGAAATAGAAGAAACTCTTGAAAAGGTTGTCAGCACGCTGCTTCCTTATCTCAGTGACAAAGACCTCTTTGCAGAATTCTACAGGAAAAGACTTGCTCGTCGTCTCTTGTTTGATCGTCGTCTTAGCAAGGACCATGAGGTGAGAATTCTGACACAGATGAAAGAGCAATGTGGTGCACCTTTCACCTCAAAGATGGAAGGAATGGTCACAGATTTGACATTATCTGAGGACATTCAGATGAGGTTTCAGGAATATCTGCAGAGTAATCCAACTGTAAATCATCTGGAGATGGATTTGACAGTGACTGTTCTTACAACTGGTTTCTGGCCAAGTTTTAAATCATTTGATGTTAATATTCCTGCAGAGATGGTGAGATGTGCTGAAGTTTTCAAAGGATTCTATGAAACAAAAGCGAAGCACAGAAAGCTTACATGGGTTTACTCATTGGGCTCTTGCAACATTGTTGGGAAGTTTGAGCCAAAAAAAGTTGAATTGGTTGTATCGACCTATCAGGTTGCTCTACTTCTACTCTTCAATACTGCAGATAAACTGAGCTATTCAGAAATAGCAACTGGGTTAAACCTTGACCACGACGAGTTGGTTAGAATTCTTCATTCACTCTCATGTGCTCAGTACAAGATTCTTATCAAGAAGCCAGATACAAAGACTATCTCGCCGAATGACGACTTTGAGTTCAATTCCAAGTTCACACACAGAAGGAGAAAAATCAAGATTCCTCTCCCACGAGTGGTGGAAGAAAGGAAAAAAGTAATTAACCATGTTTGCCAAGACAGGAGATATGCTATTGATGCTGCAATCGTGCGAATTATGAAGAGCCGGAGAATTTTGGATCATCGACAATTGGTTGCAGACTGTGTTGAGCAGTTGAAACATATATTCAAGCCTGACATTAAAGCAATTAAGAAGCGTGTTGAAGATCTTATCACTCGTGACTACCTGGAGAGGGACAAGCAAGACTTTAACATGTTGAAGTATCTTGTGTGATCATTCAAGTAGTGTTGGTGTATCTCATGACAAACTTGTGTAAAATTGATTTTCCGTAGTGCTGCTGCATGTATTCTTTTCAATTGTTGAAATATAAGAAAGGAAAACCTTAAGCCTGCCGATAATTTCTTCAGGTTTTTTGTTTGTTTGAGACTTGGCAAGATGAGTCTTGTATTACTTGTATCATATGAAGATCATGAAGTAGGATCGAGGAGCCAGATCCCAGCAGGTATATCCGTATATGTAGTTAGTCTTAGTTCTATGGTTAATGAACTGAAAACTTAAGCTTCTCCCCTTTCAAAGTATAACGCTGGTGACATAATTATACATGATAACATTGAATTGAACAGGGTAATTTGCTTCCTTAAACTTCTTTTGTTTGGAGAAATGACATTTTAACACTATCCCATCCATCCCATGATGTTTGTGAGAATTGAACCTGCGACAATCACAACTCACTGGCTCATCTTGTTTCTTTTTGTCATGGTATGTTCTGTTTTTGTTTTTATTTGTATTTTTTTTTTTTTATCAGGATCATCTCCTTCACTCTTTAGCATAGTTTGGTCTTTGGCTATCCTTTACTTTAAGGGAAAATTTCATGAATGGTACCCAAAGTAAGGCTCACTATGCATTTCAGTACATCAAGTTCCAAAATATAAACTTCGGTACATCAAATATGAAACCCGACCCAATATATGTACACGACGTCAATGACTCTGTCAGTCCGCATGCCATTACACACATAATGAAGGGCAAAATTAGTTTTTCGTTTGTCAACGTGTTTCCTCTCTCTTCTTGAGGGTTTTGGAGCCAGTAGGGCCACAATTGAGTAAGCAAACGCTGGCTTTCTTGGGCGCTGTTTGGCTTTGCTCGCCCCAGATTCTGCAAAATCAACTGGAGTCAAAACCTTAGGGCAAACAGATATGAATTTTTAAGGCGAAAACGAACTAAAAAGCTCGGAGGAGAGCAGAGCCGTGAGAATGGTGAAGGGCAAAACGGAGAGAAGAGAGAGAGAGAGAGAGAGAGAGAGTACCTAAGCTGACGATCGTATTTGGTTTTGGGTTCAGCCATTGATTGATGGTATGGGTTGTTCACTCTGAGAGACCAAACGGAAGTCTAATAATTCTGCTTAATAGCTACGCACAGCTTCTCACTCATCTGTGACTGGTAGTGAGAATTTGATGCGGAGAGTGAACAAAAATTGAGCTTTGCTATGCCACTTCCTCGACGGCCCCGAGTGTGTGAAAAATCCAATTGGATTGGAAAGCATAAATTTCCAAACACGAAGTTTCCAAAACAAGAACACTGTGAATTAAGAAGAAGAAGAAGACTGGGAGGACCTGAACGGCGTTGGGAGAAGCAAACGAAGGATCAGTATGATCAGGTGTGTCGGCGGAGCAGGAGACGAGCGGTGAGGACGAGGCGGCGTCGGAGTTGGTGGAGGATCTGGACGGCGAGGGCTCGATGACGGGGTGTTGCTGCTATTGCGGCGTGACTTCGATCCTGTCCGGGGAGGCGGAGACCACGGCCACGGCCATGGCATGGCGGGTCGGGTCGGGAGAGTCCGAGAGCGAGAGAAGGAGGGGAGAAAGGGAAGGAAAGAGCGTCAGTTGGAGTTTGGTGGTGGAGTTAGAGTGAAGGAAGCTTATGGAGCCAAGACTCCTCCTTTGTAGCCGAGTAGTGGTCCGCTGCCAATGGTAGGTTCAAGGTTCTGATGCTACCATTGGCAGTAGTCACACTCACATAACAGTTCAAGTATCACAAGATTTTTAATAAAATTCAAATTCTGAAATTTAGATTTCATGATAGTGCAGGAACAACTTCATGATATATATATATTTTTTTTTTCTGAAAATAAAAATTACATAATATTAAACAATTTAAATAATTACAACAGACGTCAGGAGGATATATGGTTCAAATTTGAAAATCATTTCAAATTGACTTTGGCATCTCATCTTCCCAAAGAAAGAAATGAAAAATATGCAACCCCGTCGTGACCGTCCGTCCAGATCGAACACCTTCTCTTCTCAATCGTCAATCGATGCCCAAAAAACAGTCAAAATACAATTTGGGACAGATCAATTTTGGAAATACCTAGTGGGTCCCAAATTATTTCATCTCCAAAATGAATCCGTCTCGCAAGTTTGTCCTTTTCTCTCTCTCTCTCTCTCTCTCTCTCTCTCTCACTGTGTAGAAGAAGAAGGAGAAAGGAGCAAAGTAATGTAGTTCCCCAGATTCTATGGTGTTCTCTGATCTCCAGTGCTCAAACACTCAGGTGTGCTTTTGTTTAAATCAATCTTTTACTGTTCTTCATGTTTGATTTGGTGCTTAATTTACAGCAATTAGAGCTTTACGTTCTGTCTGGGTATCAATTAATTTGGATGAAGTTGTGTGTTTTGCCTTTGAAATGAAGTGTTACAACTGCATGGTTGTTCATCTGATCTGTTAGTTCTGAGGGTTTTGTTTTCTTGTTTTGCTGAAATTGTTTAGGGTGGTAATAGATGAATCAAATTGATAATTGATAGCAAGGTTTCTGAGTGGTCATGATTTAGGGCTGTTGATATGAACCTGCTTGAGGGGGTAGAATTTTTGAAATGAAAAAAGAGAGAAGGCTTAAGAGAAATTTTTTTTTTTTTTTCTGTTGGGTGAAAAAGGAGTGGGTTTGACTGTGATGGGACAAGCTCTAGGTTGTGATCATGGAATCAGAATGGTTGATATTTGAGAGTAAAGGGGGTAATCGGAGGCGGTAAAATTGAGCATGGCTGAGTGTTTGGGTATTGGGTTTTATCAGTAAGACTGGGAGTAATTTGAGTAGTTCAAGGTGGTGCTCAAGTGTTATTGGTGCTGGTGGTAGTCGGTGAGGTTAGAAGGAGATGAGACAATGCTGGAGCCAAGCTTGCTTCGGTTGGTGGGAATCGGTGATGAATTTCTCCATGAATGGCGCTCTGGAGGTCATTCATTGAGTTCATATATAGGTCTGAACTTCTTGATGAAGCTGGCGCAATATAAGGAAATAGTACATGAACAGGAAATCAAATGCAGGAAATATGCTTTAATTTGTTTTATTCAAGCCTCTTACAGTGAAAGCTCATTCACTTATATAACAATAAATGACGTATTAGCATACTCTAGACACATTTAATATTAACCCATAAACTAATCATAACTATCGAGCTCATTTAGGTATATCCATCCCATTAGTAAGTAATTCAAACTAGCCCGTCAACTCGAGATACTTTTTGGGATTTTCCTTGGGAGGTAAAGGGAAGGAACCCCCAAGAACAGTGAAATTCCTGACATTTAAGATAGTAGGCCCAGTTCTATTTTATTTACCAAAATAAACCCCAATTGTATACATTCTATAGGGAGGTTCAAGAAGGAAATATGAATAATTTGGAACCCTACCGGTAACCTACCTGCAATAAATAACAGAGACTATTCATTTTAAGTTAATCCTTTAAGGATCATTCCTGAAACAATGACTCAAATGGAGATATTGTTTAGTCACATCATCATAGTATCATTATTTCAGTTTATCAGACAAATTCTCCTTGTCTGTGGCTGATTTTACATTGATGGTTCTCAGTAATAGAGATGTGCGATTCTGATAATTGAACTCTGCAGAGCAGTCTAGTTGTAGAAGCCCACAATTTTACTCAAATTATCAGATGTCCAGAAGTAAACCTGATTATATACATTAATACACACACAGACACGTATATATATTACGATATGTAACTCTAATATACATGACTCAAGTGAACTCTCTTAATGATTGGATTTCTTATACATGCCAAGATGATGACCATGATGATATACTAACTATTTACGATTAAATCATTTGGTGTCTGTTTTATTATCTTTGCTTAAATTTATATCATAAATACAAATTTGAACATGTTCCTTATTTGATTATGTTATAGCTGCAGGATATTGAATTCACAACAATGAGTCGCAAACTCATATATTTCAGTGAAGGATGGGAATATGTCAAGAAAGGGATCACAAAGCTAAGGCTGGTTGCAGAAGGATCAGAGCCTCCGTTCACAGCAGAAGAATATATGTTGCTGCACACAACTATCTTTAACATGTGTACTCAAAAGCCCCCCTATGATTATTCTAAAGAGCTTTATAGAAAATATCAGGAGACATGTCATGAATATTACAGGGACACGTGTGAAGAATTTATTACTTCAACAAATCAACCTGATGAGTTTGTTTTGCGGGAGCTTGTCAAAATATGGGAACATCACAAACTCATGGTTTATTGGCTGCCAGGAATCTTTGCTTATCTTGATCGCTACTTTGTCCCCCGAGAGAAACTTTCTACACTAAATGAATTAGTTGCAGTTAACCGCTTTCATGATTTGGTTTATCAGAGGGTAAATGCTAAGGTCAGAGATGCTATAGTTCATCTTATTGATAAAGAGCGCAGTGGAGAGGAAATTGATAGAGCAGCAGTGAAGAAAGCAGTAAATGTAATTGTTGAAATTGGAATGGGAACAGTGAATGCTTATGAAAGCGACTTTGAATCAGACTTGCTAAGAAATGCTGGTGAGTATTATTCCCGTAAAGCATCAAGTTGGATTTTGGAGGTAAAATCTGATGCAGATTATATGTCGAAGGCTGAGGAGTGCTTGCGGAAAGAGAGGGATAGGGCTTCACATTGCTTCCATGCAAGTAGTGAGCGTAAGCTGGTCCAGAGAGTGCAACATGAGCTCTTTGAACCTCTCGCTAGCATATTTAAACAGAAAGTTACTGCTGAGGGTGCAACCATGGTTCGAGATGCTGCAAAAGACAAGGCTTCTTCAGATGGAGCTGGCCTGGCAGAACAGGTCCTTGTCAAAAATTTAATCAAGCTGCACGATAAGCATATGGCATATGTCAATCATTGCTTTAAAAACTACTATCCCTTTCGCAAGGCATTGAAGGAGGCTTTTGAGGTATTTTGCAATAGAGATGTTGCTGGGATTTCAAGTGCTGAATTACTTGCTGCATTCTGTGATAATCTCCTCAAAAGCAGAAGGAATGAGATGGTGATGGGTGAGCAGGAAATAGAAGAAACTCTTGAAAAGGTTGTCAGTACGCTGCTTCCTTATCTGAGTGACAAAGACCTTTTTGCCGAATTCTACAGGAAAAGACTTGCTCGTCGTCTCTTGTTTGATCACTGTCTTAGTAAGGACCATGAAGAGAGAATTTTGACACAGATGAAGCAGCAATGTGGTGCGCCTTTCACCTCAAAGATGGAGGGAATGGTCACAGATTTGGCATTGAGTGAGGACATTCAGATGAGGTTTCAGGAATATCTGCAGAGTAATCCAAATGTAAATCATCTGGAGATGGATTTGACTGTGACTGTTCTTACAACTGGTTTCTGGCCAAGTTATAAATCATTTAATGTTAATATTCCTGAAGAGTTGGTGAGATGTGTTGAAGTTTTCAAAGGATTCTATGAAACAAAAACGAAGCACAGAAAGCTTACATGGGTTTACTCATTGGGCTCGTGCAACATTGTTGGGAAGTTTGAGCCAAAAAAAGTTGAATTGGTTGTATCAACCTATCAGGCTGCTCTCCTCCTACTCTTCAATACTGCAGATAGATTGAGCTATTCAGAAATAGCAACTCGGTTAAACCTTAACCACGACGACTTGGTTAGAATTCTTCATTCACTGTCATGTGCTCAGTATAAGATTCTTATCAAGAAGCCAAATACAAAGACTATCTCACCAAATGACGACTTTGAGTTCAATTCTAAGTTCACACACAGAATGAGAAAAATCAAGATTCCTCTCCCACGAGTGGTGGAAGAAAGGAAAGAAGTAATAGGTAACGTAAACAACGATAGACGTTATGCTATTGATGCGGCAATCGTGCGAATTATGAAGCGGCAAAAGGTTTTGGGTCATCTACAATTAGTTACAGAGTGTGTTGAGCAGTTGAGACATACATTCAAGCCTGACATCAAAGCAATCAAGAAGCGCATTGAAGACCTTGTCACCCGTGACTACATTGAGAGGGATAAGAAAAACGCAACAGTATATAGGTATATTTTGTGATGCAAGTACTGTTGTAGTGTTCATATATCTGTGGATATGCTGCAAGCGCGGAATCATATGTTATACTTAGTTTGGCTTTTAGAATGTTTTCATATGTATGCAGCTTGAAATATCTAGGAGGATTTTTGTACATTGCAGTATGACAGCTAGCCATTTTTTTTCCCTGCAGTTAGTCTAAGAAGTGATGGAAATTATTCTCAAAAAAAAAAAAAAAAGAAGTGATGGAAATGAAGAAAAAGTTGAACTTTTTCTATTTGCTTCCAAGGTCTTGTTATTTACAGGTTCTTGTAGCTATTTTCATGGAAGTTTATATATTTGAAGCCATCATCAAGTGGAATAAGTTGCTTAAGACTTTGACGTGGTAGTCAACCAGAGGTAAGTAGGAAACTTTCCTTCAATTAATTTATCCGAAGTGTTGAAAGCTACAAATGAGTTTCGGAATGTGATTATGCTTTCCTGCACCAGCCTCAACGCCAACTGGAAATCAAGCCTGTGCAATAGTAACTATTAGATGATGATTCTCAGCTTAAATTGAATTTTGACAGCTGCGTAAACCAGAACCATGATGCTGCTACAGGTTGTTCGAGACTCCATTGGTAGTGTTTGATTGTGGGAGCAGGAAGTACTGGTACAAGCATCCTTCTTCAAGCTGAAGGAAGTGCACTACTCTCAGGGATCTTCTGCTACAAGGAATGCTGGGTAGTGGGTACCAGAATACTAATATTGAAGGTTACTCTAGGCTCCTGATTGATATATTGAATGGAAAGGCCCAAATCCCCTGGAAAATGAACACTCGCTGTCGAAAATCGTTCTATTCGTCCTTGGAAATTGTTCACACTCGTAAACAGTTATTGAAATAAGCCCAACTTGGACAAGTCTCACTGATACAAAAGTCTCATTCAGGTTTATCCCTCTGGAAGCAATTTGGTGCTTTGTTCTTTGATGAAAAGGGGTGTTCTTGTAGGGGGAATGGTTCTCCGTCCTCGCCAGTGAGCTACTTGCTGAGATTCAATAATATGCAGAGAGGCGTTGGGTCTTTTTCCTCTTCTGATCGAGTTAAATTCTTAGTAGTCATCAAGTGGATCACCACTACAGAATTTTCTGGATATAAAAATTTTTCTTCAACCTGAAATGGTTAGGGAAGTTGTGTGATTTCACAGGGTTGAACACCCCTTGCCTCTTTCTAATAGCCATTTAATGGTTGAGCAGAAAACTAGCTTGATTTCTGTCTGTTTTGTCATGCAAGCCTTCTAGTCGATCTAGTCATCTAATTCGGCTTAAAAGGGAGGTTATTGGTTGACCCAAGTCCTTTTGTATCATTCGTTTGTTAAGGGCAGGTTTGGAATTAAAAAACGCTTTTAAATTAATAAAGAAAATTAGTTATAAATATATTTAAAAAAATTACAAAAAAGCGTATCATGTGTCTATTAGATAGTTTTAGGTCCTGTTTGGGATTTGCTTCGCTTTAAAAAAAAATCAGCTTTTGTTCAAAATTTTAGATTTTATTGTGTTTGGCAAGTAAATAAAAAGCAGCTTTAAATGAAAGTTATAGGTCACTGGCAGCAGATTTTAGAAGCAACCTAGAGGTTGCTTTTAGAAGATGTTGTGGATCAAAACACACTCTGCAGTTGTTTTATGTACTGACAACACTTTTAAAAATATTATTTACCGAACACTAAACTGTTTTAATTCACAGCTGATTATTCTTACAACACAGCAGCAGCAACAGTTTTTTTTTTTAAAAGTCACAGCAATCCCAAATTAGGCCTTAGGGCTAGTTTGGGATTGCTGTGACTTTGAAAGTTGCAAATCCTAAGAACCCTAAGGCCGTGCTCTGTGCGCAGCCGTCAAACCTAGCAAACAAAGCGACTACCGTCGCTTCTTCTCCGACTCCCAATCCCGTCAACATGTCCACCATCGATGATGTAACATCGTCTTTTGCTACATCGCTTGCACTTGCTAGCAGCGACGTGATTGACTTCTCCCAAACCTCTGAGGGATCTCTCTGATGTCCTAAACAATCCTACTTGTTGGCTCGTCCGCTAGTGAAAAAGTCGCCGTCGTTGAATGATTTGAAACGCTTTTTCAGAAGAGTATGGGTCCTTGATAAGGGTTTCAAGATTCAAGAAAGGTAGCCAAACCGCTTCATCCTAGCTTTTGACCTGCGTAAGGATCGCAACAAGGTGTTAAAGGGTGGACCATGGAGGTTCAATCATGCGCCGATTGTGCTTCAGGAATATGATGGGATCACGCCTATTGAAGAAATTGATTTGACCTTACTCTTCTTCTGGGTGCGAATCAACAACATACCGCCAATGTTTGAGGAGCCTGACATGATAAAAAACATTGCATCGGTGGCGGGTAAGTTCCTTGAATTGGATGATAAACTTTTTGCAAATGAGGGTAAAATTAGGGTTCATGTTGCACATGACATCTCCAAACATTTTTTCCTCAAGAAAACCCTAAAACTTGCTCCTAGGGTTGAAGTTGAAATTTCTTATTTTTTTGAGAATTTGGTGGGCAAGTGTGATCATTGTAATTTAATCTACCATGAGGGAGACAATTGTCCGTTACTTGGTAGCCATGCTACACTGGGTTCAATAAGTGGAACTGGAAAACGAAGGAAGGAAATTGTTGGTCCTTCTCTAGGTTTTGCTACTAACAAATTCATGGATGGAACTTTTCGTTTTCAGGGTGTGCAAACACCTATACTCCCATCTATTTGCAGGTCTCTATTCCAACCCAAGGAAGCAAGTAAAGCACGCAAACCTATCATACTGCGTGACAGAGCCTTAAATCTAACAGAGAGTGAGAAGGAAGTGCACCAATCTTTGGCTTTGGCGGTGATTGCAGCTCCAGACACAGATGTACCAGAACCTGTGTCTCATGCTCCAGGTGATTGCATGGAGCTTGAAAAAGAGCTACCTGAACCGGCTAACAAGACTAAAAGCCCGAAAGCTTCTGAAGACACAGGTACATCTGCACCAGTTGAAGAAGGGAACAAAGAGCATAGGTGGGACAAGCGCCAGCTACCTCCCTCTCCTGCTAAATCTCCCCAAAAGCTCAAGATTCTGCTGCCAGAGTTACTCAAACCGCTTCTCCCTGATGTTCAGGCAAAAAAGCAAGAAATGCCAATGTTCACAAGGAAGTTCTCTGCCAGGTCCCTGGCCTGGGTATGATTGAAGCGCTTGGAAATATTCTGGTCCCTAAAGATGTGATGCCAACAAGCTCTGAGACAAAAAAGAAAAGAGGAAGGCCTCTGGGGTCAAGGTCCCTGGGTATGATTGAAGCACTTGGAAATATTCTGGTCCCTAAAGATGTGATGCCAACAAGCTCTGAGACAAAAAAGAAAAGAGGAAGGCCTCTGGGGTCAAGGAATAAAAATCCCCTAAAGTCAAAGAAGATTGTGGATGCGCAAGAGACTTGTTTTGCTTATCTTTCCAAACCTCTTAGCCCAACTGTTAAGAGTAAGGAGAAAATTTAATTTTTGTTATTTTCTTTCTAAACTATGCCTAATTACTATGTGTTAGTTTTCATAGTTCTTAATCTCACTTTTGAATAAGTGAGCCTGGTTGTCTAATGAGTGGTGTTAGCATACCAAGTCCTAAACTTGTCATTGGTATGGCAAGGGAAGGTATATCTCCATGCTATTCTGGCCTGAGTTGAATGAAATTGATGTTTGGTTAAAAAAAATATATATATGGACTTTGAAAATGACTATAGTTTCATATATTCGAAAGGGAGCGACGGAGATCAAAACCCAAAAAAAAAAAACAAAAAGTGCATGTATTTAAGTGATCAAACCAATAGAAATTATGCATGCTTAAGGTTGAGCGTTTAGCTAGGTTTGGGAATCCCCCAACCCGCGTTCGATCCATGAAGTTGTTGTTTGTGGCCAGAAGGAGGAAGCATTCTGACAAGACTTTTCAATTGCGGATTAGTTCTTGGTTGAAAGCTTTGGAATACCACAAGACGTACTCAGTCAAAAAACCAAGAAAAAGAAGGTGGGTGATTATAAACAGTTTATGCAAGTCTTTTATTTTTTATTTTATTTTTATATTTTCTGTTATTTGTAGTTTACTTATTTATCATTTTTAATTAATTTGGTTTTCATAGTATTTTAGTGTACCGAGAGGATTATTACGTAAAAAATTTCTATTTTGATTGACAACCTCTTTTCTCTTAAATATAGTATAAATCACGACTTAATTACAAAAGTTATCATTGCTATTCACATTCGAAATTCTATTTTAACTAACAACATTTCTTCTCTTAAATATAATATAGATTACGATTTAATTACGAAAGTATCATCTCTAGTCGCATTTAAAATTCTATTTTAACTGACAACCTTTCTTCTATTAAATATAGTATAGATTACGATTTAATTACGAAAGTATCATTTCTATTCGCATTTAAAAGAAGGTAAGAGAGCTGTGCCTTGGAAAATAAAAGGAATTAGAGTTGTAAGAACGACACGTAAGCCCAAAAAACTACCTATATAAAGCAAAACAGCCGTGTCCCTAGATTCACGTTCCTAGGTTCCTCATTTCCAAAATCCGGGTCTCATTACATCTCATAACCAAAGGTTGTCTCCTCTCTCTCAGTCTCACTCTCACTCCGAACTACTGAAGTCGCCGGAGCCAGAGGTTCTTTACAGTACCACCCAAGGCTCAGGTATATACACTTTGTTAGATCAAATATATATTTTTGCTTGCATGTTTCTTGATCATGATCATAGTTGTTAATTTACAAGAACGAAAACTCTAGCTCCTTTTGTTTGAAATTTTGATATTACTACATGTCTTCGATAAATTTATTCTAGTCCCCAAATCAGAGACTTGATGCATGTCAAATTTGAATTATCTTTATGTTCTTTATTTTTTATTTGAAGGAAATCATGTGTTGCATATATGAACTGTGCAGGACATTATTTGTTTGATCCATGCCATTATTGTAGTTAGGGTTTATTTTCATTTTGATAACTTGGGGGAAGGGGGATTAATGGCATGATTTCTGAGTGAGTAATCAAGCTTTTGAATTAGTCAAATCAGAAATGGAAGAAGGGACATGCATACTTTGTTTGTGGAAAAGAGAGTGGTTCAGATGTGGGATTTGAGAGGTTAGTGCTTGGGTGTTAGGAATGATGGTTGAAGATGAGCATGATCTGTGTTCAGAGAATATGGTGGCCATGGTCGAGAGTATGTCCACCCAATTACTCAGTGGGGCTACAAGTTATGCATGGCTGAGTAGCCTGAGTAATTGGGGAAGCGGTTATATATATTGGTAGGATTGGAGCAGTCGGAGGTGGTGAAGTGTGGTGGGTACGTACTGGCCGGTGGTAGTGATGAGGATATGAGAGTGGTGGAGCCAAGCTTCTGCAATGTGGTTGAAGCTGTGATTGTTGCTCCACTCTTAGCCAACAGAACTGGCCCTTTCCGGAGATTATCTGTGGAGTTTTTCGGGTCATTGGAACGTCATATTGAACCTGGCAATGGACAGAATACAATAAAAGGAAAGAAAATGCACAAAATACACTAGTTCATTTCTTTTTGATTCATGCCTCTACACTCTAATGCAATACACACAGACATACACACACAGAGTTTACACACCAGAAATTGGTAGAATATGCAACCTTTTCCAATAATTGCTCCGGAAAATTTAGTCAGTGGATATAAATTTTAAATATCTTCTGGTAGGCTAATTACTATGTCCATCATATATTAACTTTATGAACAGAAAAAAGACCAAATTTCTTGGAAGCTAATGGACTACGAGTTCATTGAGTTCTGTGTTAGATTGTGATGATGAATATGGAGTTCTTGCACCTTATGTATGTGTACATGACAATACATGAGTATAAAACTTTAGCTTATGTGTAAGCCCAAGTTAGATGATTCTTTGAAGGATGGAACTGATTTTTACAGAACCTTTGGATCTATTTTATACAGAGAATGAACAACGTACACATTTATAACAATCTGAACACCCTACCCCAAGCCTGCACACCAATGATCAGAACTACAAATGTTTTAGGTATCCTTTAAAATTCATTCCTCAACAAATTAATTAATTCCAGATATTACTCATTCGATCATTTCAGTTTGTCGGACAAACTCTCTGCTTTGGCTAATACATATATAGTATATATAGATATTTCTATAACGATCTCTATCTAATTATCACTATGGACTCAGTAAGCTTCTCTACATCATGATATTTATTTTTACATGCCTTGATTATGACCAGAATGTTACCTTAACTATGTACAGTTAAAATTCCTCATTTTGGTTATATTTTCATTTATTAAATTTGTCCGAGTCATAACAATGTTGATACACATACCTTTTTAACTATAATTGCAGGATACTGGATATTTCTATATGCAATAATGAATTGGCCAACAAAATATCCGATTGAGTTCGATGAAGGATGGAGATGTATTGAGGAGGGGATTTCAAAGCTAAAGATGATTGCGGAAGGAACACATCGTCCATTCACAGCTGAAGAACACATGACTCTTCATACAGTGGTCTTTGACATGTGTACTCAGAGGCCCCCTTATGATCATAGTCAACAGCTTTATATCAAATACCGAAATATAGGTGAAGAATGCAGGGAGAGATGTGAAAAATACAGTGTGCCAATGAATCAGGATGATGAGTTTATTTTGTGGGACCTTGTCCATAGATGGGCACATTATAAAATTGCGGTTAATACAGTGCCGCGCATCTTTCATTATCTTCATCGCTACTATATGCCTCGTAGGTCACTTCCTGGAATAAATGACATTGTTGGACCTAACTGCTTCCGTGATTTGGTTTATCAGAAAGCAAATGTTAATGTGAGAGTTGCTGTAATCAATCTTATTCGTAAAGAACGTGAGGGAGAGAAAATTGACAGTGAACTTTTGAAGAAGGTGATAAATGCATATATTGAAATTGGAATGAAAAGAATGCATACTTATGAACAGGATTTTGAAGCACACATGCTAAGAGATACAGGTGAATACTATTCTCATAAAGCATCTAGTTGGATTTTGGCAGATTCATATGCAGACTATATGTGGAAGGCCGAGGGATGCTTGAGAAAGGAGAGGGATAGAGTTTCTCATTACATGCATTCAAGCAGTGAGCAGAAGCTGTTGGACAAAGTCCAACATGAGTTGTTTGATCCTCTTGCTGATGTATTTAAACAGCAAGTTGCTATAGAATGTACAAATTTGGTACACCTGGTTGAAGATGCTGCAGAAAACCAGGCTTCTTCTAATGAAGCAGACATGCTGGAACAGGTTCTTGTCAGGAAATTAAGTGAGGTGCATGTTAAGTATGTGAAATATGTCAATGATTGCTTCAAGAACTACTTTCACTTTCAGAGGGCTCTATTTGAGGCTTTTGGGGAATTTCGTGATAGAGTTTCTTCTGGATTTCTTGCTTTACTTAGAGAGGATAAGATGGAGGATCTTTTACTGATATATAAACTTTACCATAAAGTACCTGGAGGCCTGGAACCTTTTGCTAATTTATTTAAACAGTGTGTTACTGCTCAAGGTACAGCCTTGATTAAACAGGCTGATAATATTGCAAATAATCAGGCTTTAAATGGAGCAGGCATGCAGGAACAGGTCCTTATTAGACAATTACTTGAGCTGCACACTAAGCAAATGGCATATGTCAATGACTGCTTTATGAATCACTCCCTATTTCACAAAGCTCTTCATGAGGCTTTTAAGGTATTTTGCAATTCAAGTGCTGAAGTTCTTGCGGCATTCTGTGATAATATCCTGAAAATCAATGGGAATGACAAATTGTGTGGTCATCAGGACATAGAAGCAATTCTTGAGAAGGTTGTTACGACGTTGCTTCGCTATGTCAGTGACAGAGACCTCTTTGCAGAGTTCTACAGGATAAGACTTGCTCGCCGTCTTTTGTTTGATCGGAGTGCCAACAAGGACCTTGAAAATAGTATATTAACAAAGATGAAACAGCAATATGGGGAGCAGTTCACCTCAAAGATGGAGAGAATGGTTAAAGATGTCATTTTATCTCGGGAATGGCAGACAACATTCAAGGAATATCTTCGCAGCAATCCAGATGCAAATCTAGGGATGGATGTGACAGTCACTGTTCTTTCAACTGGTTTCTGGCCAAGTTATAAATCAATTGATGTTAACCTTCCTGCAGAGATGGTGAAGTGTGTTGAAGTTTTCAAGGGGTTCTATGCATCAAAAACCAAACACAGAAAACTTACATGGGTTTACTCATTGGGCACGTGCAACATCATTGGGAAGTTTGAGCCAAAAGCGATTGAATTAGTTGTGTCAACCCATCAGGCTGCTCTTCTGCTACTATTCAATACTGCTGATTCTTTGAGCTATTCAGAAATCGCAACTCAGTTAAATCTCAATCATGATGACTTGGTCAGAATCCTTCATTCACTTTCATGTGCCAAGTACAAGATCCTCATTAAGAATACAGATGCAATGACAATCTTGCCAAATGACGAATTTGAGTTCAATTCAAAGTTCACAGACACAATGAGGAGAATTAAGATTCCTCACCCCCAAGTAGTGGATGAAGCAAAGGAGGTAAAAAATGGTGTTAACAAAGACAGGCGATATGCTATTGAAGCTGCAATCGTGCGGATTATGAAGGAGCAGAAAGTTTTGGGTCATCAGCAATTGGTTCTGGAGTGTGTTGAGCAGTTGAGACAGACTTTCAAGCCTAACATCAAATCCATTAAGGGGCGCATTCAAAATCTCATCGATCGTGAGTACCTGGAAAGGGACCAGAAAAACTATAACTTGTACCGGTACGTTGCGTGATGCTATCATGTGCTGGTCTTTTAGAAGTTTACCTGTTCAATTCATTTTTCTGCAATAATTCACCAAAAGAGTGAGCTTGAAATAAAGAACATTTATACTTTACATTTGATTCCGAGGTTTATCAGTAAGGTTTTCTGGCCTTTTATTTCCATCAAGTGACTAAATTGACATGGACTTTGAAGCGAGCTGAATAAAAATTACATTCTATATGTTTACAGTTGCCTTTGTTGTTGACTATACCTTACAAATATATTATCTGTTGCAGGAGAAAGATTTATTTGATTCTTGTTTCATGTTCCATAGTTTAAGTCTAGTTCATGAGTTTTGTGCGCTCGGTATTTGAGTAGACTTTTACCAAACTGAACAAAATTGAATTTCTGAAAGGGCTGCACATAAACATTTGAGGTAAGTAAAAAAGTAACCAAGTTTCTGTTATGACCTGTTCACCACCCCTCAACTTCTCTCTGCTTTCATATTAAACTCCCACAGCTACAGCTTCATTGCCAAAATTCTTGGAGTGTGTTGAAGTGATAGTAGTCTTTAAAGCGATCCTTGACATACGCAGTATACATATTCTGCAGCTTGTTTAATTTTCTAGCATGAACGTCCTCTTCCAGTGTATCAGCTTCGTTCCCAGAAGTCTTGTTTTTCATAGCATCTTCAACCTCTTGGACCAATTTTTACGTTCAGCAGTAACTCCTACTCAAACTTCCCTACTCAAAGTCGTAGACGCTTATATAGAGATTAGAGCTAGAATATGTAGCTAGGGTTTCCAAATTAATTTTCTAAAAGATGTACTTTACTTGGGCCACACACAACCTAATTAAATTCTTTAAGGCTTTGTCTTGTAACCAGTAGTGACTAGGAATTGGATTATTTATTAAGAGGGTGAAATCGGGCACTCCGTTTTTAGTTGGAAGCATAAAAAATTAGTATTGTGGGTGATTTTTCCACTTATCACTGGAGAACCCTGATGGCATGAAACGATGAAGACCTTTATATATATCCCCGTCAAGGATGGAAAAAATGTAATTGATATACAACTAATCTGCTTGCAAGCAACCCAGATTTAATGTGCCAGAGGAAGTAGTGTAACATTATGTAGTTTTTCAAGTTCTTATCGCATTCACTAAGCTTGATACTAATGATTGATGCTTTTTAAATGTTGGATTAGTCTTGGTATCTACTAATATACTATCAATACAGATACAGTTCTACTTATCTATCTCATTATGATTTAAATGTTGGATGAATACATAACTTTATTTTTTTTAGCGGGATGTCATAATTAACTTTGAATTCGAGCATCACCAGTCACTTTCATATTCACAGGAATGAGAAATTAATTTTTTCGTTACCTAGAGAGAGAGAAAGTAAAACTATGATCAATGAAGAGTAAATATTCAAAGTAGCATTCTGGAGAAACAGACGAATACTACCGGGGAAGAAAGCCATCAGAATACTAATCATACGCTACAAAAAAAAATTGCATTAGCCACGGCGCCACGCCCTTGCAAAAGAGCATTGGTGACGCCAATTGCACCGTCGCAATACTATTGCGACGAGCATTAGCGACGGCAAAGATGTACCGACGCAATACTATTGCGATGGCGCACTTGCCATCACCAATAGCATTAGCGACGCCACCATCCGCTACAGAAGCAATGTGCCGTCGCGAAAAGTCATTTGCCGTCGCATAGTGGTAATTATGAATTCAAAAAAAAAATCTAGCATGCAAATATGCATGCCAGATTTTATTTTTGTGTGGATAAAAGCTATACAAAAAGAAATTAAGCATATATAAAAGGGAATGTTACATTTTAGCATTTCTCATGATAGCATTTTAGCATTTTTGTAACAATGAAGCTCTTATACAAAAGTTTACAAGGTAGTTTTCTTCCTCTATTGCAAGATGAACGTTGCACGAATCTTCCTCGATCTACTCCACGTACCAATCATTCATGTTGTGGCAAGCCTCCTATAACAAAAATCAAATAGAAAATGACATAAGCTAACGATTTGTAGACGTATAATCTATAATTTAGTAGTAAACCTTAATGCAATTTAAACTTAAGAAATTCAAGTGTAGCTTCAATTGCCAAAGTAAACAGAGATGTGCCAATTTTTCCATTATGTCACCATTCATTTAAATATATAGCAGGCTACATTACAACTTAGAATGCAAGCCATGTATACAACTACGATCTTGTTTCGTGACAAAACTGATGATATTAGTGGCAACCAACTAAGCAGCAAAAACTTTCACAGATAGCTAGCATACAGCCACAGTTCATGTAACCATGCATTGTTCTTTTCACAATCATCATCAAACTTCAACAAGTAAAACATTATTTGTGCAAAAAGGAAGTAGCATGAACATAGTCATATTCTTGTGACATGTATATATATTCACACCTAGCTAACTCCTAAGAAGGATTTAAAATACATAAGAGATCACAACAGATGCAAGTGGAGAAAGGCACACCAAAAGAATTAAGAGAGTAACAGATTCCAAATTATCTTTCAAAGCTAAAGTATAAAGGACTACCTTACACAGAACTGAAAACCTCAATATAAGCTGATACACAGAACTAAGAAAAAATGATTTTAATACTACCTTCCACTCCTGTACATGTCATTGTACTTCTCAATCATCTAAATCAGAAACATGTACTAAATTACAAAACCACTTAAAGAAATTGGAAAATTCTTGGATCTTAGAGAAGAGAAAAAACTTCTATTCAGTATGCATATACCTGAGGAATCGGAGGAGCTTCAACATTACTGCCATTATACCCATTATAAAAGCTGTAAGACTGATGAACCATTCTTCCACCTTCAAAAGTAATGAAACAGATGCCATAAGGTAATAATGGTGGAGAACAGAATTCAAGCATCAGATAAGATAATAATCAAGAAGCTTTGAGGTGCAGTACATACCAAGCTTCTGCTATTGACATAATTATTAATCATTTTGCCTTGATCTGTGGAAAAAGAAAGTTTCATATTTCCTTGACCAACTTCCATAGTCAACTTTTCCCTACTTTGAAAGGTGTAAACAGATGATCTGGTCAAGCTAGCTAGCACCTAACCAAAAGAGAAAAATCAACACCCCAAGCTTATATTACTAGCCTCAAAAATAGACCCCAGGTATGCCCCCATAACAAAGTTCAATCATGAGCAAGTATAAGACTGAACCTGCCACTTCAGCACCCGAGATAGTGTATATGCCTCAACATAGTAGTTCCTTAAGCCCAGATGGACATCATCTAGAGGAAGAAGCTATGACTCAATTTCTTTTCCCTCCGAATCACGAACAATGACATCTTCATTGATGACCTACAGCCAATGATCTTAAGTAAATAATTTAAACAATATCCAACTGTATATATGGGAAGACTTGACATTATCATTATGAAAGGTAATTCTTCTCACAATTTCGTATATGTCACTTGATTCATTCCAATACATAAGAAAATCGTTCCACCGCCAACCCCCCACCCCCAAAGAGAAAGTATAATAAATAAAACATTTTTGAATATTAAATTGCCTTAGTGATTATCAACTTTGCTTTTGCAGAATGTTACCCCGTCCTGGTTAGCAACTTAGCATAATAACTAATGCTGAGAACTTGCAGGACTTTCTTTGTTTTGTTTATATAGATTTATTTTATTTATGAATGGAAAGAAGCACTACCACGTTACATAAAGCACACTAAGATTGGAACCAGAAAGGAAGTACTCACAGGAATTCGGATTGTGTCATCCCTCTTCCATCCAAGAGAATTGTACACCACGACAATCTATAGATGAGAAAACACCACCAGTTGATACGATTTACAGGCAGACTATAAAGTCACAGCTAATACAAGTAAGATCATGACGCTAAAAACTTTAAGTTCCTGACCAATTTTTTCCCCTCAGACAAAGTTACTTCTGATGCAGGGCAATAGCTTATATTCAGAAGTAGACACTGGCAAAATCATGAAAAGAAAAGAAAAGAAAAAAGAGGATGAGATACAGGTCAAATGTTCTTCTTAGCTTGGATGTGATTTTAAAGCCAAATTTACTACTACCATATACAAAACTTCAACTATTATCATGAGGTATGAAGTTGCAGGGCATGTAATACGATACAAAAAATAAAAAACAGCACACAAGCTTTAAGGGTTCATGATTCTTTGCCTGTTGAAACTTTGTAGTTGGGTTTCCAGATCCAGTAAATGATGCAGACTCAACCAAGTGAGCAAGTGAAGTCGCAACTAGTTGCTCAGACTGCACAAAGAGGATGAACAAAAGTGAATAACACTTAAGTGGTCAACATTGGTGCTCAGACTGCACAAAGACGATGAACAAGTGAATAACACTCAAGTGGTCAACATTGAGGAGAGCATACTGTCAGGGGTGATTGGGGATGATATAATATATCAGAAAAAAAAAAAACTACAACAATGCATGCAGCAGTATCTAATCTATTAGATGACTAAGAAAAAAAAATGTGGGGAAATGCTTACCATTCCAGCAAACATACAACAAATACTCCACAAGTACGTCCAAAGAATAGTCATAATCTTGTAAATCAACATGAAGCTCAGGACCTCTGAAATACCTGCTAAGTGTGCAATCAGGGAACAACATAAGGTAATGAACAAAAACGAACTACATTGTAATACCCGGTTGTTTCTTTAATCAAAGCAAACAGTGTGCTTTACTTTCATGATTCGATTACTTTAACTTTAATGATTATGCTGGGTTAATTGTTTGTATTGATCGACATTGCCGACACTCTCTCTCTCCCTCACTCACACTCTCCCTCTCTCCCACTCACACTCTCACTCTCTCTATCAGCCGAACCCAGCAAGAAAAACAGAGCAACCATTCACCTGCCGACCTCTCTCTCCTCAGGCCACCTCAAGACGTCGGACCACCTCCAGTAGCTTCGCCTAGACCTTGCGCAGCCGCCGGTGGCATCCTTGCGCCGCAACATGAACTGTAGTGACGGCGGAGGACCTGGCTCCGTTTGAGCCGATTTCGAATCAATCTCAATATCTTGAGCTACAAGCCACCAATACTCTTGATTCTTGGCTCATATGATTCGCATCAACTTTCTGAACAAGCACCAAGAAGAACCAGACCTGAATCGACCATTTTCACGTTCGTCGGAGCTCGACCGGTTTTTGATCGAAAATCAAAACCTTTCGATCGTGATATCTCGAGTTATAGTGCATCGTTTTGATTGATTCTTAAACCAGTGGGTTTGCCTTGATGTTCTTAACAACTCTCTAGAAGGAATCGGGGCCTGAAATTGAAGTTTTTACATCGAAATCTTGGCTCGCCGGTTTCTGCATTTCTTCGCCGGTTTCTGGAAAATTTCCGGCCACCTTCAACTGTTCTAGGTAATTTCCGACCACTTCCTTTCGTTTTTAGACTTCATGCTAGTTATGAAAGTTGTTAAGCATGATGAGAGGAAGAGGAGCAGCCCGGCCCCGACACCATTGGCGGTGGTCGGCGGCGGCTCTGCCACTAACTCCGGCGGCCCTTTCCGGCCACCTCCGGGGATCAAAAATATGGTTTCTGTACATTTTCAGATTCTATATTTCAATACGATCATTTTGATATATTATACGCAATTTTTGGATATCGTATGATTAAGTTATGAATTTTTAAGTTTCGATCGATTTCGATCGTTAGATTTGTGATATGTGAAGTTAGGACCGTCAGATGGACTTGTAGTTTTGATATGATGATCTTATGACTGTCCCAGTGACTTTGTGTGGTCATGGGCGAAGATCCGATCGTTGGATCTTCGTATAAATGCAAAACAGTGATTAGGGAGGCGATTCGTGAGAATCCGTCCGTCGGATTTTCGTATAAATTTGTGAAGATGTTAGTAAGGACGATTCAGGAAGATCCGACCGTTGGATCTTCGTGATGATTTTTGGAGGGTGATCCTAAGGGCGATCCGTGAGGATCCGACCGTTGGATCATCATTTAATTTCGATCCGACCGTTGGATTGTCGTTTGAATATGTTTTTGAGTTATTGGCTAAGTTAAGGTCATGTGTGATTAGGTGATTGACGGTCTCCCTTGGGTGAGCGGTTTTGGTGTGTATTGTGTTGAATTGAAGACGCAGCGGGAATATCGAGGTGAGTAAATCGCACATGGTTCATTCACGAACCGAAATTCGGTGATTTTATTTAATTGAGAAATTGTGGAAATTGTTTTATGAAAATAAATATTTGTTTTAAATTATATGGACTTGATCGACTACGGTCCATAGGTAAGTAAAATGTATTTAAACTATAAAAATGAATTTCTAGATTTTATTGCATGTGAACTATAGTTGGTATTAGTGGTCACTCTTGTGTGGGTGACTACGTATATATATATTTACGTGGAATATATATTGGATGGTGTGATTTACTGAGTTATATTTTGAGCATTACCCTTTGGAATATGTGATTTATCTTAGATGTTGTGTTGTCTATGATAATGGGTAATTGAGTAAAGTGCGATAGTTGAGTCGTTGAGATGAATTAAATGAGGAGTCGAGTGAATTGAGAAAAGCAGTCATTCGTAAGGTGAACCTTGGCCCAGGTGACACTTTACGATACAGTTAGAGCTCTAGTCTGTCTGCTGTCATACTGCTTGGGGGATAAACGAGTTATCATATGCCCTTGGGTATGACATGACATACTGAATGGGGTGATTAATATAATTAATCATAAGCCTGTAAGTATGATATACTGAATGGGGTGATTAATCTAATTAATCATAAGCCTGTAAGTATAATATACTGCATGGGATGATTTATATAAATAAATCATAAGCCTGTGAGTATATATTGAGTAAACAGTTGTTTGTTTTTGAGTAGTCATGTTGAGATGTGAGTTGATTGATGCTTGAAGTGACGTTGTACACTTCAATTATTATGCAAAGAAAATACTTGAGTTGAATTTATGCTTGAGTTGATTTGGTTACTTTAAATCGTGCAATCCTTTCATTTACTCATACGAGCTTTGCAAAAAGCTTACCGGGTTTGTATTGTTGCAATCCCGGTACACTATTCAAACGGTGTAGCGGGTAATCCTGCAGGTCAGGAGAATCAGGACGGTGATCGTGCGGGTTAGAGAATTTGTTTTAGTTTTACAGCAATTGTAATTGTGAGGTGAGTTATGCTCATTTGAGCCTTACAATATAATTTGGTGAGAGTGTGCTGTAATAAACAAATTTGAGATTTGGTTTATGTAATATCGAGCGATGTGAGGTGTGGTTGTTTTGAGAAAAAATTCAGGTTGTATTTATGTGAGTTGTATTAATTCATGTTTCGGACTTGGATTTGTTATTCAAAATCCGGGGCGTGACAGTTTGGTATCAGAGCGTAAGGTACATATTTGGTGATAATCAGTACTCCCCGAGTGATGGCCCGTCTGCAGCGGATCCCCATCATATACTCTTCGGTACTGGTACAATCATTGGGTATGTCTTAGTATGGGGTCTAGACAGCGTGTATGTCCGTAGGACGGTAGAGTTGCCTTCTAAGTTCGTATTAGAATAAGTTTAGTTTCCGCGAGTTGTGATCTTCGAGGAATGGAAACCTCCGGATTTAACTCTGATGAGTCAGTGAGGATTGTTTATGGAAATGAGTTTCCTTTTGTATGTAGAAGTGTTTGGTTGAAGGCATGGTGTGGACCTATGCTCGTATCTGATGTGGATACGAGTATTAATTGATAGTAATTTTGCCTTCTTAAGTTGGACATACAGATGCATTTGAATAGATTCTAGACTCATGTGGAGTTGTGAGTAGTGTTGCGGTTAGGGAAGAAATTATTGTGGTTAATTCTTCCATGTGCTTGTAAGTTGTTGAGCAGAGTTTGAGGTGCGAGAACGGAGTTTGATCTCGTGTTTGAGTGATTGAGACGAACGACTATATATTTGAGTTCTCTCCGAGTACCTAAAATCTTAAGGGCTATTTGAAGTGGGACTAGTGATAGTTTTAGTATTTCTAAATTTAAATCGAGATCCGAGGAACATGTTTTGTATACGTGGTTGATGTTGCGAGCATCATTTTGATTGATATTTTGCGTTTCACAAAGACAACTGGATTGGAAATTCTCCGTTTGGACACCTTGGTCTGTTGACCTGACTATGACTTGTGGACATAGTTTTATTTAAGTGAAGGAAATTGATTTTGTGAACTAGTTTTCTTAAGTTTTGGATCGTAGTATGGAGTTGGACTGAAGTGAATTTGAGGTTGTTTGTGTTTTAAGTTTAAGTAGGCGGGACACTTAAAGTTTTGAAATGGAGTTTGATCTTGGTCGGTAAATAATGGGGAGATTTAGAGTCAACTCTCTGTAAATGTTATTAGATGAGGGTGTGTTTCTGTGGTGATGGATTTTAGGAGAAATGGTTAAGTGCAATTTTGGGTATTGATTGTAGTGACATTGTTGGGTATCCATAGTGGTTCAAGTGAATTACTATGCGATATGGAGTTTGATTCGGTTTCTAAATCGTAAATTCATAGGGTATGAATTGTGGTAAGTTTAATGGAGCAATTAATAGAGGAAATGGTTGAGATTTTATAAGATTTGTAAGAGTAACTCTAAAGACGTGGGTTTTTCCTAGCTAACTCAGGATGTGTTTAGCTTTATAAATCCCTAATCCTATCGATGAAATTGTTGTGTTTGGTTTGACTCAGAGGACACTAGCTAGACCTCGATGCGACTTAATTGATTGTTGGATTCTTTTTGAGTGATTGTTTTTATTGCATCATTATGAAAGATGTGTGCAGTAGAGTTGTTTATGGTTTTGAAAATAGTATTGGGTGACCAAGGTTCGATCCTTGGTGTTGTTGTTGGTTAAACAAAAAGAAAAGAAAACATGCACACCATCTTATTGATTTTACATTACAAAAAAAAAAAAAAAAAAAAAAAAAAAAAAGGAAAACGAGGACCATGCTATACTAAGCCTAGTCAGCAGCTCCGGATGGATTGAGGCTGAGCTCAAGAGAAACGTTTGAGCCACTGTGGTAACCGCCTGAGCCACCAGAATAGTAACCAAAAGCGCTACCTTCCTCGGAAGTAGCCTTCAGGTTACCAAAGACGTCCTCGCCGTGCACGGGGAACAGAGGAAGAGTTTGAACCTCCTGGTGATCTCCTCCTCGTTGTTGCAGGGATGTTTGTCTTCCTGTTGTGCCAAAAGAGTTGTACTGGTATTAGTGTTGAAGTGTGAGGAAGAATATGAAACAAAATTTAAATCAAGAAATCCTTCATTACCAGTAGAATAGGTGGAACCAAAGTTGAGATCAATGGATCTACCATCATCAGTAGAACTAGTGGACCCAAAATTGATGTCAATGGATCCACCAGCTGGCCCAAAATTGATGTCGATGGATCCACCAGCACCAGTAGAACCAGTGGACCCAAAATTGAGATCAATGGATCCACCAGTACCAAGAGAACTAGTTTCCATGGGCACTGGAGCAGCCTGATTACACCTATTCATCTGCTTCTCTCGAGCCCTGACGTTCTGGAACCAAAAGTAAATGTTCTTACCCTCAACATGTCCATACTGGTTCAGCTGGAGGCAGATCTCGTGAATGTGCTCTGTAGTTGGGCACTTAAATCCCTTGACGTAGTAAAGATCCTTGAGGATTCTTATTTGTTCTGGAGTAGGAATCCACCTGGTACGGCTTCGCCAGAAATCCATGTTGGCACTACTTCCAGCTGCTTGGGTGTTTCCTCCCTCCTCTGTTGGTTGCTGTTGTTGTGGTTCCATTTGTTGCGGGGTTTGGAGCTCCATTAGTTGCAGAGTTCGTGGCTCTTGGGTCATGGAGTGAGAGGATGTGAAAATCGAGGAATACATGGTTTAGTGTTGAGGGAGATTTTGTTAGAAGGATTGGAGTTGTTGAACTGGTGATTGGAGATCTGAGATTCTCAGAGGAAAGATGAGATCGAATCTTCAAATGGAAGAAAAGATCTGAGAAAGAAGGATTGAAGATTTGGAGGAAAAGATTGAAGATCTGAAAGTTCAGAGGAAAGATGGGATTGAATCAACTAGATGGGAGAGAAGATCAGAAGAGAAGGATCGAAATTGATGAAGAAAGGATTTGAGAAGAGAAAGGCTGAAGAGTTGAGAGAGAAAGACTTGAGCTCGGAAGAAAATTTCTTTTCTTTTGGAGTGAACAGTTTTTCTCCAGAATGCACCTATTTATAGAACAAGGTGAACAGATCTCCACCGTTGGATGGACGATCTCTGAGATTCATTCTACGCGTTGGATTAAAGTCACCCGAAAACACGGAAAAGCTGTTGGCGCGTGGAGAGCGTGTAAGGGGACCGAGGGAATCTCGAGACGCTGTGGCAGACAGCTTTAGCCGAAAGTGATTTGCTTTCCGTAAATCACGGAAGAGACGTGTCGTGGCACGTGGAGTGTACCGACAGTTTGTTGTTATTCCATCGCTTATGATAGAATAAATAAAAGGAGTTGCATGGATAGTAACGAGAGCAGCTGGTGCTCTAGTGGTTGAAGAGCAAAGCTCTTGTACAAGAGGTCAGAGGTTCGAACCTTGCCTCTCGTTTATTTTTATTATGTTCGCTTATGACATAATAAGTATAACATTTGTACACATTATATTAAGCACAGCTTGTGCTCCAGTGGTTGGGGACAAAGGTTTCGTGCAGCAGGTTGAGGTTTCGAATCTTGCCTCCCCCGTTATTTTATTTATGTCGCTTATGACATAATAAATATAACACGTGAGCATATATTAATGAAGGCAGCTCTTGCTTCAGTGGTTGGGAGCAAAACTTTTGTGTTCGAGGTCGGGAGTTCGACCCTTGCCTCTTACAAATATTTTTGGATCCCGTATATGCTTGATATACGGACGTATATACGGTATACATACGTATATATGGTCTGTACGGTATGCATACGTATATACAGTTGTACGATATACATACGTATATACGGTCTGTACGGTATGCATACATATATACGGTATACCTACGGTATGTACAATTTCATACCGTAGCCGAGCTGGAAGTCGGTGGGCCGATTGGTAGGCCCAAATAGTAAGCCCAAATAGTAAGCCCAATTGTTCGGCCCGAATGGTAGGCCCAAATGTTAAACCCAAATTGGTTCGGGCCGGTTCGAAATGTGGATGGTTCGGTTTCTTCGGCCCAATTGGCCAGCCCTAATGCTTAGCCCAAGGATTGAGCAAGCCCAAGTCATCATCACTGGGTGACATGTTTTGTTGGAGTGCTTTTGAGAATGATTTGTTTTGAGTGATGCTAATTGAGTAGCGAAACGCTTTGTGGGAGTGTTTATTGTGTTTGTATGCCAGTACAGGATGACGATCAGTGTGAAAACAGCTATATGTGCAATGCCACGTGGTGATTTGAGTGTGGGTTGCTTGAGGCAATTGTTGTGCTGTAATTTTGAGAAATGATGCGGTGAAGGAATGTCATGTTGATGACTTAAGTGGGAATGAGGATTTCATTTGTGAATTCTTATTGTGTGAGTTTACGTTTGTGATGAAAGGATTTAGTGGCCATAGGAATGTATTTTTATACAAAGGGCTGTGGCTTTGTAGATTACTACAGTTTTGGGAAAGATGGAGATTCGATGGTTAGGTTAACCGTAATCGAGAGCAATTAACTTGCGCCTAAATTTCGGGACGAAATTCCTTTAAGGGGGGTAGATTGTAATACCCGGTTGTTTCTTTAATCAAAGCAAACAGTGTGCTTTACTTTCATGATTCGATTACTTTAACTTTAATGATTATGCTGGGTTAATTGTTTGTATTGATCGACATTGCCGACACTCTCTCTCTCCCTCACTCACACTCTCCCTCTCTCCCACTCACACTCTCACTCTCTCTATCAGCCGAACCCAGCAAGAAAAACAGAGCAACCATTCACCTGCCGACCTCTCTCTCCTCAGGCCACCTCAAGACGTCGGACCACCTCCAGTAGCTTCGCCTAGACCTTGCGCAGCCGCCGGTGGCATCCTTGCGCCGCAACATGAACTGTAGTGACGGCGGAGGACCTGGCTCCGTTTGAGCCGATTTCGAATCAATCTCAATATCTTGAGCTACAAGCCACCAATACTCTTGATTCTTGGCTCATATGATTCGCATCAACTTTCTGAACAAGCACCAAGAAGAACCAGACCTGAATCGACCATTTTCACGTTCGTCGGAGCTCGACCGGTTTTTGATCGAAAATCAAAACCTTTCGATCGTGATATCTCGAGTTATAGTGCATCGTTTTGATTGATTCTTAAACCAGTGGGTTTGCCTTGATGTTCTTAACAACTCTCTAGAAGGAATCGGGGCCTGAAATTGAAGTTTTTACATCGAAATCTTGGCTCGCCGGTTTCTGCATTTCTTCGCCGGTTTCTGGAAAATTTCCGGCCACCTTCAACTGTTCTAGGTAATTTCCGACCACTTCCTTTCGTTTTTAGACTTCATGCTAGTTATGAAAGTTGTTAAGCATGATGAGAGGAAGAGGAGCAGCCCGGCCCCGACACCATTGGCGGTGGTCGGCGGCGGCTCTGCCACTAACTCCGGCGGCCCTTTCCGGCCACCTCCGGGGATCAAAAATATGGTTTCTGTACATTTTCAGATTCTATATTTCAATACGATCATTTTGATATATTATACGCAATTTTTGGATATCGTATGATTAAGTTATGAATTTTTAAGTTTCGATCGATTTCGATCGTTAGATTTGTGATATGTGAAGTTAGGACCGTCAGATGGACTTGTAGTTTTGATATGATGATCTTATGACTGTCCCAGTGACTTTGTGTGGTCATGGGCGAAGATCCGATCGTTGGATCTTCGTATAAATGCAAAACAGTGATTAGGGAGGCGATTCGTGAGAATCCGTCCGTCGGATTTTCGTATAAATTTGTGAAGATGTTAGTAAGGACGATTCAGGAAGATCCGACCGTTGGATCTTCGTGATGATTTTTGGAGGGTGATCCTAAGGGCGATCCGTGAGGATCCGACCGTTGGATCATCATTTAATTTCGATCCGACCGTTGGATTGTCGTTTGAATATGTTTTTGAGTTATTGGCTAAGTTAAGGTCATGTGTGATTAGGTGATTGACGGTCTCCCTTGGGTGAGCGGTTTTGGTGTGTATTGTGTTGAATTGAAGACGCAGCGGGAATATCGAGGTGAGTAAATCGCACATGGTTCATTCACGAACCGAAATTCGGTGATTTTATTTAATTGAGAAATTGTGGAAATTGTTTTATGAAAATAAATATTTGTTTTAAATTATATGGACTTGATCGACTACGGTCCATAGGTAAGTAAAATGTATTTAAACTATAAAAATGAATTTCTAGATTTTATTGCATGTGAACTATAGTTGGTATTAGTGGTCACTCTTGTGTGGGTGACTACGTATATATATATTTACGTGGAATATATATTGGATGGTGTGATTTACTGAGTTATATTTTGAGCATTACCCTTTGGAATATGTGATTTATCTTAGATGTTGTGTTGTCTATGATAATGGGTAATTGAGTAAAGTGCGATAGTTGAGTCGTTGAGATGAATTAAATGAGGAGTCGAGTGAATTGAGAAAAGCAGTCATTCGTAAGGTGAACCTTGGCCCAGGTGACACTTTACGATACAGTTAGAGCTCTAGTCTGTCTGCTGTCATACTGCTTGGGGGATAAACGAGTTATCATATGCCCTTGGGTATGACATGACATACTGAATGGGGTGATTAATATAATTAATCATAAGCCTGTAAGTATGATATACTGAATGGGGTGATTAATCTAATTAATCATAAGCCTGTAAGTATAATATACTGCATGGGATGATTTATATAAATAAATCATAAGCCTGTGAGTATATATTGAGTAAACAGTTGTTTGTTTTTGAGTAGTCATGTTGAGATGTGAGTTGATTGATGCTTGAAGTGACGTTGTACACTTCAATTATTATGCAAAGAAAATACTTGAGTTGAATTTATGCTTGAGTTGATTTGGTTACTTTAAATCGTGCAATCCTTTCATTTACTCATACGAGCTTTGCAAAAAGCTTACCGGGTTTGTATTGTTGCAATCCCGGTACACTATTCAAACGGTGTAGCGGGTAATCCTGCAGGTCAGGAGAATCAGGACGGTGATCGTGCGGGTTAGAGAATTTGTTTTAGTTTTACAGCAATTGTAATTGTGAGGTGAGTTATGCTCATTTGAGCCTTACAATATAATTTGGTGAGAGTGTGCTGTAATAAACAAATTTGAGATTTGGTTTATGTAATATCGAGCGATGTGAGGTGTGGTTGTTTTGAGAAAAAATTCAGGTTGTATTTATGTGAGTTGTATTAATTCATGTTTCGGACTTGGATTTGTTATTCAAAATCCGGGGCGTGACAGTTTGGTATCAGAGCGTAAGGTACATATTTGGTGATAATCAGTACTCCCCGAGTGATGGCCCGTCTGCAGCGGATCCCCATCATATACTCTTCGGTACTGGTACAATCATTGGGTATGTCTTAGTATGGGGTCTAGACAGCGTGTATGTCCGTAGGACGGTAGAGTTGCCTTCTAAGTTCGTATTAGAATAAGTTTAGTTTCCGCGAGTTGTGATCTTCGAGGAATGGAAACCTCCGGATTTAACTCTGATGAGTCAGTGAGGATTGTTTATGGAAATGAGTTTCCTTTTGTATGTAGAAGTGTTTGGTTGAAGGCATGGTGTGGACCTATGCTCGTATCTGATGTGGATACGAGTATTAATTGATAGTAATTTTGCCTTCTTAAGTTGGACATACAGATGCATTTGAATAGATTCTAGACTCATGTGGAGTTGTGAGTAGTGTTGCGGTTAGGGAAGAAATTATTGTGGTTAATTCTTCCATGTGCTTGTAAGTTGTTGAGCAGAGTTTGAGGTGCGAGAACGGAGTTTGATCTCGTGTTTGAGTGATTGAGACGAACGACTATATATTTGAGTTCTCTCCGAGTACCTAAAATCTTAAGGGCTATTTGAAGTGGGACTAGTGATAGTTTTAGTATTTCTAAATTTAAATCGAGATCCGAGGAACATGTTTTGTATACGTGGTTGATGTTGCGAGCATCATTTTGATTGATATTTTGCGTTTCACAAAGACAACTGGATTGGAAATTCTCCGTTTGGACACCTTGGTCTGTTGACCTGACTATGACTTGTGGACATAGTTTTATTTAAGTGAAGGAAATTGATTTTGTGAACTAGTTTTCTTAAGTTTTGGATCGTAGTATGGAGTTGGACTGAAGTGAATTTGAGGTTGTTTGTGTTTTAAGTTTAAGTAGGCGGGACACTTAAAGTTTTGAAATGGAGTTTGATCTTGGTCGGTAAATAATGGGGAGATTTAGAGTCAACTCTCTGTAAATGTTATTAGATGAGGGTGTGTTTCTGTGGTGATGGATTTTAGGAGAAATGGTTAAGTGCAATTTTGGGTATTGATTGTAGTGACATTGTTGGGTATCCATAGTGGTTCAAGTGAATTACTATGCGATATGGAGTTTGATTCGGTTTCTAAATCGTAAATTCATAGGGTATGAATTGTGGTAAGTTTAATGGAGCAATTAATAGAGGAAATGGTTGAGATTTTATAAGATTTGTAAGAGTAACTCTAAAGACGTGGGTTTTTCCTAGCTAACTCAGGATGTGTTTAGCTTTATAAATCCCTAATCCTATCGATGAAATTGTTGTGTTTGGTTTGACTCAGAGGACACTAGCTAGACCTCGATGCGACTTAATTGATTGTTGGATTCTTTTTGAGTGATTGTTTTTATTGCATCATTATGAAAGATGTGTGCAGTAGAGTTGTTTATGGTTTTGAAAATAGTATTGGGTGACCAAGGTTCGATCCTTGGTGTTGTTGTTGGTTAAACAAAAAGAAAAGAAAACATGCACACCATCTTATTGATTTTACATTACAAAAAAAAAAAAAAAAAAAAAAAAAAAAAAGGAAAACGAGGACCATGCTATACTAAGCCTAGTCAGCAGCTCCGGATGGATTGAGGCTGAGCTCAAGAGAAACGTTTGAGCCACTGTGGTAACCGCCTGAGCCACCAGAATAGTAACCAAAAGCGCTACCTTCCTCGGAAGTAGCCTTCAGGTTACCAAAGACGTCCTCGCCGTGCACGGGGAACAGAGGAAGAGTTTGAACCTCCTGGTGATCTCCTCCTCGTTGTTGCAGGGATGTTTGTCTTCCTGTTGTGCCAAAAGAGTTGTACTGGTATTAGTGTTGAAGTGTGAGGAAGAATATGAAACAAAATTTAAATCAAGAAATCCTTCATTACCAGTAGAATAGGTGGAACCAAAGTTGAGATCAATGGATCTACCATCATCAGTAGAACTAGTGGACCCAAAATTGATGTCAATGGATCCACCAGCTGGCCCAAAATTGATGTCGATGGATCCACCAGCACCAGTAGAACCAGTGGACCCAAAATTGAGATCAATGGATCCACCAGTACCAAGAGAACTAGTTTCCATGGGCACTGGAGCAGCCTGATTACACCTATTCATCTGCTTCTCTCGAGCCCTGACGTTCTGGAACCAAAAGTAAATGTTCTTACCCTCAACATGTCCATACTGGTTCAGCTGGAGGCAGATCTCGTGAATGTGCTCTGTAGTTGGGCACTTAAATCCCTTGACGTAGTAAAGATCCTTGAGGATTCTTATTTGTTCTGGAGTAGGAATCCACCTGGTACGGCTTCGCCAGAAATCCATGTTGGCACTACTTCCAGCTGCTTGGGTGTTTCCTCCCTCCTCTGTTGGTTGCTGTTGTTGTGGTTCCATTTGTTGCGGGGTTTGGAGCTCCATTAGTTGCAGAGTTCGTGGCTCTTGGGTCATGGAGTGAGAGGATGTGAAAATCGAGGAATACATGGTTTAGTGTTGAGGGAGATTTTGTTAGAAGGATTGGAGTTGTTGAACTGGTGATTGGAGATCTGAGATTCTCAGAGGAAAGATGAGATCGAATCTTCAAATGGAAGAAAAGATCTGAGAAAGAAGGATTGAAGATTTGGAGGAAAAGATTGAAGATCTGAAAGTTCAGAGGAAAGATGGGATTGAATCAACTAGATGGGAGAGAAGATCAGAAGAGAAGGATCGAAATTGATGAAGAAAGGATTTGAGAAGAGAAAGGCTGAAGAGTTGAGAGAGAAAGACTTGAGCTCGGAAGAAAATTTCTTTTCTTTTGGAGTGAACAGTTTTTCTCCAGAATGCACCTATTTATAGAACAAGGTGAACAGATCTCCACCGTTGGATGGACGATCTCTGAGATTCATTCTACGCGTTGGATTAAAGTCACCCGAAAACACGGAAAAGCTGTTGGCGCGTGGAGAGCGTGTAAGGGGACCGAGGGAATCTCGAGACGCTGTGGCAGACAGCTTTAGCCGAAAGTGATTTGCTTTCCGTAAATCACGGAAGAGACGTGTCGTGGCACGTGGAGTGTACCGACAGTTTGTTGTTATTCCATCGCTTATGATAGAATAAATAAAAGGAGTTGCATGGATAGTAACGAGAGCAGCTGGTGCTCTAGTGGTTGAAGAGCAAAGCTCTTGTACAAGAGGTCAGAGGTTCGAACCTTGCCTCTCGTTTATTTTTATTATGTTCGCTTATGACATAATAAGTATAACATTTGTACACATTATATTAAGCACAGCTTGTGCTCCAGTGGTTGGGGACAAAGGTTTCGTGCAGCAGGTTGAGGTTTCGAATCTTGCCTCCCCCGTTATTTTATTTATGTCGCTTATGACATAATAAATATAACACGTGAGCATATATTAATGAAGGCAGCTCTTGCTTCAGTGGTTGGGAGCAAAACTTTTGTGTTCGAGGTCGGGAGTTCGACCCTTGCCTCTTACAAATATTTTTGGATCCCGTATATGCTTGATATACGGACGTAAACACAGTGAATAGGCCACAAAATCAACTAATTAATCACAAACAGCTAAGACCAAAAAAATGTGAATCATCAATAACTAACACTGTTATTCACCAATTCATGTCACACACTCATAACAAAAATCAAAAGAATAGATCATTTTCATTCCAACCTCCTCAAACTCCAATTCAAAACACTGATACGTAATATCAAAACCATCAAAGCAGTCTCACAAAAGCTTCAAACTTTTCATGATTACTGAATTGGGTACCCACAAGTATTATCAGTAATTCAGCAGAAACTAAAACAAAACTAACTGATTTGTCTGAAATCCTTTCCAATTTCACATTATATATATATATATATATATCTTTGCAGTAGTAGAAGTCCTAACATTTCAAAACAAAAGAAAAATTGCAGAAAAATTCAGCGGAAGGTAGCCAGGGCTTCGCCAATTTATCTCTTGAAACAAAACCAATAAATCATAATCGGTGAATCTTCACAATGTGAACAACTATCAAGATTAGATATCAAATCTCGTCGGAGACTTACCACTGAATAGAAAAATATTCAGATCTCAAATTGACCACAAAGTGACGACGGCAGCGACAGTGAGAGAGATCCTGGTGGTGGCGAGAAGAGAAAGAGAGGACTTGACGATGTCTATTTTTTTTTTTCTTGTCAAATATGATCTCTAGGGCTGGTGCTTAATGCAAAGTAAAGGAGGACATGGCGACGGAAACCACTGGCAGTCGCAATTACTGCGACGACCTTATATTGCTGAATCAATTTTGGGCGACGGTACGTTTTACCTAAGCGAATACTGGACTATTGGCGACGGCATGTTTTGCCGAAGTAATTTTGGCCACCGCATATTTCGCCGAAGCAAATATTGAACCATTGGCGACGGCAAATCAGTGCCGACGCTACCCCTGTGTAGCCATTGCAATTTTTTTTTTTTTTTTTTGTAGTATGGTACCGATCCAACTCAAAATATATAAATTAAGAAAAAAAAAATTGCGACTCATAATAAGCTACAATTTTCTTCTCTTCGTCTAAGCAGACATGATAATTAGAATCAACAATAAGCATGAACTCATTATCTCTCATATTCATTACATATGGACTAAACAGTTTTAACTAGACATGCGCAAAATCAATGGCTATAGATATGAGTTGGTGGTGTCATTCGATGTTATGAGACAATCCAAGGCGGCAAATTGGGTTTCTCTTGATGAAACCAAGATCAACTTGATGTCCAAACATTTCTCGAATGTTATCGATCTCGTAGAGTATCATGGCTGGTCTTTCGAGCGAGAGGCCCCATGCAATAACCTCAACATCTTCTGGGAATCCCATAGGACGCAACATTTCTGGTCTGAACATGCCAGAATTTCCAATCTCCACCCACTTCCGAAAACCCTTATGATACCCGAAAATCTCCATGCTAGGCTCAGTATAAGGATTATAAGCTGGCTTGAATTTCAGCTTGGACATGCCCAGGCTCTTGAAGAAGTCTTCGAGGACTCCCATCAAGTTACCAAGAGTAAGCCCTCGGTCACATATCCAACCTTCTATTTGGTGGAACTCTGCAAGATGTGTTCGATCTACTGATTCATTTCGGAACACACGATCAATAGAGAAGTACTTTTTGGGAGCAAAAGGAGGTTGCTGGGCTTCCTTGGCTAGCAAGTAAAGTATCCTGGAGGAGACAGCAGTGGTGTGCGTCCTAAGAATATTTTTCTCTGCTTCCTCTCTTTTCCAATCACAACCATATCCCCTGGACTCATAACCACCACTCTCGTGCACACGCTTCACGCGCTCAACATAATCTTCAGGAAGCTCCTTGGTAGTTGAAGGGGTTCTCAGGAAGAATGTATCGTGTGAATCGCGGGCAGGGTGTTGCTGCGGCTGGAAGAGCGCGTCGAAATTCCAGAAGCTGCTCTCAATATAGTTGTTAGTAGCCATCTCCTCATACCCCATCTGTATGAAAATATCCTTCACTTGCTTCCTTACCTTCAAGAGTGGATGTAATGCACCAAATTTACTAGGCATACCTTGAGCATTCAAGTTGAACTCTTTGAATTCCAATTCCTTCCAATCCCCGTTCTGCAAACTTTCACGATTCAGATCAGTAACAAATTTCTTTCTTACGGGAGCATAATTTGGACCCTTTTTAACCGGCGAGTATCCCTTTTGAGTTTGCTTCTGGATGAGTTCCCTTTTCTTTAGAGCCTCAATTTCAGCTTGGTCGACTGCCTCATTGGCATGTATTTTCATAAGCAATTCTCTGACCTTGTCATCTACATGCTGAACCTTTCTGGTTATTAGTTTCTTTGATATCTCTACCCATTCGTTCTTTGCACTTTTGCAGCACGACCAAAACCTCTCTGGAAAACTGACTCGTCAAGCTTTTTCTTCAATTCTACTTGTGTGATACCTTCTGCTGGTATGGTCAAAAACACTTGCACTTCAGGTGATCCAGCAGCAGCATATCCCTTTCCTTCTTCAGTCAGCACCCATGACTCCTTTCTAATGTCGTGATTCTCAATGTATCCGAAACCACGGAGGCTCTTGATGGCACTGTCAATGTCGTTGTGATTGATTTCGCTTTTGTTTTCGGCTGCCAACTGTTCTGCAAACTGTTCCAAGTTTGAGATATCGTTGTTGTTCTCTAGGTATCCAAGAATAGCCTTCTCCAGTATTTCTTTTCTTGGGTGTTGATCTGCCGCCATTGCTTGCTTGTGAAAGAAAACAATCTACCTTTAATGAGACAATCTTGTACTAATATAGAGAGCAAGTTCCCAAAGAAACTAGTACAATAAGAAACCTAATCCTACTGCAACTAGAACAAGCAACCTAATCTAGGAAATTACCATGGAAAATAATAAAGCCTTTTCCTAATTGATTATGAGTAATCTGAATTATAAAAAAATAAAAAAATCCTTCCGTTGTTTCGAACATACTGTTACCTTAAGCGAGCTGGAACATAATTTTAGCCACATATAAACAATTCTTTTCTTCTTCTTTTTTCCTTCGTAAGGTCACCGTAAAATTAGGCTCAAATTTTGGATATTGAAAATAAATGAATTTACGACAAGGAAAATGATTTGCGGCCTCAATGAGGCCTAAGATTTGTGGCCTCAATTTAAGGCACACCTTGTCACCTGTACACATCACCTATTTGTCAAATCATGCCATGTAATTCTTGAGAAAAATATCATCTTATCCTTCCAAAATCTAATGACTCTAAATTATTTTAGCTTCTTCTAAAAAGAAACAAATTTTGGCTTTCTTTCATTTTTTTTTCTTTTCATTACACTCATGTTAGATTTAAACAACAATTTTTTTTTCTTTAATCAAGAATAGAAAAAATTTCATGTAATTCAGTCAATAGACTTGCATGTACATTTGATTAATAGATTTGCAGAACACATGTATATGAATTCAGCCTTTATTGGGTTCCTACAAATTTTGAAAATATAATGTGAAAAATGCATATTCATATGATTGTATATATTCTTTTGTTCATTGTTTTCTCCTTATGTAGCTAGGGTTTAAACGTTAGATCTGAATTTATTATTTTTTGTTTGTTTTTCTCTTATATTTAGATTGTAGATGTTAATTAATGACTGCTAATTAACGTGGAATTTTTTCTTACCTCTTAATTTAGACATGAGTATTTCCCAGAAAAACTATTTGCAGTATATCAAGTCGCAGCCGCTCTCTCTAACCTAGGGTTAGGGTTTTCTTTTGCCGCCTGCGTAGCTTCTTCTCTTTGTCACCTCAATGACAACGATCGATGCAATGGCAGCCCGCCTGGCCTCCTCCCTAGCCCTGGCTGAAGGGAAGAACCCGGTGGATCTGCGCCCATCCAAGGGTTTGAGACAACCCGAAGCATTCATGATTGGCAAGCTCCTTACGGCGAGGGAATACTCTAGCCGATCGTTCCTGGGAATGTTCCGAGCTGCATGGAGGATCAATGGCAGCCTCCGGGTGGAAGACGTCGGAGAAGATGACAGAGTTCTATTCTCCTTCACAGACCCAACTGATATTGATCGTGTTTGGAAAGGAGGACCATGGGGCTATAACAGAGCTCCGATAGCCCTTGCATTGTATGACGGTGTCAGCTCGGCGGTGGATGTACCCCTCAAGAAGTCATCGTACTGGATGACGCTGCAAGGAATCCCACCTGCATTTAGATCGGAGCGCATTATGCGCCTCATTGGCAGCGCGATCGGTGACCTCAAGGAAATCGATCGTCCGGCTTTCAGAAATCGGGTCATGCGTATTCGGGTTGAGATCGACTACGTGAAACCTCTGCTGTTCCGTCGTCGATTCTGGGTCGAAGATGCAGTCCAATTCATCGTGCAGTTCAGGTATGACAAGCTTTTCGGTCGTTGCGGCACTTGTGGTTTGGTTACTCATGTTGGCCTCCCCTGCTCCGGGCCGGCACTAGTTGAAGATACTGATACACCGGTGGGGGCAGTAGCACCACCCACGGCTTTGGATGTCATGCGAGAATCTGTACCGCACCCTAACTCTAATAGGGTGGTGATCAATAACCAAACCCTAATATTCAAAGCGCAGGTGCCAAGGAGCATACCAGAAGTTCTCCTTCCTCAATCGGTCATGAACATGCGACGCCACAAGAGACAGGTACAGATTCGGGAACTACCTGAACCAAGACTCAATGAGAACCAACTCACCGGAATACGTAGGATTCGGGAAGATGATGAGGTAACAATTTCTCCTAAAAAACTTCGTTTGAGTCTAGCCATTGGAAAGAAAAATCTGGATGCAATGACCATGGGATTACTAGAGGGACCTTCCCATACTATCGAACAACCTAAGAGGAAGAGGGGACGCCCAATTGGCAGTGTTAACAAACTACCATATGGGACAGCAGGAAAAGGGAAGAATGCAAAGAAAGATGGAGAATCTGACAAGATGAAAAGCAAGAAGACCAACCTGATGCCGAGGTTGTTGGCTGCTAATGAATCTGAGGTAAGAGCAGGTGCTTGCTTAAGATATTAAAATTTCAAGACATTCTGAACTTCAAGCCTTCTCAAGTAGGAGTGATTTCTATATGCTTCTCTAAGATGTTTCTAGTTGATATATGTACCACAATTGAGTGCTGGCAGATTAGACTAGATGAATGATTTTGCCTTAGGAAGTGAGATTATTCTTGCTTAGTTTGTTGGCTTGCTGTTTCAGCGAGCGACCATTTAGATTTTAATGAGTTCAGATATGACTTAGATAGGATATCCGGTTTGTTCCGGCTCTTCGTATGTAAGTTCTTTAGACTCTGGCCTGTTTTTTCATGGCTTTGATACCTAATAAAATCAAATCCTTTCAAAAAAAAAAAAAGACATGAGTATTTCCCAAATTCGATTTATTAATGCTATTTTTTTTTTTTTGATGAAATTAATCAATATTTGGAAAGAAAAGTTAACGTCTAGCTATTTCTTGACACATAATTCAATATATTAATGCCATTTGGAAAGAAAAATTAAAGGAAAATATTTAATTAAATGAAGAAAAATATTGGTCAAAGAATCCGTAGATATATCTCTTAAATTAAATAATTAATACATAATTAATAGCTGATATTTTTTTTGTCACCTAATTAAATTAATTAATGTAATTGATTCACCCCCTAACATCTAAAAGGAAATGTAAAAGGGTAAATTTGGTGTTGCAATAGTATGATGTGAAAAGATATATTATGTGGAATTGAAAATAAAATTTGTATTTACTTACATGGCATGACACCTAGGATTTGAGGCCACAAATCTTAGGCCTCATTGAGGCCCCATATCATTGCCCTTTAAGACAATGAGGGATTTAGATTATACAGTAAATTCTTGAACAAGATGCAGACTCTAGCTGGGGAGTTATCTCTACTACAATAAAGCGAAGCCTCCAAAAGCTTCACCAAAATTTGAACTACCACAATTAACCCTGTTAAGCTATGTCAGACAAACAAATCTGGAGGGGTAGTATAGTAAAACTGTAATAACCCCTTTTTTTTAAGTGGAGATTTCTTTTAATAGAAATGGTGCGGCATGTTCCGTGTTTTGAGCAACAAAGGGACGGCTGCATTGCTTTGCTTTGCTTCTTTTGTATATTGAATTAGAATTGGTGGAAGGGGTAGGCAGCACGCAGAAAAGAAAGAAAAAAAAAATAAACCTCTCTCTCTCTGCCGAAACTAGCAACCAAAACAGAGCATTCCTTCTCCAAGCTTGTTCTCGCTCCACAGGCCTTCGATCGACCCCAGACCACGTTCCACAGCTTCACCTTGATCTTTCGCAGCTGCAGGAGGCAGCCTTACGCCGCAGAACGGTCCGAAACGGCGGCGGAAGTCCGGTTAGTTTTAAGCCCGTTTTAGTTCCAAGCTCGATAACTCGTGCTTCCGGCCACCGATCCTTGCCAAACTGCATCCTCGTGCTTCCCTCAACCTCCTGAAGCCCCCAGAAGCAGCCTTGCATGGCGGCGCATCCCGTAGCAGCAACTACAAGTCAACCCAGCCAAGAACGAGACCGGAACTATCGATCCAAATATCTTGAGCTACAGGACGTCGTTTTGAGTGATTCTTGAACCAGTGAGTTCTTATTGAGTTTCTTAACAACTCTTCAGAAGGAATCGAAGCCTTAAATTGAAGTTTTGACGTCGAAATCGAGCCTTGCCGGATTCTGCAAAATTCTGGAATTTTTCCGACCACCGAAGCTTTCGATCGGTATATCTCGAGCTACAGACCATATTTTTCTGTGATTCTTGAACCAGTGAGTTCTTCTTGAGTTTCTTAACAACTCTTCAGAAGGAATCGAAGCCTTAAATTGACGTTTTTACGTCGAATTGGAGCTCGCCGTTTTCTGCAGTTTCTCGCCGGATTCTGGAAATTTTCCAGTCACCTCGACTGTTCTAGGTAATTTCCGACCACTTCCTTTCGTTTTAAGACTTCATGCTAGTTATGAAAGTGGATCAGCTCGTCATTTGGAACAAGTTTGTAGTTGACGACTTTTGCATCGGAGGTGGTTGACCGTCGTTGACCGCCGCGTTGACCGCCCACTGACCGCCCCTTGTGGCGGCGCATTCGACCATTTTTTGAATTTTTATTATCTAGGCTATGTTCTACGCATCCATACGAGCGTTTTGATATATTACAAGGTTATGTTAGAAAAAGTTGATAAATAGTGGATTTACGTTTTTACGTTACTATTTAACGTTTTTACGTTTTATCTTAAGTTTACGATCTGCGAAGATCTGACCATCGGTTTTACTTCAAATTTAGATATGTTGATCGTATGACTGTCCCGATGACTTTGTGTGGTCACGGGCGAAGATCCGACCGTTGGATCTTCGTATAAATGTGAAATAGTGATTTGGAGGGCGATTCGTGAGAATCTGACCGTCGGATTATAGTATAAATTTGTGGAGATGTTTGTAAGGACGATTCAGGAAGATCTGACCGTTGGATCTTCGTGATAATCTTGGAGGATGATCCTAAGGGCAATCCGTGAGGATCTGACCGTTAGATCATCGCGTAATTTCGATCCGACCGTTGGATCATCATTAATTTAGAATCTGACCGTTGGATTGTTGTATATGTGTGGTTTATGAATGATTGCTAAGTTAAGATCGTATCTGACTAGGTGATTGACGGTTTAAGTTGGTGGACGATTGTGGATCGTATTTTGAGCTGTTAAGAAGACGCAGCTGGATTAGAGGTGAGTAAACCTCACATGGTTCATATTACGAACCGAATATAATTAATTGATTTTTTTTGTCGTAATTGTGTGGAAATTGTTTATGAAATAAAGATTTGTTTTGAAATAATATGAACTTGATCAACTACGGTTCATAGGGCTGCGGCTCACAGGTAAGAAAATGAATTTAAGTATAAAATGAATTTATATTTTTAATGCGTGTGAACTATAGTTGGTATTAATAGGCATTCCTGTGCGAATGTCTATGTATATATATTATTTACGTGAAATAATATGTATTGTTGGAGTTGTGAAATATTATGTATTGTTGGAGTTGTTTTGAGTTTATTGTTAAGAAACAATATATTGTGAGGGGTATTGAGTTTATTGTTGAGAAACAATATATTGAGAGAGATGTTGAGTTTTATTGTTGAGGAACAATAAATTGTTGTGATCTGTGGAGATCAATAGGTCACGGGGTGACCATGGCATACTATCAGCGACCCACGCTCTCGCGCCGGGTAGGTGGAACTGATAGTATTAAATCGTGAACCACGCTCTCGCGCCGGGTAGGTGGAAACGATCAGTTAGAGCTCTAGTCTGTCTGCCAATTGTTGAGTGGTGTTGTGAGGGAAATGTTGAGGTTACTTGAGACTGTGAGTGGTCATGTATGAGTGATGTTGAGGTTACTTGAGACTGTGAGGGGTCTTATGTGAGAAGTGTTGAGGATACTTGAGTCTTTTAAGAATGAGTTCTTAAAAGAGAGCCTCAAGAGTATCCTTCCTTTTATGGTGATTGTGTTGAGTTATATTAATTGTAAAGAAATAAATCAACAATTCTTTCTTGTTTACTCATACTAGCTGTAAAAAGCTTACCGGGTTTTGTGTTGTTGCAACTCCCGGTACACTATTCAAATTGTGTAGCGGGTAATCCTACAGGACAGGAGAACCAGGACGGTGATCGTGCGGTTAGAGCAATTGTTAGAGTTTTACAGCAATTGTACGTTGTGAGGTGTGTTATGCTCATTTGAGCTTTACAATATTGCTTGTGAGAGTGAATTGTAATAATGAACTCGAAGTTTCGAGATTTGGATTTTGTAATTGTAATTATTCATGTTTCGGATTTGAATTTATTATTCAAAATTCGGGGCGTGACAAAAATAAAAAAGAAAATAAATAAAAAGAAGTATGTGAAAAAGAGAGAATCATTAAGAATGTGAAGGAATTGAGTATTGAGAGAGAATCTAGATTAACAGCACACCAAAGATAAGTAAGTAAATTAGAAAAGGACAGTACAGAAAACAATAAATATCTTAGCAAAATTAAATACTTCCTAATTAATTTTTTTTTTTTTGATCGGGTTAGTTGTTAGTAACCCACACACCCATGCAGTGGTATCCCAGCGCCAGGACACCTGCATCGACATTGCGGCGAAAGCCTGGCAAAGCCAGACTAATCCACTGGACCGCAGACGCACGAACTCAAAGGGTCCCTCAAATCTGCTGGCCACAGGATGGAGCTGAGATTCGAACGCTAGACCTGGGGGTTCCAGACTAGGCCATTCAACCAACACACCACACCACTTGGTTTACTTCCTAATTAATTGATTTATCCCTATAATTCTACACACATTAATTATCTTCCACAGTATTGCTTCGAATAATGGCACTCCTCGAACCTCTTCCCCCATAAACTTTATGTACTTTTCCATTTTTTTAACAAAATCGCTCCCCATCATATTTTCCAAAGCAATGTCAATGTCATTGCATTCTGCTTCCAGAAGCTTATCACGGACCCATCCACCTGCGACACGAAGCTCTGTCTTCAATTTATAATGGTCAAGCGTTCCCAGCAACATTTTGAAGATCTTTCCTTCAGTTTCATCGAGTTCAACCATGTCCCTCACCTGTAGGGTCGGCGTAGACATCACAGATGGCAGATCCAGGAATTTGAGGTTGGGCTAATTAAACTCAATGTAAAAGAAAAGAAAAATATTTGTGTGGGAAGAACCGAACAGCAGCCAAACCTATGCTATAATTTTAGTTCGAGCCACTGACTAAGTGACTATCCTACAGGGCGGGCAATTACTATCGTAGTGGCATTCACTACGATAATACCAGTCGTTGATTCAGAGACGAGAAGATTAGCATGGTGCTTCAAGACTTGGTTGCTTTCAATTCTGTACGTAAAACATCATATATGTACTTACTATTTGATTTTTGCTTATCAAAAATTTGATTTTGTAGGAACAATTAAGGTCTGATAGTCAGGGTCGACAGGCATAAACTTAATGCTTTTTGCCTTTATCATGGTTCCTTTAGGTTTCTGCTGCATTGTAAGTTATGCAACGATGGTAGTTCTGATTTGGTAGTCGTGTTCTCTGTTTCAATATTTCACTCTAGTTTCTAGAACTTTCTTTTTGTTTGCTTATATTATTGTTCTTCTCTCATTTATCGCTGGCATGTGGGTTATTACGTTCTGTATCCTATATATCTTTTCTTACATGTTTTTGTGCTTCCAGTTTCTCATCCTTAGTTTATATGGATGGCTAGGTATGTTTCAGTGGGGAGGTTTCAAAGTTCTTCTGACTTGAAGCCTTGACTAGTGAGCATCTGGAAATTATGAGTGATTTCTCTTTGTTACAAACCCAAATGCAACACATGTAATATTCAAATAAATACTACTTGTATTATATTCCGTTAGTGTGATGAACCATACAAAAAGCGGTCTTCACATTTCTTTGTTTATTGTACTTCCTGCAGCGAGTGAGAAACCAATCAAGGAGAAGACATGCTATTACTTTATTTTTGAAGGTAATAATACTCCTCCCATTATTTTTTTAACATTATTATAGGATCTAAGGGTTTTTAAGTTTCAGAGCTTGCATGTAATGTCTGGCATTTTACTTTTGGGATTGCTAGCTTGTACTAGTCATGACACTTATATCCAAATATCATGTTTGTCTAAAGTTGGTTCCGTGATGGAAACTACTGAAGCTGTGAGAATGTGAAATTGTGTGCATTGGGCTGTGCATGGCAAGCTTGCACCATGTTTAATCTTCTGTTAACTTTGTTTCTTTGTTATTGACAGTGGTGTATCTCAGGATTGTTACATTTCGGTTGGCAGGATGAGTGCTGGTTCTTATGACCTGAATATTTTCTTTTCAGTTATTGAAGCAAAATTTAAAGTAAATTTAAGGGCACTGACATCAGTTCGGTGGCTGCATAGTGGCTATTCACGGTTTTGGCTAACGTGAGTATTTGACACCCGTAATCGATGGTGTCCTATGCTTGTTTTTGTAGTAGTGTATGCTGCCCGTTGTACCCTCAACAAGAAGACTTTCTGGACTGAAATTTTGAAGCACCACACTGCCCGTTGAGGGAGTGTGCCATGGCCTTGGTTGGCTTCACTTGAAGGCTGCTGAAAGTGATCTTAAAGCTGTTTATGGAAATACTCAAAACCTGAATATGGTGCTGCATGTTGCTGGTCTCACTCCTGCCAGAAGTTTTCAGTCCTCTTCTTGAAGACGTCTTTTTGAGTAGTGTGGTTTACTTTTTGTAGACAATACGCGCGCCCGCCTGAATATGCTAGTGGTGGTTTTCCAATTCTTAGATTGGATCAAGAAAGTTTTGAAAACCCTATATTCTATACTAGTTGGTCTCCTTCAGTGTCTAAATTGAACTCTAGCTAGATTGGTATACTCTTCTGGAATCAGTGCATTTTGCTGTATGGTGTTTCAGGGACAAGAAGTTGGTTTGGAAATTGATACATCATACACGTAGTTGTTTGCTGTATGGTGTTTCAGGGACAAGAAGTTGGTTTGGAAATTGATACACAGCAAACGTTTAGCCTCATTAATTCCTCGGTAATATAGATTGTTACATATCAATTATATTAGTACAAGAGAAAGAAAAATTTAATACATTTAAGTAAAAGGACCAAAATGCCCGAAACGCATTTAATGAATCTTGTTCTGCCCTTCAAGTGGGGTAATATATTGCCATATTGGTGACTAATTAATATGCCCCTTGCACATACCAAACCGCACAAGTATTGGAGACCATCAAATTCATTGATACATAGAAGATCTATGCACAGCTTTCCATAGACATTTTTTTTTTTTTTTGAGGGGAACATAATCAAATTTCATTACAAATCGACGACGTCCCTCATAATACATCTCAATGTCCAACTAAAATTATTCAAAACTCAAAAAGTTCAAAAGCAAAAAAACCAAACTGACAAATCAGAATAGAAAAAAGACAAAAAACCCTATATCATCCCAAGCAAAGCAACTGACATGAAGCATGGACGCCTAAGACTCTCTTTGTGTACATCTTTGTAACAACACAGCACGAGTAATCTGTAGCAGATTAAACATATATTGGTGTATGTTTTTTGCACACATACAAAACAGATCCAAGCTTCAAAGCAGAGGTAAACGGAAAAATTGAAAAATCTAAAAAAGTCTGAAGTTACTAAATCTAGTGTTAACAGTTGTAAAATTACTAGCTAAATCAAACTACTAACACTGTTTGTATCTAGCTAGCAGAGTACCAATTGCACCATTGGTAGGGACAATTTAAGACTTTTTAGGAATGACATGGTTGTCAATGACAACAACTCATTTGTGAGATTCATAGAAAACATTTCATTTATCAGGACATGTCTGCACCGCCATATAGCAAGATAGTCTAGAGACTTAGACTTATTCATATATGGTATACCAATACCATGTGCAGTAGACCAATAAGGGGTGGATATAGGGATATTTTTGACAGTCACTAAGAAACAATGTGATTCTAGAAGAGAAATAAGATGTTATTGGAGTGATAGGACAATTACACCATCACCGCCTTACACAAGATCTTCTCTTGCTGAAGACTCTCTCGTAGGCCTGGCAACGTGCGGGTATAGTGCGGGTACCGTGCGAGTTTTTAACGGGTCGGGTTCTTAACGGGCCGACACGGTAAGAACCCGTTAGCTTAATGGGTTTCACTGACTAAACCCGGCGGGTTTGCGGGTTACCAGTTGGAACCCGTTAAAACTCGTTAAGACCCGTGAACAATTTTTTTTTTTTCTTTTCAAACCCATGAGCACATTTTTCTTTTTTCAAACTTTTTTTCAAAGCCAGACCAGTAACAATCAACAATTACAAACAAACGTACCAAACATAATGGAATGGGCAGAGAGAAAGGGATAGCACACGTCCCAAAGAAAAAAGCTGACAAAAGCCATTAGGCTGCTTCAACAAGAACAGCAAACAAAAACTTAAAAAGCTTAACCAGAGGCACTCCAACTTTGCAGAACAAGCACATTTGTAGAAGTTGGAGGGAATTGCAAGGAATACAAGCTAATTTCAAAATTAGCAAAAGACCGATCCAAAGCAATACCCAGATATAAAAACTCCACGGAATCAACGAAAACCCAAAGCAAAAGACCAATCCAATACCTTGAGAACTTGGCAAAACGCAGCAAAATCCCAAAACTGTAAGAAAGTGAAAACCTTTGGAGAGAGGAAGCAAAACACAGAGAGAAGAGAGAGAGCATTGGGTTTTGGGTGATGGAAAAGAAAAGGGTGAAGGCTGCTCTGCTTGCGTTTTTTATGGTTGCCGAAAGACGGAAAGAGTCGAAATGGGTTTTAGGAAAGGTTTTGAGTTAACGGGTTTAGCACGCAAGACCCGTTAATTTCCGGGTTTTTTGCGTGCGGGCTTTTCTTAGCACGGATAAATAAACGGGCAGGTTCGTGCGGGCTTTTAGCGTGTGGGTATCGGGCGAGTTTGCGGGTTACGGGTTTAAATGCCAGACCTACTCTCTCGTATCCGAGAGATGTCTTTGTGCTATGTAACTAGGTGGCGTAGGCCAAGTAGCATGCCACGTGTTCAACTCTTATTAGTTTAATATACACCACATAAGCATACCAGGTGGTATAGGGACGCCTTACAATTGCAACATTTTATCACAACCAAAATTATTTCTCTAAAGAAAAATAAAAGATTTCACTCTTACCCCATGATGACTCGAACTCAAGACTTGGATCTTAAGTAGTGAGTGTTTTAACCACTGAGCTAACAAAGTTTTTAGATTTTTAACCCAAAAAAAAACCTTTATTTATATTAACTAAAATTCTTTCCGTCATTAATTCTATATCTGGAAAGTAACTACTTTAATATAATTTCTAATTTCAGTCCCAATTTTTAAATTTTCCCATAAAAAAAAAAAATAGAAACTACAAAAGAAAAACGCATTGTAAGAAATAAAATACCAATACTCACTGTCTCACTTCTTCGTCTCCAAAAACCCTTGGAACACAAAGAGCCTCTCTCTCTGTCTCTCTTTGGCCTGCAATTAACTTAGGGCTTGGCTGGGATTCGAAGATCGCAAGCACATCACCTCCAATTTCGAAAAAGGTAAATTTCCATTTTCCATTTCTTCGTCTTCTTTCATTTCCTTCATCAGAAACAGACAGTCTGAATCGATTAGCTTCGAGTCGATTTTAGTTTGCAGTACACATCATCTCATAGTTTAGAATGAAAACCCTTGACTGCTATATATTTTGATTCGTAAAATGATGATGATGATTTTTACTGAAAATTTTCTTTGCAATCAACACTATTTAATTTTTTGGGGAAAACTGAAACAATATGATATTTGTAGTGAATGAGCTTTGTTAACGAATTTTCGAGGATTTTAAGTAGTTCCAATTTGAAATTCTGTTCCAGTTGGAGGCTGTTGAAAATTTGTGTTCATGGCAATGGAGTACAAATATATAGAGTTTAATGAGGGATGGGAGTTTATCCAGGAGGGGATTAAGAAGCTGAAGAGGATTGTGGAAGGTTCACCGGAGCCTGATTTCAACTCCGAAGAACGCATGACGCTGTATAATACTATCTATAACATGTGTACTCAAAGACCCCCTTTTGATTACTCTCAACGGCTTTATGACAAGTACGGGGAGACTTTTGAGGAGTACATTACTTCCGCGGTGTTGCCTTCTCTAAGAGAGGGGCAAAATGAGGTCATTATGTTGCAGGTGCTTGTTAGAAGTTGGGAAAAGCATAAGGTTTTGGAGACGTGGCTGTCGCGCTTCTTTCATTATCTTGATCGTTACTTCATCCCTCGGAAGTCACTCCGCAGGCTGAGTGATGTTGGACGCAACTGCTTTCGAGATTTGGTTTGTCGGGATTTGAGTGCTAATGTGAGGAATGCTGTACTTGGTCTTATTCATAAGGAACGTGAGGGAGAGCAAATTGACAGAGCGCTATTGAAGAAAGTGATAGATGTATTTGTTGAGATTGGCAAGGGTCAAATGGATGTCTACATAGAGGATCTTGAAGCATGCTTGCTAAAAGATACTGGGGAATACTATTCTCGAAAAGCATCTAGTTGGATTGCGGAGGAATATTCTTATGCAGATTACATGGTGAAAGCTGAGGAGTGCTTGAGAAAGGAGAGGGAAAGTGCTTCTCATTACCTGCCTCCAAGCAGTGAGCAGAAGTTGGTGCGCACAGTGCAACATGAACTGTTTGAACCTCTTGCTGATGTATTAGTTAGACAGAAAGTTACTGCTGAATTGGCACCCTTGTTTCAACACGTTGAAGATTCTGCAAGAAACCAGGCTTCTTCCATTGGAGCTGGGATGCCAGCACAGGTTCTTATCACAGATTTAGTTGAGCTGCATGATAAGTATACATCATATGTCAATGATTGCTTTAGAAACTACTATCATTTTCACAAGGCTCTGAATGAGGCTTTTGAGGTATTTTGCAATAAAGTTGTTGCTGGAAGCTCATGTGCTGAATTGCTTGCTGCATTCTGTGATGATCTTCTTAAAAAGGGTGGGTGTGAGAAATTGAGTGGTGATCAGGGCATAGAAGAAACACTTGAGAAGGCTATTAAAACGTTGCTTCCTTACATCAGTGACAAGGACCATTTTGCAGAATTCTACAGGAAAAGACTTGCTCGCCGGCTACTGTTTGATCGGAGCGCCAACAAGGACCATGAAAAGAGCGTTATAACAAAGATGAAACAGCAGTGTGGTGGACAGTTTACCTCAAAGATGGAGGGAATGGTCACAGATTGGACCTTAGCTCGGGACACTCAGAACAGCTTTGAGGAATATCTTCGTTGTAACCAAAATATAAATCCTGGAATGGATTTGGCAGTCACTGTTCTTACAACTGGTTCTTGGCCAAGTTATGAATCGTTCAATCTGAACCTTCCTTCAGAGATGAGGAGATGTGTTGAAATTTTCAAGGGATACTATGAAACTAAAACGAAACACAGAAAACTTACATGGGTTTACTCATTGGGCAGTTGCCACATTATAGGCAAGTTTGAGCCAAAAACAATTGAATTGGTTGTGTCAACCTATCAAGCAGCTCTCTTGCTACTCTTCAATACAGCAGATAGATTGAGCTATTCTGAAATCTCATGTCAGTTAAATCTTCCCGAGAATGCCTTGGTTAGAATTCTTCATTCACTGTCATGCGGCAAGTACAAGGTCCTCATTAAGGAGCCAAATACAAAGATTATCTCGCCAAATGACACCTTTGAGTTCAACTCTATGTTCACTGACAGAATGATAAGAATTAAGATTCCTCTCCCACCAGTGGATCATGAAAGGAAGGAGGTAATGAAAGATGTTGATAAAGACAGGCGATATGCTATTGATGCTGCAATCGTGAGGATTATGAAGAGTCGGAAAGTGTTTGGTCATCAGGAATTAGTTATAGAATGTGTTGAGCAGTTGAGACATATGTTCAAGCCTGACATCAAAACAATTAAGAAGCGCATTGAAGATCTTATTACTCGTGACTACTTGGAAAGAGACAAGGAAAACCAAAAAGTATATAGGTATGTTGTGTGATTCAAGTGTTGGATTCTTCATAATTATCTGGAGATATGCTGTAGGTACATGAACATGACTTAGAGTTTATTTTGATATTAGATTGCTGTCAATTGTTGCAGCTACAACCAGTTTTTTGTAGATTGTAGGATATAAACTATGATTGGCTTTAATGGCTTTAATTTAGATTGTAGAGATTCTAGGATGTGTTCAGTTTACCATTAAAGCCAGTTTTGTGCAATTCAACCAACCAATATGACATGAACTTAGTCTTAAGTGGTTCCATTGTTGTAGTGATGAGATGGAGTTATAATCTTAGGTATTTTAGTTTACTGTGATGGACTGCATTGTTCATGTTAATTACCCGTCCTTTCTTCTGATGAGAGCCATGTTTCCCATTATAAGTAATGATATGAAATGTTGATATTTATTTTTTGTCCATTTGCTTCCAAATGACTGGTCTGAAGGCTAACCCATTATAAGTCATATCGATACCTCTGAGCTGCTGTTGATACCAAACTGGAAACAGCTTATCTGCTTTAGCTTTGAACCTTGTTGCCTTCCATTTGTTGGACATCCTGTTATCTCCACTGAAGGAATAGCTGCATATTCAACAATGAAAATTTCCTTTGTTCAATTTTCTTTTGTTATTTGCCTTTTTTCAATTGTTTAGTTATCTTTGTCAGAAGGGTTAGTTTTGTGAAATTTTTCTCGAGATGGTATTTTTTTTTTTCTTTGATTGCTTTCAGTTTTGGCTCCTCTGATTTGATTCTCAGGTTGTTTGCTTATCCCTTAGCTGTATTTGGGAGGCTTGGACTTTCTGGACCTGTGTTATTTATTTGCACGGTAAAAGTAGTATATATATACTCTTTGCTATTGATTTGATTTGATACTGTCTCATGATTTGTTTTATAGAAGCTGTAGGTAACTCTCCCACTTAGTTTGCTATACATTTAGTGATTTGGAAATTCACGGAGAGATGTTAATCGTATATCAATCCAAAACTCTATATTGTAAGAAACAGGGCAATAGCAGAAAGTAATCCAAACTCTATATTAGTTGCTCACTCGAGTGGCACGCAAGCATTGCGTATTTAGCTCGAGGCAAGGCATATGGGTGAGAGCAAGCCATTACAGGTAATTGAATAAAGAACATGGCAGAACTTGATAGAGAAGAGAAGGCCATGAGACCAAGATGGCAGATGGATAACGTGGCTATAGCACCCAAGGCTATATATAATTGTGGATTAGTGTTAGACATACCCAAGAAGCTTGTGAGGTGTGCAAGCTTTCAAAAGGAGGACCCATAAAAAATAAAAATTAAAAAAATTAAAAAAAAATGATGCCCGCTTAGGCTTATCGTTTGTAGGCTGACCTCGATCCAGAGGAATTTTGACGCCACGCTGGCATGTTTCATTTTACGGTAAGTAGGCTCGGACCAACAAATATGAAGACCCCAAAATCTTAGGGGAAATTCGCAGAGATTTTTTTTTTTTTTTTTTGAAAAAAGGGGCAGAGATATTTAGAATAACGGACCATCCAATGGTCAAGCAGCCCTACTCAAAATACTAAATTTCCACGTGTCAAAATCACATCGGAGAGAGGCACCACATTAGCACGCGACATGGTGCATCCGACACACAAAAGTCGACTATCTTAGAACAATTTTTTATAGTTAGAAGTTAGAACGAACGCCAGAACAGAAAGTGCAGAACAAGTCTCTCTGTATCTCAATCTTATTATCGAGCCTGGGCTTACTTGGGTTTTGATATTCTGATTGATCACAAAGTTCATCGCAGCAGAAAGCGCAACACAAACTGTTTATGTTAGAGGTAAAAATTTCATCTTCCTTTTCTTTTTCTATCTATTCAGTTTTAGACTTTTAGCTTCGAGTCAATCTCACATGCAGTCATTCATGTATGAAAATCGAGAATTAGTGATGATGTTATAGTAGGATTCATCTTCAACTACTAAATGCTTGCAATGATTGCTACTGAAACTTCAGTAAAAAAAACCCAACACCAATGATTGGAATATGTTGTACTTGGGAGAAGAATCTGATGGTAGATTTCAAATCTTAGACCTTTCTAGAATTCCACCTTTGATATTTCTTATGTGATATCATCCCAGTTGGGGGATATCAAGAGTTTATGTTTGCAGCAATGGAAGGCGAGATTATCGAGTGGGATCAAGGATGGGACTATATCCGTAACTCGATCAAGAAGCTGAAGAGGATTGCAGAAGGATTAAGGGAGCCTTCATTGAGTGGAGGAGAGTATATGAAGCTCTATGCAACTATCAATGACATGTGTACTCAAAACAGCCCTCACAATTATTCTCAACAGCTTTATGAAAAATATAGGGAGACATTTGAGGAATACATTTCTTGGACGGTATTGCCCTGTATAAGAGAGAAGCGTGATGAGTGTAGAATGTTGTGGGAGCTTCTGAAAAGATGGAGCACGCATAAAGTTATGGATACGAGGATGTACCGGTTTTTTAGTTGTGTTGATAGGTGTTACAAACCTCCAAGCTCACTTCCTCGGCTAAATGAAGTTGCGCGTGTCTGCTTCCGGGATTTGGTTTATAGAGAAGATGCTAGTGTGAGGAATGCTGTATTTAGTCTAATTCGTAGAGTACGAGAAGGAGAGGAAATTGACAAAGCACTGTTAAAGAATGTGGTTGATATATTGGTTGAAATTGGAATGGGAAAAATGGATGCTTATGAAGAGGATCTTGAAGCACACATACTAACAGATACAGGTGAATACTATTTGTGTAGAGGATCACGTTGGATTTTGGAGGATTCCTATACAGAGTACATAATGAAGGTTGAGGAATGTTTGAAAAGGGAGAGGGATAGAGTTTCTCAATACCTGCATTCAAGCAGTAAGCAGAAGCTGGTGGAGAAAGTGCAGCATGAGTTGTTCGGAGCTCTTGAGAATCTATTAGTTAAACAACAACTTACTGCTGAACTTACAAGCTTGTTTCAACAGGTTGAAGATGCTGCAAGAAACCCGGCTTCTTCTGAGGCAGCTGGTATGCCAGAACAGCTCCTTGTCAGGAAATTAATCAAGCTGCACGAGAAGTATATGGTATATGTCAATGGTTGCTCTAAAAATCACCACCACTTTCACATGGCTCTGAGTGAGGATTTGGAGGTAGTTTTGAATGAGGCTATTTCTGGAGGTCTAGCTTTGCTTAGAGAAGGTCAGGTAAAGGATATTTTGGGAACATATAGACTTGACCAGAAAGTACCTCAAGGCTTTGAAGCTGTTGCTAATCTATTTAAAAAGCATGATACTGCTGAAGTTACAACCTTGGTCCAACAGGCTGAAAAAGCTGCAAGTAACCGGGCTTCAAATGAAACTGGCATGCAGGAACAGCTCTTTATCAGATATATAATCAAGTTGCATGATAAGTATTTGGCATATATCAATGATTGCTCTAGAAATCACTTTCTATTCTGCAAGGCTCTGAATGGGGCTTTCGAGGTCTTCTGCAATAAAGCTGTTTCTGGGAGTTCAGTTGCTGAATTAATTGTTGCATTCTGTGATAATATCCTCCAAAAGGGTGGGAGCGAAAAGTTGAGTGGTGATCAGGGCATAGAAGAAATGCTTGAGAAGGTTGTTAGGATCTTGCTTCCTTATATCAGTGACAAAGACCTTTTTGCAGCATTCTACAGGAAAAGACTTGCTCGTCGGCTATTGTTTGATCGGAGTGCCAATATGAACCATGAAATGAGTTTTCTATCAATGCTGAAACAGGAATGGGGTGGACATTTCACATCAAAGATGGAGGGAATGGTCACAGATTTGACATTGGCTCAGGAAAATCAGAAGAGCTTTGAGGAATATCTTTGCAGTAACCCAAATCTAAATCATGGGATGGACTTGACAGTCACTGTTCTTAAGACTGGTTTCTGGACAAGTTTTAAGTCATTTGATCTTAACCTGCCTACAGAGATGGTGAAGTGTATTGAAGCTTTCAAAGGATTTTATGAAACAAGGACTAAATACAGAAGACTCACATGGATTTATTCATTGGGCACTTGCTATGTTAATGGACAATTTAAGCCAAAGGATATTGAATTGCTTGTGTCAACATATCAGGCTGCTCTCCTGTTACTCTTCAATAATGCAGAGAGATTGAGTTATTCAGAAATATTAACTCAGTTAAACCTTCCCCATGACGACTTGGTTAGAATACTTCACTCTATGTCCTGTGCTAATTACAAGATACTTGTTAAGGAGCCAAATACAACGACTATTTCACCAAATGACAGCTTTGCGTTCAACTCTAAGTTCACAGACAAAAGGAGAAGAATTAAGATCCCTCTCCCACCAGTAAATGATGCAAGGAAGGAAGTAATCGGTGATGTTGATAAGGACAGACGATATGCTACTGATGCTACAATCGTGCGGATTATGAAGACTCAGAAAGTTTTGGGTCATCAACAATTAGTTATGGAGTGTGTTGAGCAGTTAAGACACATGTTCAAGCCTGACATCAAAGCAATTAAGAAACGCATCGAAGATCTTATCACTCGTGATTACCTGAAGAGGGAGGAGGAAAACAAGAACATATTTAGATATGTTGCATGAGACAAATACTGCTGGGAGTCTTCATATAATTTTGGTTATACTGCAATTACAAGAGCATGATTATTGTTTCTTTAGATTCTGAATTGCCTATCATACTGTGCAGTTTTTCGAAATTTCTAGGATTTTGGAAGGAGAGTGGAGAAAGTTTTTTCAATTTACCTAGGAAATGATGTGAATAGATGTAAATATTATTCTCTTACATTTGCTTTCATGGTGTTGTTATAAACATTTTCTTGCTGCCTAGCTAATTAGAGTGAATAGGACTTTGACTAGCTATATACCAAAGAACTGAAGAAAACTTTTCTTCTGGTGTGTTATATAACTGTCAAGTAGTTAAGTGGGATTTCCTTGTCCACATTCTTCTTGCCTTATAATATTTCATCACTATGCTCAAGTAAATTAGAAGCTGCATTACAACTGTTACTCGTCGTGTATTTTGCTAGTTCTTGGCGGCTTCAGCCAAGCTGGTTCAAAAGAAATATAGTTGCGCGGATGTGATAATGTGGTTAGGAACTGTAGATACTCAAGTATGCCTTGGAGACCTTTTCCTCCATGTATGTTCTCAACTGAAACTCTTCACTGCTGCATGGTGCTGATACCAAAGTGGAACTGCGAAACAAAAAAGCTCTTTTTTCCTCGAGTCCCTTTTGGCTCATTTGAGCTTCAAGCATCTGTTAGAAATCGGTAACTCTTATTTAGGTTCAAACTGACCGATTCGAAGAGCAAATCCATCCGTTAAGTCTATGGGTCAGAATATTGTTTACTGCTTTTTTTACGTTTGTTTCCACCAGTTGGGTCATGACACTATTCATTTATTGTAAATAAGAAAATTATGATGTGAACAAACCTATTGACAAAGACACAAAGTGATTAAATATTTTAGGTGAAAAGGAAAGGCACTAACAGATTGGTACTCGTGTAGACCTTTTTTTTTTTTTTCTCTAACATAATTAGTTTTTTTTTTTCTATAAACGAACTTGGAGTGATAAAAATGAAAGACTGTTTGGTTATTCCAGTTGGTACATTTGTAGAGAGTGTATTCCCATGACATGGGTTCAAGTCTCCTCAACTCAGTGGGATCCAGCCGATGTGTGTCATTTTCAGCAAAGCAATTGGGTCAAGAATCTCGTTGCAATTAATTAGTAGTAAATAATTCACTTATGAATTATATTTCGTTTTAATTGTCACTTTTTTGTATGGATTTTTTTAGTCTTCAACAATCAGTTCTTGGATTGAATGGGACCCTGTAAGAATCAAGTTCTTGGATGGAATGGGATCCTGTACGAATCAAATATGGACTTGTCACAAATTATCATAATGTATATGATGATTAGCTTAATATCAATCCTAGTTTAACATGGATACAAATTGAAAATCAATATTGTAACTTAATGAAAGAGTGTATCAATTCATTAAGGTAAGTAATTCAATTATTGGTCTGCAAGAAAGACTACAATGATGTGATACATTAAGAATCTAACTAGGAAACCTAAACCGATATGGACTACTTTAATGGGAAGCTTTTTGAGGTTTAAGTCTCTTATATATATGGATGAATTGGTCCCTGTTGCTACCACGATTATTGCATTAGCTCTGTTCATTGAGAAGCAAGGTTGGTAAGCAACAGAAAGCTATATTCTAGTGATCGAGTTTGCAGCTGCAGAAGATGGAATCCATGCCTGTGATTGCTGAAGGTAAGTTTTGGTCTTTTGTGATTGTTGTCGAGTTGTTTTGCATGTGATTCTGAGCATGAATATATGGTTTTACAATTGGTATCAGAGCATAGGCTCACAAATATGAATTAAGTATTGCTTGACATGAAAATCGTTTTAGGGTTTTGCAAAAAAAAAAAAAAAAAAAAAAAAATTTGCTATACGGGTCAGCCTGTTAACAACTCTAGGCCCAGTCACAACACACGGACTATCCAAGCCCAAACCCGACCAAAACATGAAGAACAGGTGACCGTTGTATTACAACGGTTAGTTTTGATCAAGATGAAGGTCTGGGACTGGATTCGGAAACGCGCGGGATGTTTTCATCTCGAGAAGGGATTCAAAACTCCAACTGCTGTGAATCAAGAAGCCAATAGAGTCGATTGCTGCATCTGGATATCGAATTCATGCTTCCGCTGAGATTTTTTGCAGCAAATTGGGGAAAAGGCAAAATCAGGTTTTTCTGTGAAAATTGGTTTCGATTCATAGCATGATAATTGAGTTTTTTGATTGTGCTCAAGAACTCTAGTTGCATTCCCGGCGTGCGTTAGGCTAGAGTAGATGGTGACCGGATGAAATTTACAATTTCTTGATTGTTCTGTGGTTTCTTGGAATCGAAACAATTTTGGTTGTGCTTGAATATGCATGATGAATTGATTGCTTATATGGTATTGCATCTGTGATCGTGTGACAATGTATGAAGAATCAGAATCTCCCAAAACTTTACACATTGTAGAAATTGACAGATGCAAGAGCTTAATTTTCTTATAAAGACAATGATCTGGGTAGAATATAAAGTTAAAAGCTCATGAGTTTTGTGGTTTTCTGTTGGCATAAGTGAACATGGTGCATAAAGCATCCTTCATTGATGTTGGCAGAAAGCATATGGTATAACAAAACTGAAATTGTGTCTTGTGTTTTAAGACTATACTTTAGTTTATCTTCCAAAGAAGTGGTCAAGTATGGTCTTAGAATGCAAGACAGCAGTATGCATGCTTAATGGAAATATATTTGGATACTTGGAAATTTTTCTTCTGTTTAAAGATGTGGATGAATCTCCTTGGATAACATATTTTGATTAAACATGGCATATTGATAAAGAACTACAGAATATTAGGCTTCTGCTCAAAAGTGATGCTTAATATTGTTTTATGTATGGACTGACATGAATGCAAGTATGGATTGTTTAGGTTTTCTATATGATCTTGTATTGGATTGTTCTTGTTTAATTTAGTAGCTTAAAACTTAATAAAACACAAAAAACTTAAAAGTTATTTTCTTTACAAATTGAGAACTCACTTGGATTTTGTTTTGATGCTAACTGGAACCAACTATAGAGCTTGGCTAGACTCTGTAGAAAATTATATGGGAATGCATGAGAACATATACTATTGCTTTACTGAGGATAAGTCTGCAGAGTTAAATGATAAGAGCACCAAGAAAGAAACTGATCTTTACAAGAAGTGGCATAGATCCAATAGAATGGCTAAAAATCTTCTGTACCTCTATGTCCAAGACTGTCAGGGGAAGTATAGAAGAGCTTGAGCTAGCATCAGATTTTTTGGAACTCATAGCTGCTAAGTTTAAGGAAAGTGAAAAAGCATAAGCAGCTAGGCTAACTAAGGAGTTTCATGATTTGAAGTACACGGGTTCAGGTGGAGTTAGAGAGCATATTATGAAGATGATCAATATAAATGGCAGACTCAGAGAGCTCTTGATGGGGGTTAGGGATGAGCAGGTAGTGCATTATGCACTGCATTCCCTACCTAATAGTTTTAGCCATCTTAGAACCAGTTACAATTCTCAAAAGGGAAATTGGACTCTAGATGAACTTATATCCATCTGTGTAGATGAGGAAGCAAGACTCAGGGAGCTCTTGATGGGGGTTAGGGATGAGCAGGTAGTGCATAATGCACTGCATTCCCTACCTAATAGTTTTAGCCATCTTAGAACCAGTTACAATTCTCAAAAGGGAAATTGGACTCTAGATGAACTTATATCCATCTGTGTAGATGAGGAAGCAAGGATCAAGGAAGAAAAAGAACCTGCTACAGCCATAAACCTCATAGAGAAGCCTAAAAAGAAAAAGCCCTAGAACAAGTTGAAGCCCACAAAAGCCATAACTAAGAGTTCAACAGCTGCAGTGGCCAAGGAAAACAGGCCATTTAGGTTCAAGTGCTACTTTTGCAAAAGAGTAGGACACATGAAAAAGGACTGCACTGGCTACAAGAACTGGTTAGCCAAAAAGGGTAAGATTTTTTCTAATTCAATTTTTTCCTTAAAAATTAATCTTATAAATGTTGAACCACAGTCTTGGTGGATAGATTCAGGCTCACCTATTCATATTACCAATTCTTTGCAGGGATTCATAAGGAGGAGAATCCCAAAAAGTGATGAAGTGAACCTGTGTGTGGGCAATGGCATGAGAGTGGCAGTCAAGGCTATTGGCACCTTAAAGCTTGATTTAGGATTAGGAAAATTGTTAGTTCTCTGGACAATGTTTTTTATGTACCTTCCATGAGAAGGAATTTGGTTTCAGTTTCTTTTTTAGTAAAATCTGGTTGTAGACTTGTTATTGATAGTAATGAAATTCTTATTTCTAAAAATTCTGTTCAAATTGGTTCTGGTGTTATTGAATGATTATTGGGGAATTTGATTCTACACCCAAATTCACACACCCCTTTTAGAATAAACCCATCCATAAGAGTGTTTTAATATAAACCCAAACCAATTAATTAGGTTTATTCAAAATAAAAAAAAACCTATTAAATAGGATAAATATTAAAACCCAATGTTGTTAAGAATTACTAAAGCTGCCACTATCAAATTCCCCATTCTCCTATTAAATAGGATTAATAGTCAAAATCATCTAGCAAAGATTATGGAGTTTGATTGACGTTATTGTTGTTATTACCTTCACTTTAGGTTTTAATCAGTACTTAATTTTAGGTGTTTACATTAATCTCATTATTATGATACAATGATGAATTTTTGGTATGTTTCTTTCTATATATAGAAGCTAAGGAATTCATACATCATTTTTTCTTTGGGTGGAGACCTTTCACAAAGTTGCATATGATTTCAAAGGATGATTTCAAACGACCTATTCATGAGATTTATTTCATCAATTTCTTATGGGTTAGAGACTTTCTTTCAAATAGGTACATATATCATATTCGTAATTCAAATTACCTATTCATTAGATTTATTTAGTATAATATATTTGTTAATCCCTTGATTTTGTGTAAAGCTTGAATTGGATGGATTTTTAGTAATTAGAAATTTCAATTTATGAATCTGGTACAAAACTTAGTTTCATTCCTTCAAAATAGAATCGTTATTTCTAATTACCTGATACTTAGATTGCTTTAATATGTAATACCTATGATTTAGATGTTTGTTTTTGTAGTTTTAAATTATTTGTGTGACTCTATATCGTAGGTTGTTTATTCCATAACCTATAGTAGTACATTGACAATTAATATACCTATAATTTAGATAATATATTTTGGATATATGTATGTAAATCCTAATAGAGTTTTACCTTTGAAATAGATCTATGAAGGTAATTTGCAATTGTATAAGGAATCACAACATGCAAGGCACTAGTAGTTGGGAGATTTTTGAAGACTACATTGCAAAGTGCTAGTCGAGATGACGGATGAAGTGTTATAATGGTCTTTATATTAGGTTCGAAAATATAAAGTTTATATTTCAATTGTAAAAACAAATTTAAAATTGTTTATTTCAATACTGGATGAACGTCATTTACGGTTGTACTCATTGTCCCTATTTCAATAAATTTTTAGGCTTATTCCTTCAAAAAGAATGTGTATTTAAATTACCTTGATATTAGAAATAAGTTTCTTAATATTGTAAAGTTCATTTTCAATTGTAAAACAATGAATGATAATAATGAGTTTGCTAAATTATAGTGCAAAAACTCTTGCACATTCAAAATTATTCAATGCGCCAAAATTAAGGGATAATTATATATTAAGCAAACCCTACAGTTACACATAACTATTATGTGGTCCTTGACCACCCCATAGAATCAGGCACCCATGTGGAGAAAAATGTAGGGGTGAAAAAAAAAATCTTAAAGCAATCAATCTACATCAAGTACATTTTACATGGGCTAATTACATTAACTCGACCATTTTAGAAAATTAATGAATATGGAATGATTGTATAACTACACCTATTAGAACAGATAAGGAAAATAACATAGCTTAATGAGAGGATGTTTAATCATGTCAATAAAGAGAAATATTTATATAATAGAATCTGATAATACACAAGCTGGAGGATAGGATGTTTAATCACGTTGACATATCTAATGATAGGAATATCTCCACAAAAGGATGTTATCTCCACAAAAGGATGTTTAATCACGTTGAGAAATCTACGAAATCTAATAGGAATATCTACATAAACACATCTACTAAAAAATAGCAAATATATAGATCAAATCTGAAAGGAAGAGATACATATACAATAATTAAGGCAATTAATATTTTAAATAAGGAATATCTACACAAACATATCTTCTAAAATATGGCATCAGTTACATACAATAATTAAGGCGATTAATCACGTTGAGATATCTAATAATAGGAATATCAACACAAACATATCTACTAAAAAAGGGCAAATATATAGATCAAATCAGAAAAGAAGATATACAATAATTAAGGCAATTAACCGTCTTTAAATAAGGGAAAATAAATTGAATGTATAAAATTCTAATTTGTGTTGATAACTGATGCCATATTTAAATTCAAAAAAAAAAAATCAACAGCTATATTTGATGCATATTTTCCTTATTCAACCAGAAGGGTAAAATAGTCAAACTAAAAAAAAACGTGAAAAAACTTAATTATAGACTTAAAACCTATAAGGAAGGTTCAAAATGTGAATGGGTGTAAATTAAAAGAAAACATATGGTTGGGTTTTTCTTAAAAGGGGCTTCATTTTTTGGGTTTTTTTCTAATTTTCTCATGATTATTTACAGTTAAATTGTTCAATGACTCAAGAAGAAATTTTACTTGTTGAAAATAACACAAACAGTACTAGCACTTTAACAGGTGTTAAAAGAACCAAACTAAATGAAAAGTCTGCATTTTTGTGGCATAGAAGACTCGGCCATGTTTCAAAAGAGAGACTGAAAATTTTGGTGAAAAACAAAATCCTAAATGAACTTGATTTCTCTAATCTAACAGACTGTGTGGAATGCTTTAAGGGAAAAATAACCAATACAAGGAAGAAGACTGCATATAGAAGCCAAAATTTGCTAGAACTCATACACACTGATATATGTGGTCCATTTAGGCATCAAACTATCTGTGGGAATGTATATATATTTCATCACATTCATTGATGATTTCTCTAGATATAGTTATGTTTATCTACTTTCAGAAAAAGCACAAGCATTGAAAGCTTTTCAAATCTTTAAGTCTGAGGTAGAAAATCAACTAGAAAAGAAAATCAAAACAGTGAGATCAGATAGAGGTGGTGAGTTCTATGGCAAGTACACTGAATCCGGCCAACAAAAGGGTCCATTTGCCTTGTTTTTGCAAGACAATGGAATTAAAGCTCAATATACAACACCCTATAACCCACAACATAATGGTGTTGCAGATAGAAAGAATAGGACTCTTTTGAACATGGTTAGGTGCATGATGTGTACAACTGGTTTGCCTAAATTTTTGTGGGGTGAGGCTTTAAAAACTGCAAATTATATTTGCAACAGGACACCTAGCAAAGTCATAGAAAAGACTGCTTTTGAGCTTTGGTGTGGCAGGAAACCTAGTCTTCATCATTGCCATGTTTAGGGATGTCATGCAGAAGCTAGGATTTATAATCCAAGCTTGAATAAACTTGATCCCAAAACTGTTAGTTGCTATTTTATAGGTTATCCAGATAAATCTAAAGGCTATAAGTTATATTCTGCTCACCACTCACCTAGGATTTTTCAAACTCATCAAGTAAAATTCCTAAGTGAAAAAGTTCACAATACAAATCTTGAGGATTTAACCTCAGATTTTGAGGAAATTGTGTCAAATGAGAATATAAATGTAGCATTGCCTTTAGAACAAGAACCATTAGCAACTGAAACTGTTACAGAAAATCAAGATGCACAAGATCAAGTACCTGATCAGGAAATGCATCTTGATGATCATCAAGCTGAACCAGAAATTTTACCTGAACCAATCCTTGATGAAGAACCTCAAAATCCTCCAGTAGCTCAACCTAATCCTGAAAATCCTCAGCCTAGAAGATCACAGAGACCAAGAAAACCAAGTTATGGGGGGGGGGGGGGGAGTGACTACATTGTTTATCTGCAAGAAGCAGAAATTGAAATGGACTGTGCAGAGGACAATGATCCAACTACATTTAATCAGGCCATTGAAAGTAGTTAATCTCATCAATGACAGCTAGCAATGGAAGTAGAAATTGATTCCATGAGCCAAAATGCAGTTTGGGAATTGGTTGAACCTAACCCCAAACAGAAGCCTATAGGTTGTAAATGGGTTTTCAAAACCAAAAGAGATGCAAATGGCAATGTAGAGAGGAGAGACACAAGGCAAGGTTAGTTGCCAAAGGTTTCACACAGAAGGTGGGCATTGACTTTACTGAGACTTTTTCTCCAGTTTCTACAAAAGACTCATTTAGGATAATCATGGCTTTAGTGGCTCATTTTGATATGGAGCTGCACCAGATGGATGTTAAAACAGCTTTTTTGAATGGTGAATTAGATGAAGTGATTTATATGAGGCAGCCAGAAGGTTTTGTACAAGCTGAAAGTGAAAACTTAGTGTGCAGGTTAAGAAAATCAATTTATGGCCTAAAACAAGCTTCTAGACAGTGGTACAAGAAATTTGATTATGTGATTTCTACTTCTGGATTTACAGAAAACCTTGTTGATGAGTGTGTTTACTTGAAGACAGTTGGGAACAATTTTATTTTCCTAGTTCTCTATGTGGATGATATACTTTTGGCTAGCAATAACCTGAAACTTCTTAAAGATACCAAAAGCTTTCTGTAAAGGAATTTTGACATGAAAGACTTAGGAGAAGCATCCTATGTACTAGGTATTGAGATTAAAAGAGATAGGGCACAGAGACTACTTGGTTTGTCTCAACAGAATTATGTTACCAAAATTTTAAAGAGATTTGGTATGGAGAAGTGTGCAGCTGGAGAAGTTCCCATGTCCAAAGGAGATAAACTAACCAAGAAGCAAAGTCCCAAAAGTGATATTGAAAAAGAGAATATTGAGTCAAAGCCTTATGTCAGACTTGTAGGAAGTCTCATGTATGCACAAGTCTGCACTAGGCCAGACTTGTCTTTTACAGTAGGGATTTTATCAAGGTTCCAATCCAATCCAGGCCATGAGCATTGGGTAGCTGGGAAGAAAGTGTTGAGGTACCTGCAGAGGACTAAGAATTACATGCTAGTGTATAGGCAAGTGGAGGATCTGAAACTTGTTGGATTTTCACACTCGGATTTTGCAGGGAATTATCCAGACTCCAAGAAGTCTACTTGTGGATATGTGTTCATGCTTGCAAGAGGTGCCATTGCTTGGAAGACCATGAAACAAACACTTGTTTCAACTTCCACCATGCAAGCTGAATTTATTGCAGTATATGAGACTGTGTGTGAAGGACTTTGGATCAGGAATTTTTTGATGCAGACCAAAGTGTTGAGTCACATTGTGGCTGGAACTCTTGTGATTTATTGTGATAATGAAGCAGCTGTTTTCTTTAGCAAGAACAGTAAAAGATCAAATAATTCCAAGCATATTGACTTAAAGTATTACAGTGTTAGAGAAAGAGTAAGGCATGGTGAAATAGCTGTTTTGAGTATTGACACAAATTCACAGCTAGCAGATCCTTTCACCAAGGCATTGTCAGTGGCTGTATTCCAGAAGCATACAGCAAGCATTGGAGTTTTGGCTAACTTAGATGTTTAAATTCAGTGAGAGTTTGTCCAGTTGGAGCATTTTAAAATTCTGAGGTTTTTGAGTTCTTGTGTTTTCAGTTGTGATCTTTTAGTTTTGTTTATCACAACTTATTTGTAATGACAGTTTAAAGTTATAAATGAAATTTTGAGGTATTTTCAGAATTTGGTTATTGCTGCAGCTTTTGTTAAATGTTCTGAAAGTTGTCGATTTTTATACTTGCTATCAGATGGCTTAAATCATGTATATATAGCATGATGTTATGGTTCAAGCAATAATTTTAAGCCATCAGTGTTCAAAAAAATTTGCTTGAGTTTCTGGTTTATGAAACATAAAGTAGGACTTGGTATATGCCTTCTTGTTGATACACATTAGCATATATCGTATCACTTTTGGATTGACATATGTAGATTGCAGGAGCTTGTGTTTGTGGTTTTGAAACTCTGCATTTTTGTTAAAATGTATACTGTTTCTTGCTCTGCATAAGTAACTGTGATTTGACCATGTTGGAATGGATTTATGATTCAAGTTTGTTATCTGGCGCGCACTTTGGTAAGTTAAATTAGTTTTGATATTATATGGTGCAAATCATCAAGTATAATATGTGTCAGTCCAAGGGGGAGATTGTAAGAATCAAATATGGACTTGTCACAAATTATCATAATGTATATGATGATTAGCTTAATATCAATCCTAGTTTAACATGGATACAAACTGAAAATCAATATTGTAACTTAATGAAAGAGTGTATCAATTCATTAAGGTAAGTAATCCAATTCTTGGTCTGTAAGAAAGACTACAATGATGTGATACATTAAGAATCTAACTAGGAAACCTAAACCGATATGGACTGCTTTAATGGGAAGCTTCTTGAGGTTTAAGTCTCCTATATATATGGATGAATTGGTCCCTATTGCTACCACGATTATTGCATTAGTTCTGTCCATTGAGAAGCAAGGTTGGTAAGCAACAGAAGACTATATTCTAGTGATCGAGTTTGCAGCTGCAGAAGATGGAATCCATGCCTGTGATTGCTGCAGGTAAGTTTTGGTCTTTTGTGATTGTTGTCGAGTTGTTTTGCATATGATTGTGAGCATGAATATATGGTTTTACAGATCCTGATTCTCAAAGTTATGCGTTGGATTCTAGGAAATGGAAGGGATATAAAGTTCTGGACTTTTAATTGGGTTCTTGATCACCCCTTAATAAGCTACATTCCGCAAGAAAAGAGGCATTCAATCAATATTGAGAAAACTGTGAGTGATTACATCATTAACGAAATTTGGAATAGGAACAAATTGGCTACTGTTCTGAACAGCCCTATTGTTAACCAGATTGTTGGAATCCCCATTCCAATTTCAGAACAGCAAGATGGGTACGTTGGACCTGCAACTCAAGGTAAGTATTCCATTAAGTCTGCCACTTGGCAACAGCTTTCAGACTTACAAAAACATGATCAAATTGATCTCATTAATAAACTCTGGAAATTAAATATTGGGTTATTATCACAAATGGTACCTGAACTATACCTCAATCTTATCGATAGTACATGAACTTCAATTTTTATCACAACCAGTACCCGAACTTTTCGATTTCATTTTAAATGGTACCTAAAGCCACCTCCGGTCACTATTCCGACTAAAAACGGCATGGGAGGCATAGTGATGATTTTTGATGATTTCAAGGGTTGCAATCATATATAGTGACGATTTTTTTGGTAATAGACTTGCCTTGAACTTGTTTCTTTTTCTTTTTCTTTTTTTAGATTTGGCTTTTTTGGCCAGAATAGTGACCGAAGGTGGCCTTAGGTACCATTTAAAATGAAATCGAAAAGTTTGGGTACTGGTTGTGATCAAAATTGAAGTTCAGGTACCATCGATAAAATAGAAGATAAGTTCAGGTACACCAAAAATTAAATTATTCAGATGGCTGCTTCTTCGGGGCAGGCTTAAAACTAGAGATAGGCTTTCAAAGTTTGGAGTTTTGGATGATAACACTTGCCCCCTTTGTCAAGAAGATAATGAAACAGCAAATCACTTATTTGGCTACTGCAAATTTGCTTCAGAAGTTTGGAAGCTGGCAAATGTTGACACCTCAGGAAACTGGGAAGAGGGTTACCTTAAGGTTTTTAAAGAGCTCTTTTGCTACAGCCCAATGATAGTGTCTTATTTTGCAAGCTTATAACTATATGTTGGCAAATTTGGAAAGCTAGGAATGATGTTATTTTTAGAAATACATCTCCTAGCCCGAGAACTGTCTCTATAGCTTCTGCTGCCACCGTGCTCAGCAGCTCCACCCAGCTGACCACGGTTTGAAGGGAGCTGCCAAACACCCAACCAAACTTAATACATTCGCGACCCCCTTCCAGAGATTTCATTAAAATAAACTTTGATGGATCTGTTTGCTCGAATTCTGCTGCGGGAGGCTTTGTGTTAAGAGATATTGACTGAAAGCTCTTGCTTGCGGCGGCTCGAAATTTGGGGAAGACTACGGTTCCGGTTGCGGAAGCCATCTCTTTGCGTAACAACTTAGCCTGTGCCCGAGACAAAGGCTACAAGAGGATTGAGGTTGAAGGGGATTCTAAGCAATAGACGCTGTCACAGGAAACATTAACCCTCCTTGGCGACTGATCACCCTTGTTAGAGATATTAAGTAGATTGCTTCTTGCTTTGATGCCATTTCCTTTAAATATGTTCTTAGGGAGGCAAATTTTGTAGCTGATGCAGTGGCAAATTTAGGACACACTGTTACCTCTGAAGCTACTTGGTCTAATAGATTTCTGACGGTAGCTTCAAGAGCCTTGTTGTTTGACCGTGTAAACTCTAGGTGCTCCAGAGGCTTTAGTATTTAATATTATTTTATTTCTTTCAAAAAAAAAAACAATCAATTCTTGGATTCTTAATTTAGCTTGCCAAATTTAATGTGTACAACAGTTGTAGATTGATAGAATTTAGGATTAATTTCAGTTTTCCTACCTGAACTTATGGGCATTCTTCATGTTAGTCCCTAAACTTTTAATTTCATCAAGAATACCCCTGGACTCCTAATTTTCATCAGCCGTGTCCAATTCTTCAAACTCCATCCAAAATTTCCGTCAACTGATGACGTGGCAAGAGACAGAAGGGCTAAAATGGTCAATTTACATTTCATCTGCCTTTTTTATTTGTTTATTTATTTTTATTTGAAGGGGATCATTTTCTTTTTCTTTTTTATATCAGGACCAAGCTCCACATCTTCTTCTCTGTCTCTGACACCAAGGATCTCCAGATCGTGAACCTCACTCTTACGGTTCTCTATCACCCTAAGGTGAATCGCCTCCATAAGATCTTCAAAACCTAGGGATCAAGTACGACGAGAAGGTCCTCTCTTCGGCAACCACAGGAAGGCCTCACGGCGATCTGCTTGTGAAGCTGGCGTCAGAGTCGCGGTGGTGGAAGTGCTCGAGCGGCTTTGATGGTGGCAGTGGGTTCATGGACGACTTGGGTTGCCGGTATTTGAATTTTGTTGGTTGGGATTTTCCTTTTCTATTTTGTTGCTGGGTTCAAGAACATAAATATGTAGAATTGATTGATTCAATTGTTGCAATCTGGATTCAATTGCTGGGTTTTCTTCTAGCTAGATGGCTTCAATTATCTGTGAATTTTTGGTGTTGTGGTTTCCAATTTGGTAGTGGAGATGAGAGATTGAGGAAAGCATATGGGTTTAGAAACCTGTTGCAGTTCTAAATTTAAGAATCTGTACAAGAAAAATGCATGCTTGGGAGTGATAGGCTTGAGATAAGACCATGGGATTAGATAGATTGACCGTAATATATAACTTGGAGAGGCTGCCAAATCTAGCACCATTCAATTTCTGATTCGATCGAGTGCGAGATGCGGAGCTATTCGTACACTAGGTCTGGGCAAGCTAAACTTGGTAGAAAAACCGAACCTGGAAGCCGTCAGAGTCATTTTGCTTCAGATCGAAGGGACTGATTGGTCGAGGTTCATTTTCCAGGTATATAACTATATACGCCTTTGTTTAACTCGATTTGTTTATTTCTAGGATCAAATTCTCTGTTTTCCGTTGGTAGAATGAGGAATTGAAATAAATCATGTCTATGAGTTGGATATAGAAAATCGGTGGGGAAGGGGATAGAGAAGCGCACGGTGGTCGACTGAATTTTGAATTAAAGACTAAAGGACTGGGTTTTGGAGTGCGAGATACTGAGACTCTCAGTCTGAGAGAGAGTTAGATCGCAGACTGCTGGAAAAAAAAACTGAACAAGACTTGATATTGTGGCTCAGAGTCTCAAAATCTTGGAGGAGATGTTGTGTTCATATAGAAGAAAGAATCTGTCAAGAAATTGTGATTATGTATGAATACAAGACTTAATAACGTGGAAGATATTATTCCTATAAAGTCCTTATTTTCATTTTAAAAACATTGGCTTTTAATTATTATTTATTTATAATTATAATCAAATAGGGTTATTATCGGAATTTCACCTTTCTGTCGTCTGCCACGTCATCAGTTGACGGAAATTTTGGACGGAGTTTGAAGAATTGGACACGGCTGATGAAAATTGAGAGTCCAGGGGTGTTCTTGATGAAATTGAAAGTTTAGAGACTAACATGAAAAATGACTATAAGTTGAGGTAGGTAAACTGGAATTAATCCTAAAACTTAAGTTTAGTTTCCTTTTTCGATTATTTGCAAGTTTTACATTATAATGGTAATTTTGTGTGATATGGTGCTTGTAGCATAATGTAATTTTGCATTTTTCAATTCCTCCTCCACAATTCAGTGGGATCCAGCTGATATGTGTCATTTTCAGCAAAGCAATTGGGTCAAGAATCTTATTACAATTAATTAGTACCACTTATGAATTTTGTCACTTTTTTGTATGGATTTTTTCAATCTTCAACAACCACTTTTTGGATTCTTAATTAATTTAGCTTGCCAAATTTAATGTGTGCAAAAGCTGTAGATCGAAAGAAGAAACTTTTTCAGTTATTTGCAAGTTTTACATTATAATGGTTTCGTGTGATATGGTGCTTGTAGCGGAATGTATTGTCATTTTTTTTTTTTTTGGTATTGCTGGCATTGAAAGGAATAAGCATTTATCATTCTGAAAAACTGCTATTTTGAGTTTATCAATATTAAGCAAAATCATGTTTTTAGCATAAAGGTGCTTGCTTCCACGGAAAGAAAACTGATATTGATTCCTCTTATTATAGTACATGGACCCTATCCTAGCCTCTAAAATTTGACATCAAACAACCAATTTTAGTTTCTCTACAACTTCTCTTCTTTCCATATTTGCTTTTTTATCAAAATAAGGAGGATAAAAACTTCCATCATCAAAATAAACTTTCCTTATTCAGATTTGCATCAAGGACTCACAGCGGAGAAATTGTGACTGCCATTTCTATTCTCATCACTCCTTAAGGATTAAAGCATTGATAGATGATAACTTCATCTACATACAACGATTCTTGTTGAATTATTATTCGTATTTGATTTAGCAGCTTTTACGCCAACTAATTTATTTTAATTGTTCATAGATATTCATTTTTGGGAGGGCCGGCCAATTGATTCTTCTACATATTTCAATGTTATTAGGTAATAAATTAATTACAAAAGATCTGATTAACTTTTGGGAATTTTGAACATGATCCAAGAAATATCGAAATATATCATAAAATTTCAGTAAGAATATCGACGATATAAAGAGATATTGAACTGAGAGATAGCTAGAATCTGATTCATCTAAATTTATTGTGTGAAGTTACATAAGTTTAATAAAATCACAATATATATTACAGATTTATACTGATAATAGGAAATATGTGAAGTTCCTTGTAAGATACGGTCAGGCACCCCAAAAAAGGATATATGGGCACTTATTGAAGTTAGTTTAAAAGGGAGAGAAGGCTTCCCTCAACATAGCACAATGTATACCATTCTCCCCGTGCAAAACTTCTAATAATTAGCTCTCACACCACGTTTGCCTCAGAAAAGAGAGATCGAGATGGCAATAGCACTGCTGCTGACAGCTTTATTTGTTTGTATATCAAGCCTGGTATTGAGAGCGCTTAACCAGTTGTGGTTTAAGCCTCGAAGAATTAGGTCAGTGCTTTATAAGCAAGGCATTCGAGGACCGAGACCAAGCTTCCCTTTCGGAAACATTCCTGAGATGCAGTCCTCCATCAAGATTCCTAGTGATGCTCAGCAACATGTGCACCACAATTGGGTTCCCTCCATATTCCCATATCTTCACAAATGGGAAAAAAAGTACGGTACGCACGTTTGGAATTACCATGAGATAAATTATTGACAACAAGTTTTACCTTATAGTAACTAGTTTAGTTAAAACATGCAGGTCCAATATACATGTACTCCACAGGGAGCAAGCAACACCTTTATGTGAGTGATCCAAATTTGTTAAGGGGGATCAAACAGCATAACACCTTGGATCTGGGTAAACCTACGTACCTGGGTAAGCCACTCCAACCCTTGCTAGGTGACGGAATTGTCAGGTCCAACGGACAACACTGGGCCAACCAGAAAAAAATCATTGCTCCCGAATTCTTCCTTAACAAGGTTATGGTAAGTATATGTATATATTTACATGTATGAGCACGCCTTCTAACTTCTTGTTATCTTTTAAATTAAATTAGTATGAAATTAAGAGATTTACCACCGCATGTAGGGCATGGTGGGTTTGATGCTGGAATCTACAATGAAAATAATGAAGGAATGGGAGAGCCGTATACAAGAAGTTGGTGAGGATTCGAATGTTCTTGACATGAGTATTGATAAGGATTTGAAGACCCTCTCCCGAGATATCATCTCCAGGGCTTGTTTTAGCAGCTCTTACGCTCAAGGAAACCAGATTTTTGAAAAGATTTCTCTCATGCAGGAAGCTTTGTCGAAACCAAGTTTGCTTTTCGGCTTTCTAAATTTCAGGTTTGTCATTTGGGCCTTCCCAATTTCAAAGGGAACTCTAGCCTAATTTTTTTTTTCTTTAATAAATGGAGGGAGAGTGCTCTTCCACCATCATGTGATTGTCTATCCACCTAATCTTCAGGTTTCTTCCTTTTAACAATGACAAGAAGATATGGAATTTAAGGAGAGAAGTGGACGCTATGTTGCTCGAAATAGTGAGGCATCGCCAATCCGGTGGTGGTGTCCACAATGCACAAAAAGACCTACTACAAGTGCTACTAGAAAGTGCTGCTGCTGCTAACAATGGGAAGCATACACCTAAAACTGAACGTTTCGTTTTGGACAATTGTAGAACTATCTACTTTGTTGGCTCTGAGACCACTTCTCTGACTGCATCATGGACCTTGATGCTTCTTTCTTTGCACCCCGAGTGGCAGGAGCGTCTTCGAGCTGAGATTATTGGCATTTGTGGGGATCATGATCGACATGAACTCCATCGTTGCTTACAAGACATGGATACGTTAAGCAAATTAAAAATGGTACGGACGTACTTGAACTAATTACTATTATTATTTCTATAAATAAATTCAAAACTGTTGTTACATTAATTGATTTATCTCTGCAGTTAACAATGGTGATTCAAGAGAGCCTGCGTCTTTACGCACCAGCTGTCCTAACACCACGGCAAGCTCTAGCAAACATGAAATTGGGGGATCTTGATGTGCCACAAGACATGATCATATGGATAGCCATTGCATCGTTGCACCGTGACCCAAAAAATTGGGGTCCAGATGCTAATGAGTTCAAGCCGGAGAGATTTGCAAATGGCGTAACAGAAGCATGCAAATTTCCAAATGCATATCTGCCATTTGGTTTTGGGAGTCGACTGTGTATAGGCCAGACGTTTGCGATGATGGAGCTGAAGATAGTACTCTCTCTATTACTATCGAAGTTCTCATTTTCGCTTTCACCAAACTATCACCACTCCCCCGTTTTGAAAATGGTATTGGTGCCAGAACATGGCATCAATCTCCTTGTTAGGCGTGTTTAGGCAGCAGCTTATCAATTATGTATGCATAAATGTTATGAAATAAAAGTTTTATTTAAAAATTTCCTTTATTAAAGCACACAACTGAAATTAAAAATCATAAGCATATAAACAACATAGGAAACAAATTGAAAAGCACAACTGGATGCAAGTTTGGCCAGACACTAGATATGGTAGATGTTTGAATAATTGGCTAATGTCTGGCCAAACTTGCATCGATCTAGTTGTGCTTTTCAATTCAAACTCTATGAGATTTTTTTGAAGGTTTGAGTGAGTGTACTCATATCTAATGTGTGAGACTCTATAAAATTCAAGGAGTTAAGATGAAATTATTTAAGACTAAGATTAATGATCTCGATAATTACTAAGAATGATCGGGAGTCATTTTCAAGGAAGTGACATCTGCAATTTGAGAACTCGATAATTAAGTACACATCATGATGAGTTCGTTAAAATTTTCAAACACTTGAGCAATTTCTTATGAATTTTGGAAGTTTAAAGAAAAAAGAAAAAAAAAATACCAAATGAAGAAAAGGAAAAGAAAAATCATGTTGTGAGATCTGGACCATTGCTTTTACCACTGATTGATCTGGATCGTCGGATTGGTATTTATATATATAGGCCCAGATCAGTTTGGAAGGAACCGAACTTCCCGAGCTGGTGATCCGTTTTCTCAACCCGGTCAGTTCTCTCAACTCCGACAAAGGCTGCAGGCGAGACCGGTGGCAGTCTCTTCGTCTCGAAGTCGCCAACCACACTCTGTTCATTTATTGCTCAACCGACGACATATGAAAGAGTAATGGAGCTCCAAAGCGTTGGAGCTGTACAGGAAAGTATACTTGCATTTTGGTTTCGATTAAGATTTGGAAAAATTGGGTTTCTCGGCCATCGCTTGTTTTATTATGCATGGCGTTGGTTTTGGTCTTTGCAGTCTCAGTTGGGATCACGAACTGGGTCTCTGCATCTATACTGAAGTTTGGTTTTGCTTAGTTCACAGAGTTGATCAAATTGGATATAAATCCTTCTTTGGGCTAGCTAGCTATTAACGTTCTAAGTTGCTGGAAGGAAGCTTTTGTTTTGATTCCAACCCAACCTGTTGATAATGGCTTGGGTTCTGTAAAGGCAGAGGTTGTCCAAGTGATGACATTCCAAGTATGCAGAGAAGATAGTTGGTATATGTGTGCACCCTGCGATTAGTTCAAATTGAATGGCACAAAGATGATCGAGGGCGTTGAAATATGAGGTTGAACAATTTGACAAAGGTAAACTACGAGTACTAATCTTTGCGTGATTTTGACATCTGCTGAAATAGTTGGATAATGGTTATGTCTATAAATCTATAATGAAAGCATGGTTTTGCTTAAATGACAGAACCTTGGAACGAAGATAGGAAATCTTGGAATTTGGCCGTCTCAACGAGTAGTTCATGCTGCTATTGATACAAATTTAATTCCGTAGTGTAAACAACTAAACATGAATGTTCAATTCTGCTTGTTGTGAAGGCCAGGAAAACTGAAGGTTGATGCTTGAGGTCGAGTTTCAATTCGATAGCAAAATGGAATGTGTATGAAATAAGGTAAACAATGTCCCTGAGCCTAAGAGTTGTTGTATAATTCGTTTTGCTGCGACTTGGATGGTATGTTTTTGGCTTAGTTTTCTATGGAGATAAATTCTGGACTCCCAAACTAGAGCATGGTTTATGATTTCCTTCTGGGAATTGGCATGTGAGTTTAGTATAGTCTTGGACCTTTACATGGAATTTATATGTAATTGTGGAGTTATTTAAAGATGGATTTGGATGCATCTTGAGTTAGCATGTAACTATGACTTTGGTTTGTGTATTAACAATGGTCATTGGGATTTTAATATAAGAGTTGATGTTGATCAAGAAAGGAAGATGAGTTTATTAAAATAGTAAATGGGTGCCCAAAGTAATTTGGTATCTTATATCTAATGAGAACATAACTACTTTTTGAGTCACTGATCAAGCATTTTTACAAATATTAATGATCAAGTGAATATTGTTTGGTGTGACGAGTATTGTTGAAAAGCATTCTTATGATACTTGAGGTGTTGTCGGACTTAGGAACTCCAATTTTCCGGAATGTGAAAAGTGGTGGTGCTGGCCTAAGAAAATGAATGGACTCAAAGCTGCTATATTCCAGATAGTGATTTTATTGATAACAGAATGGAAAATTCTATGGAGGTTATGAGAGATTTTTTCCCTGATGTAGCTGATGACATTTTTAGATTGCCACTCCCAATTGAGGAGTCCAGCGATAAACCGATTTGAGCTGCTGAGAGTGCAGGTACACTCACCGCCAAGGCAGCTTATGTTTTTCTCTCTGAGTAGCAGCCTAGGCTAGCTTGGGCCAGAAGAATTTGGAACCGTGCTATTGAGCACAGTAAGAGATTAGTGACTTGGAAATTTTCGCTGAAAAAGATCTCAACTGAAGAGCAGTTGCAGCGGCGTGGCAGAACCCTCTGTTCTTGCTGCTACTTGTGCGTTGCGGCGACATAATCAGTGCAACAACACCTCTTTGTGAACTGTGCGGTAGCTGCTGATATATGGGGCTGGATCTTACCACTTTTCAGACTTCATTTCAATCAGGCCTTTGAGATTAGTGAGCTTTGTCATGATAATTCAAGCTGCTTTGGTTCTTATCGGTTTGCAATATAATCTGGTGCGTCTGGAATGAAAGAAATAATCTGAAGCATGATGAGGATGTTTTCAATCTCTACGAGTTTAAACAAAAGCTGACTCTTTCAATTAGGGAATCGACGAGATTAATCTTTGGTTCCTCCTCCACTTCACACTCTGTTCCAATATTTGGTCTTCTGGGCTGGTCTCAACTGCGGCCTGTAGCTCCAAAAATTGTCTAGGTAATTTGGCGTCCTCCTTCTTCTCATTGGATTAAATTGAATACAGATGGGCCATTCCATGATCAGCATCTGCAGGCAGGTTACGGTGGTGTTTTTAAGGGTATCGAGGCCTCTTTCTTGAGTGCTTTTACTAAAAGGTGGTTGCCCGATGTGCTCTTGATGCGAAAATGCTTGCAGTAATCGAAGCAATTAGCATCGTAAGTTCAAAGGGGTGGTTGAATTTGTGGGCAGAGGTGGATTCCTTGATTTTGCTCAAATATTTCAATGACCCTTTGTGGGAGTGGTCAAATTCTGCTGGGCCCGCAATTAAAGCGATTAACTCCGTAGTTAGTATGACATTAAATTTCAGTCATGAATGCGGCGATTATTACGACAATAACTACACACAATGATTATGATTATAAGTGCGCAATGAATGACTATCATAAATATGCAATGAATGACGGTCGTAAGTACGCAATGATTAACTGTTATTAGTGCAGCAATAATTGTCATCATAAAGTGTGTAAATAAATGCAGCCATAAAAGCCGGAATAATGACGGCTTGCTCCCTAAGTAAGTCATCGCCTATATAAAGGAGGCTCGACGTCCAGGTAATCCATCGAATTCCAATTCTCTCTGCTCCATTACTAAGAAACATACTGACTTAGGCATCGGAGAGTTTTCTGTAGGTACCCCCCATTCTCCTCGAGCTGACGGTCAAACTCCAGGTCAACGCTCGAGGTAAGCTTCTCGATCGTTCCCGGTCAGCTCCCGCTCCAGTCCGCATTCATTGGTGAGTCAAACTCCTCTACGGAATTTTTCTGCACCAACAAGTGGCGCCGTCTGTGGGAAGCACTTTTCCCTAAAAAGTGATGGCGGGAGCTGCACCATTAGAAATCTCATTTCTGTCACTAAGGACTGGGAGTGATGGAATACAAGCCCCGAAGTGATAAAAGTCTGGGTAACGTAAACTAGCGTTCTTTCCTTTAGTAATCATATTCTGATTTTTTCCTTTTATATTTGAAATATATTTGTGCTTGGTGTTGTTGAAATGTATGTGTAAGGCTGGTGGCCAGAGTAAATACCCAAGGCCGGTGGCCAAGGAGAATAAAATTTTGTTGATCAGATTCAAAAGGAAATGGGGGCAATTCCATATCTCATGCTGAAAATGAATCTTCGCCTTGAGGAAAGAATCGAGGCGGCTAGGGCCCGAAGAAAGAATCGAGGCGGCCAGGGCCCGAGGAAAGATTCAGGGCGGCCAAGGCCCGAGGAAAGATTCGGGGCGGCCAGGACGGCCAGGGCCCGAGGAAAGAATTGGGGCGACCAGGGCCTGAGGAAAGAATCGGGGCGGCCAGGGCTCGAGGAAAGAATCGGGACGGCCAAGTTCGAGGAAATAATCGAGGCAAGATTCGAAACAGCCAGAGAATGGAAATTTCCTCTTAGGACTAGTGTCCAAAGAGAAAATTTGGGGGCATTGTGGGAGTGGTCAAATTCTGCTGGGCCCGCAATTAAAGCTATTAACTTCGTAGTTAGTATGACATTAAATTTCAGTCATGAATGCGGCGATTATTACGACAATAACTACGCACAATGATTATGATTATAAGTGCGCAATGAATGACTATCATAAATATGCAATGAATGACGGTTGTAAGTACGCAATGATTAACTGTTATTAGTGCAGCAATAATTATCATCATAAAGTGTGTAAATAAATGCAGCCATAAAAGCCGGAATAATGACAGCTTGCTCCCTAAGTAAGTCATCGCCTATATAAAGGAGGCTCGACGTCCAGGTAATCCATCGAATTCCAATTCTCTCTGCTCCATTACTAAGAAACATACTGACTTAGGCATCGGAGAGTTTTCTGTAGGTACCCCCCCTTCTCCTCGAGCCGACGGTCAAACTCCAGGTCAACGCTCGAAGGAAGCTTCTCGATCGTTCCCGGTCAGCTCCCGCTCCAGTCCGCATTCATTGGTGAGTCAAACTCCTCTACGGAATTTTTCTGCACCAACACCCTTTTAGTGTCCCTTGGCGTGTGCGCACACAATGGAGGAATTGTTTGCATATGTCTAAACATTTGAATATTCCCTAGCCTTTTCCTACATCTACAGGGAAGGAAATTCAGTGACAGACAGGCTTGCTAATTGTAGAACCTCACATGGTGACTTTATCTGGTGAGAGATGGTGCCTCAATTCTTGCATTCATCTTTTGGTCATGATTTCTCTGGGCGTCCCTATAAATTTGCTTAAGCTAATTTGTTTGTGGATTTCATTTCTGGGGTCCCAGCTTGTAATCTCTTTTTGTTTTGTTTTCGTTCTAAGTTGTAATGATTGGGATGATTTTGGTATAGTCCCCCATTTCCCTGTCTCTTGCTTTTTTCTCTTTTGTAGGATTGAGCCTTCCACCTAGGCTGAGTTCCAAACATCTTAGAAAAAATAAAATAAATAACGATGTGTGATTAGTTCTTTAGAGGTAGAGACAAAATAATGAAATTCGAATATCATACGATTGTTTATACGATAATTTATTTAACGGCCCAGATGGAAATTAAGAGCACAGCTAGCCATGCATAATTAATGTTCCTCCTTTTATTTAAATTGGCGGTGTCTCTGTTTGCTGTTCTTCTATTCAAAACTCATTACCAATCAGCGTTGATGCAAAATGAGATGAGCACCATATTGTGGCTGAAGACTTGCTATTGAGGAAGGGGCATGAGCATAGGATGGAGAAAGCTCAAAGGTGAAGTGCTGTAATATCAATGATAAGGCGAGTTTTGCTTCAATCATAGCAAAGTTTTGACCAATGCAAACCCGTGGACCACCTCCGAAAGGGAAGTATGAAAGTTGGCCCTTTGTAACCTTTGAAACTCCTTCTGCAAATCTCTCTGGCTTGAACTCCTTTGCATCATCTCCCCACAATTCTTCGTCATGGTGAACAAGGAGTATGGGCAATGAGATTTCGACTCCAGCTGGTAAAGATAATTTTCCAAGTTGCGTTTCCTTGTAAGTGTTTCGAGAAATCACGACTGCCGCTGGATATAATCGGAGAACTTCACGTAAAATCATGGTCACCTGTTGCATAATAAATTAAAGTCCTTAGATTTACAACAAATTAAGTAAGACCAACGAACTAATCCTACAAAATTATGATATATATGATCAAATTAGTTGTGTCATGACATTCAAAATAAGGACGGAACCAGTGGCAGCTGAGAAGCTACTGCAAACAAAGGTCGTTTCATTTTAGGGCAAGAAAGAGAGATTAATTGAACAACAAGAAGACGACCAAGACATCAAACAAATAAATTCATGACCAGTATGTATTCCAAGCAAATTTTGTATTGTATACTTACAATTTTTAGGCGAGTTAACCCATCAAAGCCTGGTTTGTTGCTTCCAAAGACTTGCAGAACCTCTTCTCGCGCACAAGTTTGCCAGTTCTGATATTGGCCAAGTAAAATCATTGTCCAAACAAGCAGCACCGCGGTTGTCTCTTGCCCAGCAAAGTAAAACAGCTTACAATCCTCGATAACTTCTTCAATACTCATCCCGAAGTTTTTGTTGTTCCCATGTTCATGAATTTCCTTGAGATTGGATTCCAGAAGTAGACTTAGTAGGTCGTCTTTAGAGGGTTCACCAGCCTTAATGGCCTCTTCTCTTTTATTTATAATTCCCTTGAGTGAACCTTTAATTTCTTTATCAATCTCCATCATCTTCTTGTTCATCTTAGTTGGTACAAACCTACACATCAGTTAAGCCAAACTTTTTGTGAAGATACAAAAAGAAGACAAGCACATTTTCCTCAACATGCAGTGGAATGACCTTCCAGAAACATGAGGGAAACAAAGCATTGCGTGCATTTTAGAACTTGAGAGAAATGGAAGCTGGGTTTGTTAATCTTCCCCAAATGTCTTTCTATTCTTCTACATGATTCATTATTTATTAAGTTTTTATTTCTTAAACTAAAAATTTCACAAAAGTAAGAGTTGAGATTTAATAAAATATTTCAATAGTTCAATCAGTCTAATTTAAATACGAAATTGATCTAGCTAGGTACAAACTGCATGTAGCGGAACACTAAAAGAGACTTGGACGTACTGTTACCTCCATCCTGGAATGTTAACACTTTGTAAAGCTTTTATTGAAAGTACTGCCTGCTCTTTCAAGAGTTCAAATATTTGCTTTCCTTCTTCATAGCTACTTCCAAATGATGTTCGACAAAGCGCATCATCTGATAAACTTTGGAGACTAGGCCAAACATCCAACTCACATGAACCCTCTTTGGAAACCAAGCTTTCCCATTCTTTAATCATCCCATTACAACTTTGGTGAAACGCTGGTAACATAGACTGTAACAGAACAAGCAAAACCAGAAATATCAAAATTATATGTTGACCAAACATATACCTAAACCAGAATGGTGGTAATATAGCTTATAAATAAATAAATAACTATAGGAGAGCGCATTGACACTTTGGTTGGCACTGCTGGTAATATGCATTCTACTTTGATAGAATCTAATGTTCATCGAACTAAGTTTTGTTGGGGTGATTTGAAAAATGATAAACTTCTTGGTTGAGATAAATCCTTAGAGTTCCTGGTTTAAACAACTCTAGATGAGAATTTTTTTAAGTTCCTCCAAAGTCTTAGAATAAAAAAATAAGGTCCAAATGAGGTTCATGAGACCCTTACCCTACCCACAGTCGGACACCTGTTGTACGTCTTGATATTTAATTCAATCGGCTATACTTAATTTTATTTATGTTTTATCTTAATTTCATATCCCTCACTTAAATGTTATCTTATTTATTTAATTAATAATTTTTTTTCAATTGCAAAAAAAAAAAAAAAATAGTAATAATAATAAAAAGTATCGTAATACCTTTAGCTTCTCCATATGGAAGGCTGGGTTGATAATCTTTCGGTGTCTAGCCCATTTTTCACCTTCATCTGTTGCAAATCCTGCTGCTAGCAACTTTTTATAAATGGGTGCTAGCTTTGGAAAATCATCATATTTGGTGAAGATATCTTTCAGATCTTCTGGATTAGTAATGTTTACCTTTGGTTTGGGACCAAGCCAAGTGAAAGAATTTTTACCTGCATTAATTGTTATGTTCACCTAATAAGAACAATTTTTCAATAGTGAAATAAAAAGTAATTGACTAAAGAAATCTGGTTATTAGCAGAGATCAATCACTATAAATCCCTATGATCATGAATCAAATATATAATGATTATAAAACTAGGACTGCCTGGTCTAGGGTTTATAAAATTCCTCTCGTCCGGCGGCGCTCGGAGTCGAGGCTGGTTTTTCCACGCCGATGATTGGCTGCTACCAGATGGGTGATGGTTGGTCTAATACCTATTGATCTGGGAGGTGGTTTAGCCTGAGGTTTTGACAGATATTGATTGGCGTGGTTTTTTCCAGATCGGGCTTGGGGGCAAGGCATCCATGGACACTGGTTCTAGGAGACGAGTTTGGTGTTGGGTGGGACTGGATCAGAATCCATCTCTTTTCCAATCTGCGATGATGGCGCTGGAGCTCTGAATTCTTCTTGGAAGCAAGGCTTATCTATGGCATTGCGGTGCTGCTGTTTCCATGTTTCGTGGCGGCGGTGCAACTAGTTTCTGGGTTCGTGGCGACGATGGTGCATCCGATCACTATGCGCCTTGTAGCGGCGAGTTCTGTCGCTTGGGGTTCATTCATGTCTTGTCTGCAACGGTGAAGGAAATTGGGCTGGGTCAACTGTTTTGGGCCTAGGGTTTGGGCCTTGGGCTGCTATTTGACTACATTTTAGTTATTTCTATTTTCAATAAATTTCCCTACTTGTTTTTAGGGAACTAAGCACTTGTTGTGCAATCCAGGTGTCTCTAGCGCCTTTGGAATAGTACCAAATGAGGATTCACACTATTTTTCTATGTAATTTGATGTCTAATGAGTGAACCTATTGATTATGTACCAATTAATGTGGGTACTACCACACCTTCTTGTCTGACGTCACTACTTAAGATGACAGCAGAGAGAAGGCTGCGGCTCCTTTAAAAAAAAAAAGAGTGCAGCTATTGCCATCCTACCCTTTAATTTCTTTGTTCAACCTACTTGCTCATTACTCCCTGTATTTTAATTTTAATTACTAAATTTACTTATCTAACCCATTTCTCTTTCTAAGAATATCCTTATATGACATATCCAATTAAAAAACAAATATTTTTAATGAAAATATCTCATTTAATTTATACCAATAAAAAAAGTAAAATATATTAAAGTTTTATAATAAAATCATAATCTAATTTACTTCCATTTTTTAAATTTTTTCAATTTCAATGTTCTTTATTTCAATCCATGTAAAAATATTAGTAAATTTACAACTATGAGCAATGAAGAAGAGATTGATTTTTTTTTTCGTGTTTTAAATTTTTTATTTGCAGTGTTCACAAAAGGTATTGCAAAGATTTTGATGAAGTTAACACTAATGATTTTATGAATTGAATAATGAATTAACGATGAGGAGGTAACAAAAAGATGAAAAAAATAGTAATAAATTCAAATTTGGGTGGAGAGATAAAAATTAATATTATCCAATGAGAAATTAAGTAGTCTTTATATTTAGGTACTTAAAATGGGGCACAGGGCCCAGAATGAGATAAAAATGAAAAAAAGAAAACACCTCTATTGGGGTAATAGAGGTCTGTTAAAGGTCTATTGCCTCCTAATAGACGTCTATTGGGGGGCAATAGACGTTTTGAATTGATGTAATCTCCTTGTTTTTTTGTTGTAATCAAAGTTTTATTTGTCTAAATTTAGGGAGATTAGTTCTCATTCTGGCGACTGAAAGTCTTATTGGGGGGTAATAGACGTCTATTGGGGAGCAATACACGGCTGATAGTCGTCTATTGGGGGGCAATACACGGCTGATAGTCGTCTATTGGGGGGCAATAGACTATTGGGGCAATATACGTCTATTGGGGAGCAATAGAGGTCTATTGCCCCTCTATTGGGGGCAATAAACCTTTCCGGTGAGGTTTTTAGAAAAGTCCGGTGGGCGTTGGCCGGTGACCGGAATCCGGCGAAAGTTGGCCGGAATCCGGCGACCGGTGACCGGGCTCTGGCAAAGTCCCCTATGGTTTCTCTCTCTTCTATTTTCTCTCTCTCTCTCTCTCTAAGTAACAAAGGTGAGGGTAAAATGGTATTAAAAAAAAATAAAAACAAAAAAAAAATCTTAATGGGGTATTAGGGAAGACCTCCTTAGAGTGTTTTGGGTAAGAGGGAATTAAAAAAACTTAATGGGGTAAGTTGGAAAAAAATATCTAGAAATGGGGTAAATGGACAAAAACCCTTATATTTATTTAATTATTTATGTATTTATTTTTTCTTACATATTTGAATTTTAAAAAATTGGTGTACTTATTAGTCATTTTATATTTGGGTAGTACAGTCTTTCATATGTTTGTAGGGTGAACTAAGAAAATGGTAAGTTTGCAATAGGCGCACCCTAAAGAGAAAGTCTGGTAAAAAGGAAAAAAAAAAAAAAAGGGACACCCTCGTACTGTGGCCTATAAACTATGACCTATCGGGATCTGAGAGAGCCATCGCACCTCGTCTCTCAACCAAACTTGCCTCGCAAAACTAAGACTCCAAGCATGCTTCGCTACACTAGGAGCAGCTTAATTTGTTACATATTCTACTGGGGGATCCTCCATGAAGTTGACTTGAAATTCCTTTCGATCAAATCCCGTACATCTTCTATATATAAAAGGTCCTTCCTCACTAAAATAAATTCCAAAAGAAATGAAATAGTTCTTGACTAGTTCTACCAGTCAAGAAAAACACACATGCAACAACTACATCTAAAATATTAAATTGTAATCGGAAAGAAAAATTTATATATATATAGGGTATCTTAAACAATAAGATCTACAATTGCCGCATTAAGATCTATGACTAATTTATCATGAATCTACCCAATTTTTCATAGATCTTACTTCTTGATTGAGTCTATTGCCGCTCTACAAATTCTTTATCATAATATTGAAATATAAACAAAAATATATTAAAAAGGATGTCATAACTAAATTATATATATTATGCAATACCATGGATGTTGACGGTTCGATGCACAAACGGGATGACTCTTGGGGCTATATCATGACAGGTCGAGAGTTTCATTGGCTTAGATTTTGCTTCTCTCAACATTGCAGAACTCTCCTTCACGTCTCCATAGAAAAGCTTGTAGGAATTTCCCTGAAAGCCTTGTTGTCTCAACAATCTTTCAAGTCTCTTTGGCCTCAGCCACACCCAGTTGAGTACACTGCATGAACAACTCAGTAGGCCAACAAGAACAACGCTCAGTGCAAAACCAGCCACTGAAACTTCCATTGAGCTGATCAGAAGAGAGAGAATATTATTATTTCTGAGGAGAGTTTTGGAACGAGGAATATGCAGGTTTACGTTGATAATTTCTTTTTCTCCGGGTGAGCATTTGATGGTTGTTTTGGGTCACCCACGCACCCTTCACATTTTTCTTGCGACTCTGATTGTCGCCCAACCCTTATTGGGTGGTTTGGCTGTCAACACTAAATACTCTATTCATGAAAAAGGTGATGCATATGGGGGAAGCATATATAACTATCTAAATAGAGAAAACAAATTCTATGTATGTAAAACTAACAACCTCACATAGAAATGTCTACTGTATAAGAAAAAATGACCCACATGAAAAAAATGGGAAGAAAGTGTGTGTACAGATCGAGGGAGAAAAAAACAGGAAAAGCCATGATAGAAATTAAACTCACAAGGAAAGAGCATCTATGTGTGGTTTGGCACCAAGGTAAATCTTTACTGGACTGTCCTTGACATCATCAATCTTACCGGTCATAAATGCCTGTAATTGCACGTACTGAAATAGTGGGAAATGATAAATAGTTTCTCCAACATTTGCCAATCATGCAATCTCTACTGAGCTGTGCTCCACATTTTGGTCGTCCATTTGGCACTCTTGCAATAATCTTCCCAGGTCAGCAAGTAGTTTATATATACACAAGAACGCATCCATGTGTCAATTATTTTGCCACTTGGCACTCATGCAATTCATGTTAACTCTCAAGAAGTACTACTTAGACACGTCTTGTGCGCTGCAGATCCACTTATCTGTAACGTTAAGATTTAGAGTCTTTTGTGGGCTCTTAGGATGGTCCGACGACTAGATCGGTGTTGTTAGAAAGAGATCAAATGAAATTTAAGTACTTTCGTAATGTGTTCAAGCACATGCCACAAACTATTCGTATAAAAATAAAAGAACAAGAGATGTCTCTGCTGCGAATATACCTGTCACTAATGTAATAAGATTTAGGGAAACTCTTTCGTGGACTCTTGAACCACTAAGATGGTCCAACCACTAAATCAGTGTTTTTTTTTTTTTTTTGATTCACACCACTAAATCAGTGTTGCTGCGTAGATAATCAAATAAAACTTAGTGGCCTTCTGTAATGTGTTCAAGCTCATGCCACAGACGTCGAATACAAGTAAAACGAACAAATAAATGAATAGAATAAAAATTAAAAGGAGTTTGCTTCCATTAAGCGATAAGAGTAATGATAAAGTAATTTTCTTTAAAAAAATGATAAAATAATTAGAACTTCACAATCACTATTTTTTTTTTTTTTAAACCCGTAGTTCATCCCACCACTACATATGTAAGTGAGAATCGAACCCATGACATTTACAATATTATAATTATAATTTACCAATAGCTTCACAATCACTATATTGCAAGGTTATAATTTTTCAATGTGAAATTCGCATTGGTTTAACATGAGGTCCCCTAGACCGTATCAAGCCTAGCATGGATGTTATGTTCCCTTTTGGAATGAAAGAGGGAAGGTCTCTCCAGGGACTATCATCTATGGGTGCTAGGACAGAAACTCGAGTAGGCCAGTGATAGATCTGGAATATCTATGGAAGAGTATGGCTACATAGCCTCCGGCCATTTCGAAGTTCAATGAAAGCAAGATCAATGAGTGTTGGAGAGGAAAGATCCCAAATTGGAAAAGTGATAAAAGAAAATATAACTTATAAGTGGGTGGCTCTTACTCAATCGTACCGAGGCCTTTTGTAATTAAAACCCAACACCTAACTGGTGGTTAAGTTTGGACAATATCGGTACAATGGTGGGCCACGATTGTCGCTGTTTAACATGGTATCAGAGCGGGCCCCTCTCCAATTGCGTCTCCAATTATCATGGGTCCGAATTTGGGTCTCTTATATTGTCATCAGAATATTCCGATTAGATTGTTACTAAGTGTCCGATGTGGGCCTTGGATTGTTACATTGACCAAGTCTCCGATATGAGACTTATGTCCCAATTTCCAATATGGATTATTGGAAATTGGATTGTTAATTAATTTCACGTGCAGACCTAGAGTTAGGTTGCACGTGAGAGGGTGTGTTGGAGAGGAAAGATCCCACATTGAAAAAGTGACAAAAGAAAATATAACTTATAAGTGGATGGCTCTTACCCAATTGTACTGGGGCCTTTTGTGATTAAAACCTAATACATAATTGGTGGTTAAGTTGAGACAATATCGGTACAATGGTGGGCCACGGGCCACACTTGTCACTATTTAACAATGAGATATGCTGTCTCCCTATGGAGATTTGCTAATTTTACTCTAGGTTAGGAAGAAAGTCCTCATTTGTTATGTGTTCTTAAATGTTACATTTCTATTGTTCATAATGGGCGTGTTGTTGTTGTAGTTGCTCCATTTGGAGCTGGCCCATTTTAGAGTCTTGTGGTGTGGTTTTTTTTTTTAATGAATGAAAGAGTTAATAACATTTGTATGACCTTGAATCATGTGTAAAAATAGTACAATAAACAACTACTCTATTTAGACAATATTAGCGCAGAGTAGTCTATGCTAACAGATCTCCTTGCCTCTTAGGTAATTTATTCTACCTGACTGCAAAAGCCAAGCAAGCCATTGTGGTACGTTTAAACCAAATACTTCTACAAAGGCTCCTAGAGGAGTTTCTACTAGCATAGACATGACCAACCCGATTGAGCGGAAAGTGGTTTGTCACCTAATTAACGTTTAGAAAAAAGAAAAGGGTCCTTGACCCAAAGCACCAAAATAAGAATAGATTAGCCCCCACTTACCCCAGCAACAGATTTTTGTTCCCACCTACACAGTTTAACGTTAAATGACCATTTTTCCCTAAGCCTAATTAATAAATTACAGCATTGCCACTCTCTTTCCTCTCTTCTCTGAGTTCTCTCTCTCTTTCTCTCTCTTTCTCTCTCCCCAGACGACTCTGGTGTGTCTCTCTCTCTCTACCCAGCGTCTCGGGCGTCTCTCTCCCTCGCTCCAGAAGACTCCGGCGTCTCTCTCTCTCCCCAGACAACTCCGACGTCTCTCTCTCTCCCCAGACGACTCCTGCGACTCTCTCTCTCTCCCCAGGTTCCTCGAGCTTCGTATCGAGGTCAAGTGACTCGCTGTACCAGTAAAATGTGCCGGTCGGCGACTTCGAGCTTCAAGTCGGAAGAAATCGACATCGAGCTTCGGTGCCGGAGCAGTACAATTTGGCGCGACGAGGTGGATGTGGTGAGCGAAGTCGGTGGCTACTCTGACGAGGACTGGAGGTTCGGAGAGGTGAGAGAGGTCGGCGGCGTGCTCCGGAGGTGATTCGATCCGGTGGTTTTGGTCCGACTATTGATTGGGGTGCCCAAATCAATTTCTAGCTTTTTTTTTTTTTTTTTTTTTCTGTAATCAAAGTTTTATTTGTCTAAATTTAAGGAGATTAGTTCTCATTCTGGCAAATGAAAGTCCTATTGGGGGGCAATAGACGTCTATTGGGGGCAATACATGGCTGATAATCATCTATTGGGGGGCAATACATGGCTGATAGTCGTCTATTGAGGGGCAATAGATGTCTATTGGGGGCAAAAAAAACTTTCCGGTGAGATTTTCAGCAAATTCCGATGGGCGGCAGCCGGTGACCGGAATCCGGCGACTGTTGACCGGAATCCGGCGAAAGTTGACTGGATTCTGGCGGCGGTGACAGGATTCCGGCGGCCAGAGACCGGACTTCGGCGGCCGGTGACCGGGCTCCGGCGAAGTCTCCCATGGTTTCTCTCTCTTCCATTTTCTCTCTCTCTCTCTCTCTCTAAGTAACAAAGGGGTGAGGGTAAAATGGTATTAAAAAAAAATTAAAAAAATATATATATAATCTTAATGGGGTATTAGGGAAGACCTCCTTAGAGTGTTTTGGGTAAGAAATAATTAAAAAAAACTTAATAGGGTAAGTGGGAAAAAAATCTCTAAAAATAGTGTAAATGGACAAAAACCCAAAAGAAAAACAAACATAAAAAATGCCTAGACCGGGCCGGAGCCCACTACCTCTTAAAAAAGGGAATTATTGAGACAGAAAACAAATAACCCATTAAGCCCAAAAGAAAAGACTGAGCCCAAAGCCCAATAGGACTTCCGAAGCCAATTCCAGCCTCCACTCCTTTGTGCAAGAACCGTCACCACGCCACCGTCATCACGACCCACCACGGCCGCCAAGACGACACAGGGAAATGTCACCACATTGCCCTGACGCCACTGCATGCCCAGAAGCAACAACAGAAACCTGTGCAACAGTTTCAAAATCGAATTTGAAAAATCTGCACCAGTACACTAACGAGCATAAGGGAGAAATACTAGTCTAGAAGCGGTCATCAACGGATGTCTTCAAGTTCTTCAAGCTGGGAAATCTTGGAACTAGTGGGCTCTGTCCACTCCTATTAATATACATCGTGGGCGTGGGTGTTAGTTCAACTGGGCCTTAGTTGGGAGCAGCCTCTCCCAGACCTAGGCTTTGTTTATCCAAAAAAAAAAAAAAAATCATTAGTCAGCACCAAGCTACCTCTCATGTCTCATCCCAACTAGTGATAGGAATATAGAGGCTGCAGTTTGATTGGTTAATGGTGGGTCTCAAATCCCAACCAAGCTTCCTGGTCCCTGGCTTCTTCAATGTGCCTTCCCCTAACTGGAAATCAACCTCAATAAACCATTCTTTGATTGACCAAACTCTTTTTTTAATTTGTGTTAACTCTTCTTCTCCAGTTTTTGAAAACGAAAGACAACCAATCCATCTACTTCTAGGAGACAGAGGCTCCATCCCCCACTTGGAAACTTGCCTTGTGATCATTATATATTTTATCTTTCTATGTTGCACCTTTCACTCCTCATTGCCTATGCATCTCTTCATCTTCTTCATCCTTTTCGGTTCCATCTTTCTTGATACAATGGCCTCCAATGGAAACCACACAACATTGCAAGAAGGTCAGAGTCCACTACAGCTGCCTAAAGCAGAACAAAGGGACTGTCATTACAAACGTAAATGTCATCTTCTTCTATTTTATTCTGTTTCAATTCATTTGACATATTGCTGAGTATTGTCAACAAACCATACTCCCTCTCCTTACTGCATTTTTGTTGTAGCTGGGGAAGAATATGGAACAGTTCTTTTCACATCGACGGATCGCAATTTCATCGAGTTTGATGAAGGATGGGAGTTTCTGCAGAAGGGGATCACAAAGATGAAGAGGATCGTAGAAGGGATGCCAGAAACTCAGTTCAGCTCAGATGATTATATGAAGCTCTACACGACTGTTTACAAATTGTGTACTCAGGATCCCCTTAATGATTACTCTCAACAGCTTTATGACAAATATCGGGAGACGTTTGAGGTTTACATTACTTCAACGGTGCTTCCTTCTCTACGAGAGAAGCCTGAAGAGTCGATGCTGCAAGAACTTGTCAAAAGATGGACAAATCATAAAGTTATGGCAAGGTGGCTGTCACGCTTCTTTCATTTTCTCGATCGCTACTTCATCGCGAGGAGGTCGCTTCCCTCTCTAAATGAAGTTGCCCTTATCTCCTTCCGTGATTTGGTTTATCATGAGGTGAATGCTAATGCCAGAGTTGCTGTGATTGATCTCATCTGCAAAGAACGTGAAGGAGAGCAGATTGACAGAGAGCTAGTGAAGAATGTGGTAGACATGTTTGTTGAAATCGGAAATGGGAAAATGGATGCTTACGAAAAGGACTTGGAAGCTCACATGCTGGAAAACACTGGCGATTACTATTCTCTCAAAGCGTCGAGTTGGATTCTAGAGTATTCTTCTCCAGATTACATGTTGAAGGTCGATGAATGCTTGAGAATGGAGAGGGAGAGAGTTTCGCATTACCTGCATTCAAGCAGTGAGCAGAAGCTGGTGAACAAAGTTAAAGATGCATGAGTTGCTGGTGGTTTATGCAAACAATGACATAAAGTAATGAAGGAGACATTTCTGTCAATCTGTCCCATTTGCTTTCCAAGTGTAACAAAGATTTTAATTCTATCATTTTCATGGAAGACTACAATAAGGGCTTATTGACAGTCCTTTCTTTGCAGTATATAGTTAATACTTATTGATTACAATATATCTAGTAGATAATTACATGGAATTAGAAGGGATTACAAGTCAACAAACTTAATCCAAGGAAACAAAATAAAGTGAGAATTAATGAATTATGGACCCTCTAATGCCGTGTTGGAAAGGTAAGGGGAAGCAAAGAAAGTGCCCATAGATACCAGTCTACAAGAATACCCATTTTCCTAACTGAAAATTCAACCCCAACGAACACTCTACCCAAAAGTCTATTAAAGCTTACAAGAATAGCCATTTCTTTATATCCACTGGGAATTCATTAATCTTTCTCTCACTTGGAGTCTTTTGGGTCTTCCCCACTTGGAGTCTTCTTGTGTATCCTAGACTTTTTCCAAGATTAAATTTCTCCTTACATCACATTTCTTTCTAATATAACAACCAGACGAAACCCCGTGTGTAGTTGTGTTTCTCATTGCCAATAAGCTATGCATGCCTTCATCTTCTTCATCCTCTTCTTTACTTCCATCTTTCTTGAAACAGAAGCCTCCGGTGAAATCTGCAAAACAAAGAAATGTGCTGTTGGGGCTCCCAAAATTCAGTTTCCTTTCCAATTAAAAAGCCAGCAGCCCCAACACTGTGGTCTCCCTGGTTTTGATCTTGACTGCAGCAACAACAGAACCACGATCCACATCCCGTCTTATGGTGACTTGATTGTGAAATCTATCTCCTACGATATCAAGAAACTTGAGCTCCTTGACCCCAAGAATTGTGTTCATGGAGTCTTTCTTAATCTCAATCTCTCCCTTACACCATTTCAATACTACTATGTCATGAAAGAGTACTCGTATCTCAATTGTTCGGTTAGGCTGTCAAAATGTTTCAGAGAAGTTCCCTGCTTGAGTGGCTCTGGCTACCATGTTTACACTGTTAAGCCTACTTTCGCTATACCAAATTCTTGCAGGGTGGTGAAAACTGTTCCTATTCCTTTTGAGTATAGTCCCTATCTGAGTGACAATAGCTTCGGTCTGGGATTAACCTGGAACTTACTTGGGCATGAAGATTCTCATGAAGCAAAAGTAGGGTCATTGCAGACTCGAACAGAACAAGAAACTGATTGCTTCACTATCGCACATGTTAAAGGTAAATTCCATCTTCCTTTTTCTTTTACTTTTTCCATTCCGTCACAACTCTTCAGGAAATTAGTATTCCACTTGCATATTATGGAGGTGATTAAAGTGGAAACAAAAGGAATGTTGTTTAACTTGCAAGATCAGAAACCATTAAGTACTTTTGAGGTAGAGACTATATGATATCTTAGGACATAAGTATTCACTTTTCATAAAAGCACTATACATAATACCAAAAAGAAATCATGATATATAGCTGGAAGTCTAGAACAATATTAGCTAAGGTGTAGCAGAATCACTGACAATATGCATATGCACATATGATGAACTGGAATATACAATAATCAAGTGCAGCACTTTAATAAATGGAAATTGCTACTGAAATGTTGGTTTAAATATTTAAATGAAATATTAAAAGGACATCAGATGTCAGCAACAATTTTCTCATTAGTTAATTTCTTTTGTTAATCTTATGTATAATAAAAAAACGAAAAATATTGTACTAGGGAAGAATCTGATAGAAGATTCCAAAGATGGTAGAAATCTGTTCCACTCTTTATTACTATAATTAATGCCAAGAAATCATATTATGTTACTATCAAGTTGATTAATTGATAAAATAGACTTTGACTAACTGGTCACCCACTCACCCATAAGAACCGAAGGAAACTTCTGTTCTATTCACTGTGTGCCCCTTCTGACCTTTCTAACCACCTTCCTAGCACCTCAACAAGGAATTTTTGTCAGTGTTCTATACTATTCAATGAATTTGTATTTGTGCACAGAAAGAGTCTCTAATACTAGTGGTTTGATCTCTGCAGTGTGTATTGCAATTCTTATTTTCGTGGCGGCAGCAGTTATTATAAGAGTAAACATGAATCAATCCAGAAAACTACATTATCAGAAACAAGGGGAAAATCAAATTCAGGTTGAGAAACTACTGGGAGAGTACAGAGCCAATAAGACCGGAAGATATCATGAAGCTGATCTCAAGCAAAGCAACAGTCAGTGTGAAACAGTTATGGACATTAAAATCATGAAGAACCAGAAAGTGCAAGTATGAGATTTAAAGTCAAAAAAATATCCACCATGTTAAGATGCAGTTGTGATGTCACAACACCTATGGAAAGAAGATCAGGCCAATACACAACAGGCATTTATCTACTAAGGATCCTTTGGCTACTGACTTTTCAGTTATGTAATAGAATAGAGATACCCTACATTTTTACCTGTTTCAGTTGCTATTGCTGAATAATCATCCACAGTTGAAGCAGTCACCGCATTATTTTATTCCAGCATGCTTTGCTCTGCAATTGGAGTAAGCATCATCTAATTAGAAACTATAAATGTGCTATGAGTAAATGCAATGAACTAAGATGAGAGGTTATAAACATAATGCAAATGTGTGACAAAAGAAAAAAGCCAATGAGATAGAGAGGTGGTTTATTTTCTACTACTAGCACTGAACTTATCTTCAATCAACACAAACCAAAGCAAAAACGGTTTGATAAGCCCCAGTGGCCCTCCTTAGATCAAATAAAAGTAGTATCCTCTTCTTCATATTCATCTTCCCTGATGTATAAATCTTCAATGGAAACTGCACGACAAGCAACTGCACTTATGGGGCTCCAAAATCTAAATTCTTGGTTTAGATTCCAGTTAGAGCCCAACAGCTCTAACCTGTAGTCACTCTGTTCATAAGACTGCAAGAATAACACTAGCTACCATAATTTGCTTCCCACTTTAGGTGACTTGGTCCTGAAATCCATCACATATGCTATGAAACTGCTTGATCAAGCTTCTTGATCCAAAGAATTATGTTATGAAGTCCCCAATACTGCTATGATGAGAAAAAGTATTATCTCAACTGTCTTGGGCTTTACTCCCATTGTACAATGGAACAGACTCATATTTAGGTCATCAAATTGATTCCTCTAACATTTGCATCTCATTACATCCCACTGCATTAAATAACTACTACATCATGACATCATGTTGCCACACCTGCTCAGCCATTTTGCAGAATTGAACTTTTCTCAGATTTGAAGAAACACTAGGATGGTCATGGTAATTGCATCCTCAGCTGCAGATGTCGCAGCCATTCTTTCCTTCTCATCATCATCAACATTTCTTCTACATCTTTTCCTTCAATTTACCAATTATATTGGAAAACTCTTTCCTTACAAAAGATTCTGCATTTGGTGATTTTGGATTCTCCAATAATTTCAATAGACCTGAAATGCAAGACATGCCCTATGCAGTGGATACTTCATCAAAACTACACTGGAACAAAATCTGTTTCTCAACTAACTTACTTACCTGCAAAATCAAATAAAAATTCCTTTAAAAATTCGTAGAATGGCATGAAACTTGCAATACCTTATACCCCAAACCAAAGATCGAAACAACCCCTATTGGAAACTAAGGAGAAATAGCCAAACAGCCAAGCACCAAAAACCCGCTTACAAACTTGCTGCTTTTACTCGAAACCTTGAAGCATACAGCACATGTCCATGCCCAAAAATGAGAAAACAAAGACCAATCTACAACTAAAGTGGAGCAAACATCAACCAACCAGTGAAAGATACCCAAGATCTGCATCTGGATCTGTCAACTCTCTCCCAGCACTCCCTAATACCAAACTTTATGTACTCTAACTTCCAATTTAAGCAAGTGATGTTCCCATATTAATCATGAAGAGAAAGATATTATCCAACAAGATTTTTCTTTCTATATAGAACTCTAAAGAATGAAATATCACACTGGAAGTTTGCCAATAAAAATCCTTGCACGGTGTCAGATTACCAAAAGAAAAAAAGAAAAAAAAAACAACCAAATGAAATTTATTCTAGTATTCATAGTGGAGAAAGCATTGGAACCCATGGAGACAGAAAGGAAGACACTGACAGTAAGGGAGAGTGGGCCGGGTGACACTTGGAAGGGATAAAAAAAAAAAAATTTAATTTAAAAAAAAAAAATAAGCCTAAAGATGGAGGGGTTGAGTTATTGACAGGGGTAGTGAATAAAAAGGAGTTCTGATGTTAATGATATATACTACTATAATCAAGTTATATAACAGCAAGTGGTCTACAAGGGTCCTTTGGCTACCAAATTTCCGGTGATGTGCATAAGATAGAGAATTTGAACAGACTATATATGTTTACCTGTTTCAGTTGCTGTTTTTGAATAACCATCCACATTTGAAGAATCCACCACTTCATTTGTTCTGGAAATCATTGTGGTGGTGTGCAATAGCAGCAGGTGTATCTTACAAGAGACAAATACTTGAGTTAATACAAATCAGTGACTGAAGAGGTATAGCAGGATACAAGTCGGTGAAAATCATGAGAGAGAGAGAGAGAGAGAGAGAGAGAGAGAGGTGTACATTTTCTAGCAGTGGTACTGTCTGTTCCCAGCGCAGCAAAGCACAGTCAGTTTGATAAGCCACATGCATGTCTGGCCCTCCTTAAAAATAAATCATCTTCTTCAGTACCAGCTTCCTTGATATAGAGGCTTTCACAGGAAACAGCATAATACCAAATTGCAGTTATGAGGCTACCAATTTGGGGTTTCATTTCCAAGTAAGAGGCCAATAGCCTCAGGCCCTAACAGTGCGAACACCCTGTTTATGAGGTTGACTGCAAAAACAATACTGCTATAATTCACTTCTGATCTTAAGGTGTCACCTGGTCATATAAACAGTCTTATCAAAAACTTGACCACAATATCACTGTTGTGAAAAAGTACTATCTCTGTCGTTTGGCTACACTATGGCATTCTTGCATAGTAGAATTGACTGGATTCATACTACTACTCCTGGTGTCTCATTCAGAAGATGTAAGATCATGGCCATTGCTTCCTCAGGTGCAAATGCTCCATCAACATTAGGATTTTTGAATCATTCAATGGACCCGAAGAGCAAGACGGACCTTTTGAGCGCATGCAACACCAACCAAAATAACAGTTTGAACAACCCCCAGCCCCCCGTTGCCCATTTCACTTGCTTTCCCTGTAAACTCAAATGAAAATTCACAAGCACAGTAGTGAGAATCAGCCAAACCAATCTGACAACCTCTTTGCTTAACACTAAAATCTGCATTTGCATTTCGAATAATTCAAGACACAACCTTTTGAGCACACACTACACCAAAACCACAATTTGAACAAACCCCATTACTCAATCACTTGCTTTCCTTCTAAAATCAAACATGACAACTGCATCAAAACAAAGTACAGCAGTGGGAAACAACCAAATACCAAAATCCCACATCCAAACTCACTTGCTCTCAGACTCAAAAACACGATCCCCGGATCACAGTCCATGCCAAAATTAAAACCCAGAAACAATATGCAAAACCCTCCTGTACCACTCAAGAACAGAGCAAACGACAACTAACAAGCAAAAACGACATACAATCTGGACCTGGGTAATGGGTATTATACATTTCCAATACAAAACTTGAAATCCACTAAACAAGGACCCCTATGAAATTCCCAAACAGTGAAAAGGAAAAAGAATTTACCTTTATACATGGGTGGCTCTAAACAATAACAAAACCTCTCCATCCATCACAAAGACAAACCCTTCTGATTTCCACAGTAGAAGTGACCCACTTTGTGATATTTGTAAGTGAGAGCAAGGAGTTGAAAACAAGGAGGTAAAGTTGGTTTCTTTAATGAGAGGGGTAGACTGGGTAGTGAAAAAAACAAGGGTGGTATATGATATCTGAACTGATCGGTTGGGTTAGGGTATTACAAACCATCCCTATTTTGAGCTATTGCTTCTGAGAACTCTTCCTTTCTCCTTCCTGATGTCTCATCTGGGATCAACCTGGGTCACAATTCATCGCAGCCTAAAACACAACAGACGGGGGATAATGCTTCTTCACCAAAGCACATGTGAAAGGTGAGGTCTTTACTTTCATCTTTATCATTTGAAATGAATCAGATACCCAATTATTTTATTTTTGCAAAATTGAGGAGAATTTCATGAGTTTTGATGGTTAGAAATCTCAAGGTGCTCTAAAGAATGGATTTTTATTGTTATTTTTGGTCTGTACATATTGTTTTTTATGAAATTGATAGAAATAAGGAAACTCCCATGGTAGTAACTTTGGTGTTACTCAACAAATTACATGACTTGAATGATGTAGCTGTAGTTATGTGCATGGGCTTTATGGTTGTTATATAATTATGCAATTTCACTATGTAGAATCAAAAGGTTGGAATTCTAATGAGCAAATGGCATTTCAAATGCATAAGATTAGTTTACAGCAAGAAACTTTAATAGGTATTATCAATAGATGATGAAGTTGCGGCCCAATTTAAGATTATAGTCTCTGTTCATAGCAATTTCGTAGAAAGATCTTTCTTTGTGAGAACCCGTTGCTGCTCTGGAGCCAATTCTGTCCATTTTCATGGATGGGGTTGCGGTTGTGAGGTTTAATATGGAAATGAACCAGCGGAAGAACATATTTCTCTTGACATTACAGCGAGGGATCCTGATGTGTGATCTCATCCGAGCAATAGACTTGTACATGCATATCAATACAGTCAAACACTCGGCGCATGCTATTTGGCTTTTCATTTCCTTTATATGAAATAGTAAATAGACATGAATTATAACACATCAGGATAAGAGAATGTTTGTGACTGTATAGAAATATGGTAAGAGAATGTTTACCTATATAGACATGTCTTTGTGTGTAGTTAATCAAAGGTTCATGCTCTGATTAGGATTTATGATGTACAGAGTTTGAAGACAGAAGATTTCTCAAACTATGGCGAGGGACTCAGGTAATGCATTAGTGATATCATCTTGTATTAAGCATATGAATCCCATGAAAAACAAGGAAATATAGGGTACAACTTGCTTTAATACATTTTACAACGCAGAAAAGAATAGGGATTGTAGAACTTGACCACTCGCGTTAACAAATTTTTAAGAAACCATATTCCATTCTTAACTTGTTACTCTTCTCTTAAGTGCTATCGTTCTAGTTGCAGGATATGGAATATTTGTGACTACAAAAACAGAACTCGAAGTTATCGAGTGGGATCAAGGATGGGACTATATGCAGAAGGGGTTCACAAAGCTGAAGAGAATTCTAGAAGGATTGTCAGAGTCTCAGTTTACATCAGAAGAAAATATGATGCTTTACACAACTATCTATAACATGTGTACTCAAAAGCCCCCATATGATTATTCTTGGCAACTTTATGACAAGTACCGGGAGGTATTGGATGAATACATTACTTCAGCGGTTTTGCCCTCTTTAAGAAACAAGCATGATGAGTTTCTTCTGCTGGAGTTTATAAAAAGATGGGAAACTCATAAGGTTATGGTGAGGTGGCTATCATTCTTCTTTAATTATCTTGACCGTTTCTTTGTCTGTCGAAGATCACTTCCTAAGCTAAGGGAAGTTGGACTTACCCGCTTCCGTGATTTGGTTTATCGGGCTGTGAAGGCTAATGTGAGAGCTGCTGTTATTGCTATTATTAATAAAGAACGTGAGGGGGAGCAGATTGACATTGCACTATTGAAGAATGTGGTAAATATATTTGTTGAAATGGGCATGGGACAAACTGATGCTTATGAAGAAGACTTTGAAGCTCACATGCTACAAGCTACATCTGAGTACTATTCTCGTAAAGCATCAAGTTGGATTTTGGAGGATTCGTGTCCAGAGTACATTTCTAAGGCAGAGGAATGCTTGAGAAGGGAAAGAGATAGAGTTTCTCATTACCTGCATTCAAGTAGTGAGCAGAAGCTGATAGAGAAAGTACAATTCGAGTTGTTAGTGGTTTATTCAGGTCCACTGCTTGAAAAGGACATTTCTGGATGTCGTGCTTTGCTTAGAGATGATCAGGTGGAGGATCTTTCAAGGATGTATAGACTTTATAATAAGATTCCACGAGGCTTGGAACCGATTGCCAGGTTGTTTAGAGAGCATGTTATTGCTGAAGGTATAACCTTGGTCCAACAGACTGAAAATGCTGCAAATGACCACTCTTCAAATGGATCTGGAATGCGGGAACAAATTTATGTCAAAGAAATAGCCGAGCTGCATGATAAGTATATGGCATACGTCAGTGATTGCTTTATGAACCACTCTTTCCTTCGCAGGGCTATCAAAGAAGCTTTTGAGTTCATTTGCAATAAAACTGTTGCAGGGAGTTCTTGTGCTGAATTACTTGTAGCACTATGTGATAATATCCTCAAAACAGGTGGCCGTGAGAAGTCAAGTGATGAGGCTGTAGAAGAAACTCTTGAGAAGGTTGTTAAGCTGCTTCCTTATATCAGTGACAAAAACCTTTTTGCAGAATTCTACAGGAAAAAACTTGCTCGTCGGCTACTTTTTAATCAGAGTTCGAATGAGGACCTTGAAAAGAGTACTTTAGGAAAGCTGAAGCAGCAATGTGGTGGACAGTTTACCTCAAAGATGGAGGGGATGGTCACTGATTTGACATTGGCTCGGGAGAATCGGACTGGCTTTGAGGAATATCTTCACAGTAATCCAAATGTGAATCCTGGGATGGATTTGGCAGTCACTGTTCTTACAACTGGCTTCTGGCCAAGTTATAAATCATTTGATCTTAACCTTCCTGCAGAACTTGTCAAGTGTGTTGAAGTTTTCAAGGGATTCTATGAAACAAAAACAAAAAACAGAAAACTTACATGGATTTACTCATTGGGCTCTTGCAACATCATTGGGAAGTTTGAGGCAAAAGTGATTGAATTGGTTGTATCCACCTACCAGGCTGCTCTCCTGCTGTTGTTTAATACTGCGGATAGATGGAGCTATTCAGAAATATTCACTCAGTTGAACCTTAACCATGATGACTTGGTTAGAATTCTTCACTCCCTGTCATGTGGCAAGTACAAGATCCTTGTTAAGGAGCCAAATACAAACACTATCTTGCCAAATGACACCTTTGAGTTCAACTCTAAGTTCACACACAAAATGAGAAGAATTAAGATTCCTCTCCCACCAGTGGATGAAACGAAGGAGGTAATCGAAGATGTTGACAAAGATAAACGATATGCTATTGATGCTGCAGTTGTGCGGATAATGAAGAGTCGTAAAGCTTTGCGTCATCATGAATTAGTTGTGGGGTGTGTCGAGCAGTTGGAACATATGTTCAAGCCTGACATCCGAGCAATTAAGAAGCGCATTGAAGATCTCATCACCCGCGACTACCTGGAGAGGGACAAGGAAAACCTTAAGATGATCAGGTATCTTGCATAATTTAAGTGCTGGATTCCTCATATAACTTGGGATAGAGAGTCGAAGTTCAGGAATATATGTAATTATAGTTCTTATGAGTGTTAGATTTGCTGTAAAGTATGTCTATTAGAAATTATGACTTCAGACGGAGAGTGTACTTTCTTTTCAATTACCTATTACAGCCAGTTTTGTAACATTTACCCAAAGGAGATCTACACGAAATGATGAGATGAGAATGTCTTTTCTTTTTTTGTCTTTCTTTGTTCTTATATGTGAATCTCCATCGTGTCATGACATTTTCTAGAATATATAAATGTATGTGCTCTCTGATTTCATCTTCATTTGTTGTTTGAGCCATGATGTTTACATGGCGATTATACATATTTGGTTCATGTGTTGGACACAGACATTCCATGAATCAGGGATCGAGAAACCATAAGCTTACTAGTGTAATAAACAACCTCGGTAGAATGTAAACCAGAGAAAAAGGGCACGCCTTTGACCAAACTAACACAAATTGTTCTGTGGTTATTAATCATGCATGCCCTAACCTATCTGTTAAAGTAACCATGGTTTCATTGTTTGTGGAAACACAAATTTGGTCTCGTTGCGGTGGTACCAATCCCAGTCGGGACCTCTCACTATCTTTGACTATGTTCTAAGGGACCTGGCAAATACCTTTGTTTATTCGGTGATGTTCCTCAAAGCGTAAGGCCTATCATACTCTCATTCAGTCCTATGCAGAACCCATTACCTCTTCTCTTTCAGCTAACCTATTGTTGTCATACATACTAATCAACTTTAAACTAAATGGATATGTAACAATAAAGAGTTGTTCTGCCATACTAAACCACACCCATGCTAATCACAAAACAAAAACCACACCCATGTTGAGTGATATTGACGGCCTGATTGAGTTCTTGCATGGTTTTCTAATAATCGATCTGGCAGCATCAACCATTAAATCATCTATATATGGATGTTTGATCAACAAAGCAGAATTTTGTTATAGTTTGTATTCACTCGACTCGTGATATATATATTTCTCCTTCACAATGTCGGATAGAAGCCGTCACTACTCAAAATATTCATTGCAATTGGATCGGAAGTCATTGCTAACGACTCCCATAAACCTTATCGAGAGGGCTTGGTTCCAATTTTTCGTCACTGCAATGTGCCAACTACAAGATCCTCATTAAAGGAGCCAAATATATATAACATATGTTAAATAGCTAACATTTCACGCTATTTAAGTTATAGGGCGGGACTCCGTAAAGATACATAACAATCCTACTTAATTAACACTAACAATATTGATGTTAATGACAATTCTACCATATTGATCGACGTCCAAAGCTTTCACAATATTGACAAGATAGAAAAGTTCAAAAGATTGTTTAACATCCAAACTGAATGCGCAAAGAGCAAGCTGTGGTGTAAGAGGTTCTCAGACAACTAAATGAACTAAAAGCATGCTAGCTAGTGCGTCACCGTCCTACTAAATTTAACACTAACAGGATCAAGTCTATTCATGCTATTAACTGATCTTGCATGCCCTCAACTGACCTGTTAAAGTAGTAGTTATGGTTTCTTTGGATTACATTACTGTCACTGATTCACATAGAATAAATTAATGCTTTAATTTCGTTAAAACCCAAATAGAAGTTCTTCTAATAAATGTCACAAATTTGTATACTACGTACTAAAGTTCTAAACTACCACAACCTGCTCAGCGGCTGAGTTTCCTTCGGACCGTAATTTACGTTCTCGCATGCCTTTGACTGACCTGTAACAGAATCACTCCTAGTTTGATTGTTCGTCGAAAACCCGAAAATTACCTCGTTGCAGAAGAACCGATAGGTACCCCTCTGTGTTTTTTTTACCCCATTCATCCGAAGCCTAAACTCAGTAACCACCTTGAGCCCGAACGCCGTCGTAACCCTCCCTGCTTCGGTTATGTTCTTCACTACGTCATCTCCCACGTAAGCCCTCAGCGTCACGAGCTTGAAACTCAGTCTGGTCTGGTTCCTCGTGGGGTTCAAAACAAAGGGAGGCAGAATCGTGGTTGCGAGGACGAATGCGTTGTCCTCGGTCGACCTGCCGTAGTAGAGCCACACCTGGACGACGTCGTAGTCAACGATGAGCTTGTCGTCGGAGTTTATGGCGACGAGGGTGATGTCCCAAGTGGCGGTGAGCTCGGCGGGGGTGGTCGTGTTGAGTGAGGAAATTAAGGCCGAGTCGACCCTGAACTCGGGATGAAAGTGCTCGAATAGTCGCCTACTTAATGGCCAGATAACGAGGGGTATGACCAAGAGGCAAGCGATGCTGGCTAAGCAAGCAGCTGCGAGTTTGAATCCCATTCCCATAGCTGTGAACTTGTGACTGATTGTGATTAGGGTTTTTGTGCCTATTTGATCTTATGCGGAATCTGTTACCTATTCTCTCTCAATGACTGTTGTTTTGAATGGATAAGTACGTAAATATTAATATGGCCAACAATTTTAAGATGATGTTGAATCAAATTTTGTATTAAAAAGTTGTTCTTGTTCAAGTAAATTCAGAATATGTGTTTGGTCCAAACTCTAGGTTATTTGACCTAGTTGTAATAGGGTTTTGAATTATATCCGATTAATTGTACAACTCTGATTATATGTCTTGTAATCCTCTATATAAAGATGACCCGATTATCAATGAAAGCACGACTCAATTCTCTTCCAATTCAGTTTTCCTTAAACACTTTTTTTTTTATTAGAGAAAACATATATTATATAATGGATGAAAATATTATAATGCATTGAAATGATTGGTTATAATCTCAATGTCACATCATATAATGTTATCGCTATCTATAATGATATGTATGAGTCAAAAGAGCACAATTTCATGCCCCATACCCCTGAGTTAGAGCAAGATCACCAGTGCTGGTTTGCCCGGGCAAGGCTAAGGAATGATGATGTGGTGACCAGGCAAGAGTGTTTTTGCAACTCCACCGTTAGAATATTGCCCAGCCATGTTTTGGCTTTTGATGACCCTAGGCAAAATAAAAGGCAAGCCCATGACATTTTGTTTGACTTCTCTTGCCCAGCTGCCATCTCCTTCCAGCAGCATTTATTGAGAACGTCAGCGTCAGAGCAACATGGACAGACGCGGAAGAGAGCAACCGTTGTGGGCACGCACGAATCAACAGCTGACAACAAGTGGAGGCAGAGCAGGTTTGTCTCCTAGCGACAACAAGTGGGCAACGACACTTGACGCGTGGAAGCTTTCCGTTTGATATCAGCAAATTTGAAAGCAACGGTCCTTTGATCTGAGCCGTTATTTTCAATTAAATGTGTGGATCGACGGTAATGGAATTAATAGGTGAACAGTGTTGACCGGGCAAGAAAAACAACGGGTGTAAACCTATATCCAGTGGCAGTGAATAGTAACTTGACCGGTCGAATTCTTGACTTCTCGACTTTGCCTTTTCTTGACTACGGGTGAACTTGCTCTTACAATACATGAAAGGTAACTGTGTCACTATACAATCACGAAGCCAACATATGATATCAGGATGCAGCCACTTAACTCTCTTTCGCACTGTGTTCCAAAATAGTCAGACTACATATAAAAGCAATTGAGTATCGCATTGATAAAATAAACCATACTTCCCAAAAATAACGCCTTTGAAAAGGCACAGCAACGTGACCAAGACCCTTGAACCATATCAATTGAGTAGGGTTCATTAAACCTAACCAACAAACTAAACTACGTATATATAAAACAAAATTTCTCATAGAAAAACAAAAGGAAGCCCTTGCTACCCATAATTCTTCGACACAGAGCTGCCATTGGACAGTGAATAGCCGCCGCCACTAGATTGATACCTGCCCCATCGCTCTGCCTCATGTCAGTTATGATTTGCCCCAATGGACCGCAGACCGCCCACCACCATTAATTCTTTCCAAACCATAAACCTCCACCACCATAAACCTCAGTTACACTTACACCTACAGAATGGCGTACCCATGCACTGCATTAATTTTTTTTTCTTTTTCTGTTTGGACTCATTCATGAACTATAGAGTAGATAACATATGACTTCTATTATAAAAATAAAACTTATGTTATTAGATGAAATGGTCATATTTAGCTAAGTTCATTTAATGAGATAATCAATTTATCAATATACATTTTCATCGAACCAAATTCACGGGTACAATTGTATCTTACATGGATATAGTGTCTTAGAAAGGGTGCATTTGGTACACAATTTTTCGTTTTTCAAATCTAGAAATAGACGTAAAACAAGTTTGGTAGGTTGTTTTAAAAAAAGCTATGTCAGATACACTTCCTTATAGTTTGTAGGTGTTTTTAGAGAATTGCCAACTGAAAAACCCCAGCCACTACCACATCATTGATCGACCAGCAACTTAGATAACCAACCTGCCACCTCAATGATTGATCGGTGATCTCATTGATTGACCAATAATCTCATCGAGCTATCGACAATCTCACTTACTGACCGGAGATTTATTGACCGACCGGCAACCTCACCAACCAATTGACAAATCCTATCACCACTTAACGATAACTTCATAACTGCCTGACTGACATTCTCGCCAACCAACATGAGATGTAAATGAGACCAAAATTCCCACCATCGCCTGGTTAAGCACATGTTTAAGGAAACATGAGACGTGCTTAAGTCGGATATTCATCATTCCAAATTTCCAACTTGTGAAAAATGAAAAATTCTTCTATGCATCGATAGTGCAAGTGAACCAACAGATCTAGCAAATCTCAACCATTAATATTTATAGACAATCTTTTTTTTAATAACAATTTTTTCTCTATCCAACCGCCCGTTGCAAATGCACGTCGGTACACTGAATAGTTTCAGCTGAAAATGAGATGAAAGCCGATGAAAGCCCTCTCTAATACAAATGAGATCGCCATATCAACCTAACTTTAGAATGATCCTTTAATTTTGTTTTAAATTAGAGATCCAACTTTTTCATCTCACCACAACCACACCAGTGATGACGTGGCATCATCCTAGCTGTGCCTATCCCTTTCAACGGCCAAGATAGTATCCTGGTGTAACCGGCACCCAACAAAACCAAGTAGACAATCTGATATTCTGATCTCAATTGGTTACTTAAACAAGCAACCTTGATTTTCCTCAACAAGTTCTGAGCTGCGCAACAGTCCAACTTAGGAGCCTAGGACGGTAGGACCTGCAACAGTCCGCGGTGGCTCAGCCCTACGTGCCTCCGTGTTTTCTGCTTCGTCTCGACCAATACCACACCGCCAGTTGTCACTACTATTGTCAAAGATCAATTCTTTACTGTAAATACTTAATTCTTGCACAGACTGGTTGGTGTAGAAAAAAGTATAAGAATTTTTCAGAGATAACAGTACCCAATACGGTCATGGAGTTTAATTCATTCTCCTCCATTGGCTTCGTCTTCATCTTGGCTTTTGTGTTCATCCCATGTTCAGTTTCAGTACCTTTCATTGTACTCCATGGTAATTTTCTGGGCTCTATTTCTTAGTAGTTCATTAGCTGTTGTTCTTATTAAAGAATCAATCTTTTTGTGTATGAATATGTTTTTGTATCTGGGTTTTGCTTATATGATCTGGGTTCTGGATATTATTGGTTTATTTATATGATTCCACAAGTGTTGATTAATGTATGGTATTGCAGCCTCATTGGTGTGATTTGCTGTATTAGAGAAGGTTTTAAGAACTAATAATAAGTTTCATGTGTTATTGAAGGGGTTCATGTAGACACTAATGTGTCCAATTATCAGGATGCATATACATGTAGCATATGTTAGTCTAACTATGAAGAGAATTCATGAAGCGGGTCTCTGGTTTATTTTCTGCAAACTCGAATTTTTGTCTGTTGTGAAAAAGTATCTTGTAAAATAAATGTATTGAGATTAGTCAAACCGTTAACATGAAGATGATCAAGCAATTAAATCCAGTCTCAGTTCACCTATCCCCTTATAGAGAGAGTACATAACTTTGTCCCAAGTTGTATCCTATATGCTTCTAATTTGGAGGAGCACGTGAGGTTGGTTTTTGTTTCTTTACTGTGTTTTAATTGAACATTAGAAAAGAAGTCATAGAATCAATGTGAAGTTTGATCACTAAGAAGGATGATATTGTGATGAACTTTGAATTTATAGAATCAATGTGAAGGTTCATCAAAAGAAAATTTCCGTTGAAAAAGGCTGATATTGTGGTGAATTTTGAAATTTTAACTGCTGAGGAATAAAACCAACAGCAGCATGGGTGTTGTTATATGCTGCTGCTTCCTCGCCATGCAACATCTGACTGCAGCTGACTATTTTCATTCACCGGGTTAAGTTTGCACCAAGATCCCTTAATCTGCATAACTGTTTTGAGATTGTAAAGTATATGTATGTTTTAAAAATTTGAGTGCACCAAGATCCCTTAATCTGCGTAACCTCTCTCTCTCTCTCTCTCTCTCATCCTGATTCTGATAGTTCTGATAGTTTACATTCTTGGAATAGATGTTAAGTTTATCATAATACCAGTTTAACTGATAAGTTCTATACATTTCTTTTTTCTCTGCTCCACTTCTGATGCTTCATCATGACAGGCATTGGAGATCAGTGCGCCAATAGAGGAGTTAAACAGTTTACGGAGCAACTGAGTGACTTTTCGGGTGCTGAAGGATATTGCATGTAAGTACATTCTTTCATCGAATCTGCTTATCTTCTGATTGTCATAAGTTATATTCTGCAAGAGATAATTTCTAGCAGTTCATGCATCACTTTGCTTTTAACAATTTTGATATATGTTCTGATTCAAATTCTGATCTAGTATGCTTATTAAACAGTTAGATCTATATGATTACTGCAATATATAATACTAGTATTGCCACCTAACTTTTATAGAACAAGATGAAAAATATGATTAACATGGTTATTGAGGTCTCTTCTTTTCAGTATCTTCGACCAGATGAGTTTTTGTCTTTCTCAGTTCTTTTCTAGGCATCTTTTACAGGTCAGTTTAGTTATTCTACTTGTAATGCTTGTTTTTACCACCTTTTTTCAGAGAAGTTGGGGCTGGAACATGGGATTCCTGGTTTGTGCCTCTCGAGGAACAGGTAAACTGCAAAACAAGGCCTTCCATCTTTGAAATGATATTGTTATATACATTTTCTAATTTGAACTTTTCCCCACATGTTTGCAGACCAGATTTGTGTGTGAAAAGGTAGTAAGCTCTCTCAGTTACCATATATAGCTGGCCTGGGCTTTGGAAGTTTCTGTCACCTTTAACGTTGATTGCAATTGTAACCATAGGTTAAAGAAATGGAAGAACTCAGACAAGGTTACAACATTGTTGGGCTCTCCCAGGTAATTGTTATGATCAGCTTTTCTGGTAACTCATATTTTGATACAGTATGCTTCAAGTTTCCAACAAGTTGATTGATATGCAATTTGACTGCAATCAAAAGTTAAAACCTCAAAACTGTATCCAATATATGCAATGTGTCGTCTCTCTCATTGCACCGAGCTGGGTAGGCTCATGTGTTCTAATAAAATTGCTGTCTTGAGTACCCAAAAAAAAAAAAGAGAGAGAAATCGCTGTCTTGATTTGGACCAGTGAATGGATTTTATCAAGTCAGTCATGCTTATGTGAAGTACAAGGTTGTCAAGAGTGGTAGTTTCTCATACTTTCTTTAATTTGACAGGGTAATTTGATAGGCCGAGGTGTTGTAGAATTTTGCGACAATGGACCTCCGGTAAGACATGATTCAAGCAACTCTGCAAGTTCCAACTTTTTATTTCATTCAATTAACTACAGGAATTGCTATTGTAATTGTGGTTGAACCTTAGTTATCATACACTTATTGAGCTACATCCTATCAAACTTATCTGATAATGCACGTGAAATGGTAAGTTGTTAGGATTTGTTCAGATTGTATGTGATATTATAGTTCATAGGATTTATCTATGGGTCTTAAAAGAAAAAAATTTCCAAGTCAACCAATGTTATAGCCTTTTCTTTCCTATTGTTATCATTCCTAGGATTTGCCTTTTTTTCTTTTTGTGCCAGAAGTTTATGTGCATGATTTCTGAATGGTCTTCAATGGTTGAACAAATGTAAAGGTTTGGCTGAATCAATTTAAGAGAAATAATTTCAAATCCTTTCTCTCTCTCTCTCTCTCTCTCATGATTTTCTCACAGGTGCATACTTACCAATTACAACATGAAAAGTTTTATTTTTTTTCTATTTGTTGGAGCAGGTTAAAAACCTTATTTCTTTAGGAGGACCTCATGCGGGTATTGCTTCTGTACCTCTCTGTGGTGTAAGTATTGCACTATCTTTATGGCTCTCAAGTCACTATATAAATTAATGCATTTGACTTGCTGAAATATCTTCTGGTTAAAAGAGTACCTACAATTGGACCGACTTAGGGTGTAGAGTTTCACATCATTCAATTCTGGTATATGAGCTTTGATATTTCCTCACCTGGGAATTTGGGACAAGCTTGGGGGTGTTACATGGGGGTTGTAAACTTTGGTTCAACAAGTATGAGGAAATTTGTGCTTTTAATAAAAAAAATGGATCAGCGCTTTCTGCAATTCCTTGCCTGCATAACATAACAGAATACTTTGAAAACTTGTATGATTGTCCACTTAAAAGGTGGCACCTCCAACAAATATTTCCACCAATCATACTGAAGGTGCCAACCTTCAAGTGATGTCTATATGAAGTATTTTCACTTTGTACATAATGCTCATTCCTCAAATCATAATGGCCATATAAAAAAACACAGATAAAAAATAACTGCTGAGGAACCCTGAAATTCTGACATCTGTGACCTTTTTTATATGTCATTTTGCTGACTTGCTTTTGTTCCTGAACTCGTTTTGTGCCTCTGCAGTCTGGCATATTTTGCATTATTGCAAACAAGCTAATCAAAGGGAAGATCTACAGTGACTATATCCAAGTATGCATCCTGTGCTAATTCTTTCATCTTTAGCGTGGTGTCAAATTACATTCTCTTCAGTATATTTCTGGTGAGGCATGACCTTTCTGAATCTTGATTTGAATTTGCAGGAACACTTGGCTCCCAGTGGTTATATTAAATTGCCAAATGTGAGTGGCTAACTTTGTTGGAGAATTGGAGACATTTAATGAGGCTTTTTACAGCAATATTCTTATAGAATCAATACATACAAGTAACCTTGCAATCATAAGCTCACTGAAATTATTTTACAGCCTGCTTATTTGTCTCCTTCCCTTTTGTTATTGACTTACAATTAACTTCAAACAAAGTTGTTTGTGCTCACTGGGTATATGGGATAGAGTACACTTTATGAAGCAGCACTTTCATGAATCAATTTTCCAATTGTCATATAATGATTGTTACATATGCATTTATATTCTTTTACACCTTGCATAATTATCTCAGTTTTCTTATGATGATGGCTATCCTAAGCATCTGACTCACCAATGTGTGTTTCCAGGATATGAATGATTATTTAGGGGGGTGTAGATTTCTTCCAAAACTCAACAATGAACTCCCTGATGAGAGAAACTCCACTTATAAGGAAAGATTTAGTAGCTTAGAAAACCTGGTGCTTATTATGGTAAGTTGGATAACAATATATACTTAAATCTCTTGTTAGTTTTCAAGAATCATTTACTTTAACTAAAGAATATCGTATCATCTTTGTATTATCCACAGTTTGAGCAAGACAATGTTTTGGTACCCAGAGAAACCTCGTGGTTTGGATATTACCCAGATGGTGCCTTCAATTCAATCATAGGTCCAGAGCAGGTAATAATACAATTGATATCGTTAAAGTGGGTTAACAAATTCTCTTGTGAAATTATCCTTGTGTTGAGAAAGAAACTAAAAATCAGATAATTTCAAGACCTCTCCTTGTATCTCTTTCAGCTTTCTTTAAATAAATTTTGAGGCGTTAAGGAGGTTCATTGCTCTCTTATCCCTCTGTTCAGCCAAAAAAAAAAATTCAAGACCTAGTCATACTAATACTATACCTTTCTAAGTAGCCACAGTAAATCAAAGTTCGTGTTTCCAAGATTTTGATTTGTTTTTTTCACTTTGAGCAAGTTTTGCTTCTGAATTTATCTTATTCTTATGCAGACTGATCTGTACATTGAAGACTGGATTGGTTTGAGAACACTGGATGAAGCTGGAAGGGTCAAATACATTAGTGTTTCAGGAGGTCATCTTGGAATCTCCAAAAGTGATATGAAGAAGCATGTGGTGCCTTACTTGACAAGTTCAGCATCGCCAACAAATGGAAACAATGAGGTGAATGGACTTCAATATAAGGTTGTGGGATGCAAAAAGGAGCCCGTATGATCCTCAGTTTGATGAGAAAGCATTGATTGAACTTGTTCAGTGAATTTGTTCTGTATATGCAATTGACTAAAACTAATTGGTTCATCAAAGTTATATTGTGGTCGATGGGACTACTATGTACAGGAAATGCAATTTAGTGTTCGACTCAAATGACTGAGGCTCAATTACGGATCCCCAATGCCAAGACATAAATAAATGAAAACTAGGAATGATTGTCAGTACAAAGTACAAACCATGTTATCTCTCTATCTTTGATATGCTGATCAAGAAAGTAGAGAACTCGTATAATATACGTATGAAACTTTTTCTTTCATGTATGATTGTCGGACAAGGGTTTCAATCTTCTCGAGGGAATCCTTAAGGTGTGACCGACCAGAACTCAACACAGCATTTGTTCTATCATGCTGACAACGATAACCCATGAGATCGTTTCGGTCTTTTTGAGGGCCTCCTAAAGGGGTCGAAAGCTCAGTAAATCACAAAATTGTGAAAATCAGAAGACTACCCCGGATTAAAAAAGAGAAGTGCAACCTTTAAAAAAACAGAACAAGGTGATAAACTCATAAAGCTCAACTTTCTTTCATTCGATTCAAAGTAAAATACCAACTCAATTTACAGGATGGAGAAAAACCGAGTTTATTGCAGAGCCTAACATAACGTTATTTCCCATTTTATATACGAGAAGGAAAAATATAAAACACTTAGCAAACATCTTTTATGTATTTACGGTTTACTACTGAGGTTTTCCTCAGTAAACTTGTATGTCCACGCTAATGCCTCCCAGATGATCAGCTGTAATCGAGCAGCTGCTTTCCCTGCCCAACTTCTTAGCTGAACTCTCCTGGTGGGCATGGCAACGGAGCCACAGGCATGAAATCCTTGTGAGAGCTGCCTGACCAGCTACTCGAACCCGATAGACCACACTTAAGTCAGCCCAAATCTCATTTCTCACAGTACCAGACTGGAGATTTGCATCATATCCTTCAAGATCTGATTCAGTGACCACTACTACAGAGCCCTCGTCAAATGCAAGGAGATCATGTGAGGGAGCTGAACATGGGGGATTCAATATTAGATTAGTCAAGTGGCTGTAAACCACAGCTTTCTTCACCATGAAATAGTAGTACTCCTGAACAGCCTGCATAAACAACAATGAAAGAAGGGTTCAGGAAGTACAGTTAGATCATTTCATGTGTCAATGTAAATCCAGGTTAGTACACTTCTGTCAAACAGATCCACAACGTGATGTCTCCAATACAGAGCAATGATTCTAGATATCCACAGGTTTATTAGCTAAATGGCAATTAGCAGATACAATCATTATTTTTTCCACCACGTGTTATTGATATTATTCACTATTGACATTATTTAACATGGAGCAGAACTGGTACTACAATGTAAAATGGAGCAGAAATTGAACTACAAAAGGTTACTTCAAACCAAATATAATGAATGCCCTAGTTTTTTTTCTTTTAAAAATCTCCTTCCCCAGTGTCTTCCCTTTAAGACCCAAATACTCGGATAACATTACTGACACAAGCATCACCTTTTTTTTCTCCCCAAACTTGAGCCACATCATAAAAAGTCAGAAGATTACTCTCGCAGACAACGCCTAAAGGAAAAAATAAAACTTAAAATTTTACAACAGATATATTAGCCAACTCAAGAGTTGCTTCCGTATTATTATAATCACCCATAAAACAACTACTACCAAAAAAAAAATTAAGAATTAAAAATAAAAAAGAAGACGGGCATTGCCACAAAGGGAAAAAATGAAAACAAAAATTCCATGTTCCAAACACCAAAAGCAGGAAGAACATGCCCAGACTGTGAGAACATAAATCATACAAGTTACCTGCCACTGAGCAGAGGCCAAAAGCACACGTGGCCGAATTGACTTCAGATATTCATAGGCAGAATCAGGTGTCATCTGCTTGTGATGGACCTATAAAAGAAAGAAATATAAAAAAGCTGGCAATCTTAAATTAATTTTTTACTTTTTCTGAGTCACACTAACCAAGTAGCAGATAACAATGGTCGTACTACGGCCCCGTCCAGCTTTACAGTGAACATATGTTGTCGTCCCACTTGATGCATTTTCTTCACAACAAAAAATCAGAAATATATAGTTAGATCATTGTTCGGGAAAGTCTGCATATAGACTAAAATAACAAAGCAAATAAAAACAGAAGTATCACAACTCCTCAGCCCCCTCTAACTGAACATATCACATTGAGTACTGCTTTGAAACCAATCAAAAAATTTGTATGCCCTTAAATTTAAAATTACAACAAGCAACTCCAACATATGCCTCCTCCATTAGAGAAAAATTTATCAAATTCAATCAATTCAAGTCGCAAGAATGCTTACCATTAATGAAGTTTACAGCACGACATATATCATTCAGCGATGGTGCAAAGCAGTAGTCTCTGGTAGGTATCACCAGATGGCTAATGCCATTGGACTGCAAAATTTACGCAGAAAGTTAAAAATATGGCGGTGGCTAGTAAAACGCCAGCAAGCACACCGTATTGAATGTATGTGAAACTAACCTGATAAAGAGATGTTGGAACCAAAGTCTCATATGGCTCATTAAGTGTGATGACTCCACGAACTCCGACCTCCTTCAAGCGAGGCACATCAGTTGGGAATGGAACTGCACCTAACAATACAAACTGAAACAAGAATTGTTAGAATTTAAACAAAATCTAGATAATCCAACAGTTCTTCACGCACATAAAAACCGACATAAAATTCAACTAAATTAAATGCTGCAGGTCTAATACAAAAGAACACAGCAGTCTAATCAACAAAACACCTCATCAGTCACATAAAACACTCAGCATGCAAAAGCCACATGCCTTTCATACAACAAAATTTCGGTTTATTTAAAAGTATTACATGTCCAATTGACTAACAAGCAAAAGAATTTCATAATAACATCAGCTAACGCATGTATAAAAGCTCCGATATTTACAAAACAATTCACAATTGCAAGAAAAAACATTAGATAAATAAATCCACATCCGATCAACGATACACAAAAAACTATGAGAAAGAGCATGTTGTACCTCATCGACCTTATCCCACCAGCGAAACTCAGCCTCAAGCTTATTCCTGATGACATTGTAAAGCAGAGTCGGGTAAAACAGCGCACGAGCCCCTGCGCCGATCAAGACCCGTTTCGCATCCGACCCCACGATGCCCCTTCCATGCCCTAAATCCACTTCTTCTCCACCTTCCCCACCTTTCAACTCCTCAATATACATAGCACCTCAAGTCAAACCCTAACCAGATCACTCCTAATTACACCACAAAAAGCCCTAGTTTTTTCACACTATTTACACACAAACAACAATCACACAATATCTAGCATCGAAAAAAAGAAAAAAAAAACCCTAGATCTTCACAAAAAAATCACAGAATCAAGAGAGAGAGCCTGTAACGTCTACAAGAGTGAGAGAGATGGAGGATCGGGAGCAGATTCGAGTTGGAGATAGAGAGATTGTGAACCCTGGGAGAAATCGCGACCATGTTTTGCGAAAACAGGGTCGATCGGACGGCCGGAGAGCGGCGGAGACGACGGCGACGCGATCGAGGAGGATCGGGAAATAGAGTGATCAAAAAGGGATTGGGGAAATTCTGGAGAATATGGAGAAAACCCTAACCCTAGAGAATTTGGAAGTGCTTCGATGAGAGGATAGCACGAGATTCTAGTCCACCTTTTTTTGCTCAACAAACTTGGAGAAACCGACGGAGGCAAAAGAAGAGAGAGAGATAGAAAAGGCGAGAAGTTAGGATGGAGGGAAAGGATAGAGTCACGGGGAATGACATAAAAAAAAAAAAAAAAAGAGAGAGGGTTTGAGAGTCGGTGAGGGATTGACGCGTGGAAATATTTGAGATTTGAAATTCTTTTTTTTTTTTTCTTTTTTTGGGTGGAGTTTTGGAAATTTCAAAGGCAAAGGTGGGGGTTTTGCCGACATAATATTGGATAATAGGTCATTATTATTTTATTTCAACTTTATCACATAATTTTTTTTGTGAAACAAGAAAAATTCTTAATTTTGTCTATCCACAAAATTTGGTTAGAATTATAATTAGGGAAAAAGTCACAAAGAGTACCCAAACTTAAACTCATTCTACACTTTGGTACCTCATCTTTTAAATAAATCATTTTGGTACCTCAACTTATGATCTCTATATAACACTTATACACACCGTTACTAACACCGTTAACTCAATTGTCACATTGCTTTTTCTATGGGTGTTTTCGTCCTGTTACATTTTCCCCTACCCTTATCAACGTCAATAAGGGGTTAGAGTTATTATTTCCAGATTCTGGTAATATATATAAGGGATTATTTTCTTTCTCATAATTCACATAGAAACAGATTGTACAATTACCAGAGATAATTCACGTAGAAACACTTGTACCTCACTATATTTGTTATTCACATGTACTCGTATTACTGTTAGTAGTGGTTCTTTATTTATGGGTGTTGGGGTGCTAGTCATAAATTGGGTTCTGATGTGCAGGGGAAAAAGTAGTTGAACTACTTGCATTGAATTAAAATTGGGATGGAATATTCATTGCAAAAAGATGGAATTGATGAATATTTTGAACTTTGTTTTTCCTTGAATGAAATTGCAGCTTAGGTTAACATGGTCATTTTGGATTTTAACATTCATTTTGCTAACATTTGTAGGTGATCTGTTTAGTCTTGCAGTAAATCATGGAGGGATGATTTATAGTCAAGGTTCAATGGCTTTAATTACTAGGCCAACGATTTAGGTTAAGTGCAGGGTCCAATTATATATTGGTATCGAATACCCAGTAATGAACCAGGGAGTGGGTATTTACCAATTACTAATGATGAGGATGCTGTTGACATGCTTCAATTTATTCCAAAGAACATGAGGCTATTGGAGGGAATATTGCAAAACATGAACAAACATTTTGGAGGGAGTTATAACTTTTGGAGGGAACTAGTTGATCTAGTGAAAGCTATGAGATTTTTAGAGGGAAAACAATAAAGGACGAAAACACCCATAGAAAAAGTCATGCGGCAATTGAGTTAACGGTGTTAGTAACGGTATGTATGAATGTTATATATAAATCATAAGTTGAGGTACCAAAGTGATTTTTTTTGAAGATGAGGTACCAAAGTGTAGAATGGGTTTAAGTTGAGGTACTCTTTGTGAACTTTTCCCTTATAATTAAATGTAGACTGGGTTCGTTAATTCAAATTGAAATTATACTACATACTAAAGTTCAGTTAACTGTTCATTCGAGTCAGAAATTACTCTTTTTTTTTTTTTTTTTTTTTTTTTTGTAATCACAACCTTGACATTTGTGGCAGATTCAGCTTGTTTGAATCTATATGTGATCGTCTTATTAATATGAGTTTTACGTATCGAATTTGACTTGTTAATACATATCCGTTAAGCGTAGAATTCCGATTGATATGGACTATACAAACTTGCATACTTCTTCCAAGAATGAATTTGTCATTATATTCTACGAGATTACCAAATTCAAATCCAAATTTGAGTCTATATATAATCGTCTTATTAATCTGAGTCATATTAGAAAAAAAAAAAAAAATTCTTAGTCATATTAAAAGTACGTATCTGATTTGGCTGGTTAATACATATATGTTAAGCATAGGATTTCGAATTGAGATGGACCATACAAATTTGGATGCTTCTTCCAAGCTGGATGGAGTTGTAGAGATATACTTCGAAATTGTGTGATAATCTGAAGGAATACTTCTTCTAATTTTCTAAATGAAATTCTCACTACATTTCAAAAGTCTTTTGGGGGTGAGACAGTTTTTTCCAACAAGCGGTGGGAGAGGGAGAGGTCGTCATGACTAGTCCGACTGTTGTAGGTATGTGAAATAATGGAGATCTTGAAAGTCAAATTTCTTTTTTCTTATAGTAGGAAGCCTTGACCTTAAATTAGTTATAGAAGAAAACATTTTAAGATTAGGTAGCTCTTACCAACATTGAAAGCAGATGAATTACATTTTTATACTTGCAAGCAAAGTGAAAATTCATCAGAATGGCAATTTTTTTAAGTTGCTTAAGGGAAAAAAGTGCCAAAGAGCTTTGTTAAATTGAGTTCTTTCAGTCTAATATACCTTGCCTCCTTTGGATAGTTAATAAAAGCCACACCAAAAGAGAACTGGAGTCCTTCTCAGTCCAACCAAAGATTTAAAGAGCAATATTCTCATCCTCACTTTAGCTCGAGTCATCAGACTGATCTTGGGGCTCAATGTGTTAGCTTCTTCTCCTGGACATCCCCCTTTCGGATGCGACTGGTTGTTCGAACCTTCAAGCATTGTGTCCATTTTTGGCCTAATGACCTACTGTACCCAAAATTTAATATAAAAAAAAATCAAAAACTAAAAATATTTAAAAAAAAAAAAAAAAAAAACACACACACACACACACACACACACACACAACAACAACAACTACAGTTGGTGGTTTCCAGTTGAAAATTAAATATTAATTGGAGTCTTACCTACCCACCAAGAGACTACCTAGCCCTTTGAAAAGGAAAGAGGACTACCCCCCCCTTGGGTAAATGCAGATGAAGGGAGAGACCAAAAATATGATGAAGATGGAGAATATAAATGCAAATAAAGATGCCGAACAAAAGGGCCACTAAAGGAGTAGGCTTTGATGCAAATTCTAGAACAAACAAAAGAACATCATGTCAAGTTCTCCTTGTGAATGAAATTCATGTAATCATCCTCACCATCCACAACATCTAGGACAAAAATGTAGGTCCACACTGATGTCTAAAATCATACAAGGGCCAAATACTAAATGCCTCACTAAGATGAACAAAATGGAAATTTGCATCACAAAGCCACCGCCCCCTAGTAAAGCTAAGACATTAAAGATGTACCTTTTGTAATAAACTAAAGATATGAAAGTTTCACCACAGTCAACATCACAACCGTCCATTTTTTCACAGCCAGAGCTTCCGGTATCTGACTAGGATACAGCGGAGCTTCTGCATTGATTGCTTTATATTCTATGTATCTACCCTAACTTGCTCTATTCATTTTCAGTGCCATATATGTGGGATTAGAAGCATGGAAAGTGTCACCAAGCAAGACTAGTTTCTACCAGTGAAGTGGCACAAGATCTATCATCACATATTTGATCCGAGTAATACTACAACTACCAAAATTTTGGATGCTTCCCATTGAGAGATTTTCATTTATTTCTTTCTTTCTAACAGATAAGATGGACACAGGACTTCGATATGGAGTTTCAAAATATGATGATGAGGGCAAATAATAGATTTCATATACAGTTACTTTGATCATCCAATGACCAAAAATAAAGTTCATGCAATAATCTTATTCAACAGTAAGGCAAACAGCCCCAGTAGCTAACTAGAGAAGCTTTCAGTTGATGAGAAGCACCTGGATAGGATGAACCTTCAAGTACTGCTGTTGGTGCTTCAAACCGAGGTACAGCTTGCTCCCCATTGTAACTCACCAACTTTATGATGAACTTCACTTACTCAGTAACAACCACTCTGATTGCCATTTCTTGATGCAAATCTTTTATCAAGGCACCGCATACTTTACTCAGTAAACTACCACTCTGATTGCCATTTCTTGATGCAAATCTTTTATCAAGGCACCACATACTTTCTAATATGACGTTCAGAGATTCCTAAATGACTTCCTGGACCACAAATCCAGACCTCTCAGGTTCTTTTAAGGTTTCCAAACTAATCCAGTCCACAGTGTAAAGGTTTGTCTGCATAGAAACAAGGTGTCACAATGAGAGTGAGAGATGCTTATGGTTGAACCATAACGGGAAATCTTGTGACACTCCACTAAATTTACTAATAAGAAATTGAGCAACGTACTGTATGGTCAACTATATCCAGGTGGATTTCTTCATATTTTAAGACAACAAATACAACCGTGTTTTGTTATCTCTGTGATTTGAATTTCAAAATTGAAAATTCCAATTATTTAAAGAGGGATGAAAAAGAGGAGCAGAATAATAGTATCTAAAAGAAATAAACTTTTAAGAGAGAGACACCCATGTTAGAAGAAAATTGATTTTAACAGTGTCATGTCATATTGTTGAAACCACAAAAATAAGATGCAGAAAGATGAACATCTCTCATTAGATAAAATGCTTCTTCTCTAACAATCTTAATAATTGATAGACCAAGATTAAAATGTAATCAGGAAGAATTTCCAGCTTGCCATGATAAGAGCACCAAGTGCTGTAAGCTCCAAAACAATTTCAATAAATAGAGTTCTCTCATCAATCAATTGGTTGTTAAGCTTTGGAAGAAGATTATATCCCCCTACTAGTCAGATATAGCCTGGAATGAAAAGTTAAACCATATAATTTATAATTAGGCATTTATCCATCATATGAAAACAAGGATATGACCGAACTATGATCCTATGACCACAAGCAGTGATTTGAAATTGAACTATGAGCCAAAAAAGTAGAATTGGCAAAAATAATGAATGGGTACCCACCCATAGAGCTCAGTTGTCCTTCATCCTCGCTCTCTTGTTCCCTATAAGGGAGGCAGGAAGGGGGAAGTTGAGGGTCGGTGGCAGGTACCTGGCTAGATATTTTTGCCCTCCCTAAAAGAAATAGGAGAAAAATGGTTTGATCTATCAACATCACAAGCTTATGTATTGAAATAACCTCAGCACAGTGCTTCTAATGCTCTATCTTAGTTAGCCATGTAATTTCGTGATTTGAGATCGACGACAGTGATAATGACTTGACACCAAGATATTGAACTTCAGAAAACAGGTTAAAATAAATGAAGAGATTTATGCATCCAACCTGAACCCAATTGGCAATGGCTGGAGAGACCCCAAGTCCTTTTGTAAGCACGACTTTACATTCCCAGTATGAGATATAATCTCAAGTCTCAACAATACATATAGGAAAACTATTAACAATAAACAGAAAAAGCTCATGAATAGATGAATGCTAACAGATTTTCTGACTCAATCACATTTTCTGCAATTAGGCTAACAGACCAGAGTAGAAGTGCATGGCTTTCCTTCATTATTTATCAACTATACAATCTATACCAATTCAATAAGCTACCTCAAAGTCAGTCCAGCTTTTATAATTATGTCATCTTAACCAGTAGATCTATCAGGGTGAGAGAAAACTTATGTAAATGAAGTCAGTGTTAGAAAGCCATTAATGCATTCCGCACAAAGAGGCCGAAAAGCAGTACAGGCACAAGGTGCACAAAGAGAAAAACCTTGAAGTGCTTCGATACTTGAAAGGATAACCCTCTTCATGACCTTGAATCCATAAAAGCAAAGAAGAAAAGAAAAACATATGTAAAGAAGTGCATCTATGAGAGAGAGAGAGAAAAAAAACAACCAACAGAAACTGCAACATACAATCACAGATCACCAAGAAATGAGACTGCCATTATCGATGCTAGCAAAAAACCTATGCTCTTACATACACGGTATGAGGAATATAAAAGACATAATTGCATCTGGATATCAGCAGTCACTATGTTCAACTCCACTCCCTTACATGACACACAAACTGAAAGCAAATAATGAACCACAAAATATAAACAGAGCTATGCAGTTTACTTGTTAAAAAGCAACTATGACCTGTGGAGTGATATATTTAACTAGGATTGTGGAGCAAAATCCTAAAACTTATGAACAGTATTCGTTATGCCATTGAGATAGCTTTCAGATAATAGATGAATAATTTAGAATAACACAAAATCACATGAATTCAATGTTTACCAGGATCTACCTTTATTCACTTCCACTTCCAGTAATTGTTTTCTCTGCCAGATTGGAACAAGTACTCGCTTGTTGCAAACACTACCAACTCAACTCAAGAATTGTTTTCTTCTATAGCTGAAGCACCCAGGTCAACAAACGAGAGCCAGTTTCTTAACAAACAAGAGCCAAGGAGACAGTTGAATATTATCTTTTCTTCAATGTCACCTTCCATTTCTTGTCAATTGTTCCAGTAACTCCTCATCTCCAGATTTCATCAGGACCTCAGCTATAATATCAACATATGGAGCTTTTAGTTTAATTCCTTTACTCAGCATTACCCTTGCAAGCTTTGCAGCCTCCATTAAGTGTCTTTGCTGACAAAGCCCCACTAAAAGAATAGAATAAGTATCAGAATCAATAGAAGATAAGCATTCCATCTTCTCAAGTTCATCAAACAAGCAATATGCATCCACCATACGTCCCTCCAAACAACGTTTTTTTAACATAATGGTAGACACCAAACTGTTTGGTTTGACCCCACTATCAAGCATCGTCCTAAAGACTTTCTCTGCCTCCTCGGGTTTTCTGACTCTTTCCAAAGCCACAACAAGAGAACTATAGCAATCAGTTTTTGTAACACTTCCACTTTCAACAACTCTATCAACCAACTTATAAGCCTGCTCAACTTGATCCTCCTTAACAAAACCCGTGATCAAAGAACTAACCGTGACGCGAGTTGGTAAACAACCACGAGCTTCCATTCGGTCCAAAACAAGCAATGCCTCCACTGACTGACCCTTGTCACAAAGATATTGAATCACAGATGTATATGTTACTACATTAGGACTACAATCCCCACCTTCCTTCTCCATCTCCTCTAACAACTTCAAGGCTCTCTCCATATCCCCAAACCTACAGAATCCATCGAGAAGGGCCGAGTACACCACAACATTAGGCAAACAACCATTTTCCTTCATAAACTTAAACAACCCACACGCATCATCCAACCGACCCACATTACACAACCCTTTAATCATCACCATGTATGTGATCAAATCCGGATAAAGCTCCACCATACTCATCTCCTTCACCAAACTCTCAGCCATATCCAAATCACCCTTATCACAAAACAACCTTATAACAACATTATACACTACATTATCCCCTCGCAGCCCAAACTCCGGCATTTTCCTCAGAACCCTCAAAGCCTCATCAGCAAGCTTAGCTTCTTTACACATATTGAAAACAACTTTAAACATTTTCATATTAACAGAGCAACCTTCAACACTATAAGCCTCCAAAACATCAAAAATCACACTTGGGTTTTGCCTAATCCTATACAATTCACAAGCTTTGCTGAACATAAAATAGCTATGCCTATAACTGGAGTGAACCCCAGCCCATATGAAAAATCTGAGACCCATTTGGGATTGGGTGGGATAGCATCTATGTAAAACCTGACTTACACATTTGGAGTCCAAATTGAGCCTCATTGAGGCTAGGGTTTTCTCAATGTTGCCACCATTTTTCTGGAGGTGATTGTAGACCGTCTCTGCCGACGAGGCAGTAGAGAAGTGAGAGATTGAGAGCTTGTGATTTTTTAGGCGAATGGAGGAAGAGAGGAACCGAGAAATTGAAGAAAGGGTCGTCATTTTGAAGGAAAGTTTGGGGCTTTTGGTTAAACCCTCGACGCCGAAATGGAGAAGACACAGACTTTCCGGCCGAAATGGAAGAGAATTGGGCTTGAAACGGGTATCGGGTCGGATCGAGTTAAGCTTCATTGGGCCGGAACGGTAATGAGTTATGTGTGGAAACTGATTTTTGGTTTTGGACCAAGACTTGTTTTGGATTTGGTCTTTTTCACGGTTCAACGATGCAAGAGAAATCTCTTCTTTTTTTTTTTTTTTTCTTTTGAGAAGGGTGGAGGAATTGCATTATAAGTTTTTTTTTTTTTTTTTTTTTTTTTTAAAGGCATTATAAGGACAATCCACAATTTAATATGAAAGTCAAGAAACAAAAGTGCTGTCACTAAGTAAATATATTGAAAACAAAGTTTTCTACAAAAACGGGGCTTTCTCTCTCAACGAGAAACCCTACCCCAAACTAGGTTTTTTCCAGATTTCCATCTCGTTGCTCGTCCGGCGGCTCCCGCCCATGGCAAGCCTCTGGCTTCGTCGTTGTGTGGAGAGTGCGGCCGGACGGGACTGTCTTGAGACTATGGCTCTGGTGGTCTGAGAAGTCGCTGCCGCTTCTGCAGGTTTGTTGAGGCAGCGGGGTCTGATTTAGAGCCTCCGATGTGTGGCGGTGGGATGTACAGAGGTGGAGCTTGGAGGTTGTTGGTCGTGGCAGCGTGGTCATTGCGGTGTGATGCAGGCGGCGTGGTCGTGGTGTTGATGATCGTGGCGGCGTTGGTGCAGGCGACGTGGGCGTGGGCATTGATGGTCGTGGCGGTGTTGATGATCGTGGCGGCATGGTGCAGGCGACGTGGGCGTGGCGGCGTGATGGTCGTGGAGGTGGCCTAGACCGAAGGCAGGGAAGCCTGCTGTATGTGTTGCAAGAACGTGGAGGAGGGGAAGATTTGGGCCGGGTGCTGATCCACCTGCTGGGCTTGGGTTGTGGCTTTTATTTGGGCTATTCTATTTAGTTAGTTTCTTGCTTTCTAATTAATTTCCTATTGTTTTAGGGCAACTATGAGTTTTTACCTTAGGCTTGCTTATTTACTATGTTATTTCATAGTGTATAGGCTTGCTTAAATAAGTGAGCATGGGTACCGTCAAATGATCGGACCTAATCTATGTATCGTTGTGGTTTACCACAAACTCTTTATCTACCCAGAGATGGTAGAGGGAGGATATGTAATGGTCCTTTCTGGCCTGAGTATTAATATGTCGACATGATATTCTTCAAAAAAAAAAAAGTGCTGTCACTACTAACTAGCTACGCTGCCTGTATCTTTCACGAAAATATTTATAACCAAAAGTGAAAGAACTGGAAAAAAAGTCTTCACTTCTCCTCTTAAACCTAATCTAGAAGCCGTTTGTAGAAAATACAGTGCATTAAAACCTTGTTCAGATAAAATCTCATGAAAAAAACCTTTGAACCAAGGAAAGAGTACCACCTACAAACAAATTACACAAAGTGTAATCCGCAAACAATGAAAACGGATACAAATCTGAAGCACTACAGCGCCATACGCCAACTAAATAACGGTCACCAAAATCTTCAATGGCTTTCAATATGGACAGGAGAACCAGACATCCAAAGCACCATGGAGCCCAGAAGTACCTGTGAATACTCCCTTTTCGTTTGGAAGACGTTCCTCACCATAAGGCTTTTTTTGAAGTGTTGGAGGAGTTGACCTGATTAATCACCCTTTCCTTGATAGAGATTTCTGTCCATGGAATCTGCTTGAGTAACCGGATCTTCTACCAACGTTTGAGCCGCAAAGACTAGAAGGATAGAGTCTCCAAGTAAACGGTTTGGATGGAACTACTGAAAATTGGGGAAAAGATTCCCCGACTGCCTCACCAAACAATTGAGGCGCTGAATGAAGTTGATCAGGACAAGGCAGTAAACTTCAGTAGGCCGAGGAGTTTGGGGTCTAGTAGAACAGCCCAACCATAATGGGCCTGGACAGCTGTCTTTTACAAGGTAACAGTATATTTAGTGTTTGCAGTTGTAACCGCTTTGTGTCCGTTGAAGAACTGACTGTCTTCCTAAGAAATCTCTTTCTTTCGGGTTTATATCAAAAACAATCACTCTTAATGAAATTGGGATTATGGGTCTCTAGAAATCGTGGGAGAACAATAAGGGCACGTTTACTTACTTGGAAGGAAAGGGAATGATTACGGGGGAAAAACATTCCTGCGTTTACTAACACATAAAGGAATCGGAATGATTCCGGGTAAAAGAATTCCTGCGTTTACTAACACATGAAGGAATCGGAATGGATGTAGGTCCCACCTCCTTATCAGGAATCGATTCCTGAATACTCAAGAATTCGATTACGAAGGGGGGAGATGGGTTTAGGAATCATTCCTCCGGAATCAATACCGATTCATTTCTTCTCTCATTCCACTTAGGGCACGTTTACTTACTTGGAAGGAAAGGGAATGATTACGGGGTAAAAACATTCCTGCGTTTACTAACACATAAAGGAATCAGAATGATTCCGGGTAAAAGAAATCCTGCATTTACTAACACATGAAGGAATCGGAATGGATGTAGGTCCCACCTCCTTATCAAGAATCGATTCCTGAATACTCAGGAATTCGATTACGAAGGGGGAAGATGGGTTTAGAAATCATTCCTCCGGAATCAATACCGATTTCTTTCTTCTCCCATTCCACTTGTCTCCGATTCATGATTATTTTCCATTCCAAGTAAGTAAACGTGCCATTATTTCCGATTCATGATTATTTTCCATTCCAAGTAAGTAAACGTGCCAAGAAACAATGTAATTGAGTTGCAGAAAGATTTCACATTATGTACAAGACTTGTCCAATGATATTCCCAATTAACAAAGTGGGCGATCATTGAAATATTCAATGGAACTAGATTGGTGTAACACAAGAGGTACTCGCAGCCCTTTTGTTGAACCAATTTGATTTTGCCAAATGATATCCCCCCGATTATTCATTGGAAATACCTTTAAACAGATTCTCTACATACACGCTTTAGTAAACTATCATATTATTATTCATCATGACCATTACTGTTTCAACATAAGTAATAGGCTTAGAAAAAGATTGGTGTAAAAGGTTTTATGTAAAGTAATATAAGGTAGGAGTCCTTAAGTCATACTGACTAGAAGCTTGTGGAAAAATATTTCTAGAAACTTTTTCACATTTGATCAACCCGTTTTGAGGAAATTTTAAAGGTTTTCCACAAGCCTAATTTTCCATACTACCCTCCATAATATTTAGTTTTGTAGTTTGCATTGGGCTCGACCGCTCCAGTCATTATGGGTCAACTTGTTGGGATCGGAACAAAAATCCTAAGTGTTCATCGGAGACCCAATATCATTCCTAACTTCTCAAAACTATTTTTGTTATCGCTCGTAACAATGATGACATCGATAGATGGAGTTAAACCATGCCTGGTACAATTACACTCTGCATCTTCACGTGAAATCAGTAAAAGACTTGTCAGTAGTCAAAAAACGTCTACCTAATATGTCGTGAAAGTTAAGATGTGGCTCATCAGCTGTTTCAATTGCTATTCTATATGTTTGTGATACTAGTTAAATATTTGTCTCTAGTTCATCAATTCTTTACCTGAAATGTTATTTCAAAATTAATTGGGTTTTTCTTTATGTTGGTGCTTTGTACATTCACGTGAAATCAGTAAAACATTTGTCAATAGGTCAACAAACGTCTACCTAAAATATAGTGAAGTTAAAATGTGTGTCATAAGCTGTTTCAATTGGCTTTCAACAACTACACTGTATTTTCACGTGAAACAAGTTAAATATTTGTCTTTATTGTTCATCAATTCTGTACAAGATATGTTATTATAAAATTAATTGGCATTTTCTTTTTGTTGGTGCGCTGAACTTTCACGTGAAATCAGTAAAAGATTTGCCATACAATAAACACCTACTTAAAATATCGTGAAAGTTAAGATGTGTCATAAGTTGTTTCAATTGCTACTCTGTATTGTCACGTGAATCTAGTTAAATATTTATCTCTATATCTCTTTTACTTATCTAATTTTTTACCATAATTTTTATTTTAAAATTAATTAGCATTTTCTTTTTGTTTGTGTTCTGCATTTTCACATGAAATCAATAAATGATTTGTCAGAAATTCAACAAACGCATACCTAAAATGTCGCGAAAGTTAAGATGTGTGTCATAAGTTGTTTCAATTTACTTTCAATTATTTTCACTTGAAGTTTGAAAATTTCAACTTTAACCCATCGATTGTGTCGCCCAAAGTTCTATAAATAGTTTCCCAAGCCAGTTTTACTTTCATAGTTGCTTCATTTCTTTCCTTGCTACTCATAGATCCATTTTAAACTTGAGATGCATTTTCTGTAAATTAAGGGATGAGGAAAAGGAGAAAGAACGGGGGGAAAGGGCCAGGTGAGGGAAAACTTGAGAGACGTTTACAATTACTCAAAGAAATTTATTCTACTATAGAAATGAGTGGTATGGGAAAATTGAACTAAGAGGACTTGCTCCCATGCAAGATATGTTCCTCAACTTGTTAAGTTTTCTTGTTTTCATGAAATTCTAGTGATTAACTTTAGATATCTTTGCAACTTTTATCAGCTTCAGATTCTTCCAAGTCGTGTGGCCAAATACATGGACTGGGAGAATGTGGTATGCATTGAGTTCCATATCATTTATACAAGTCATACATTTTTTGAGTAATTTGCATGTTAAGCTGCAGATCCATCAATATATACATACATCTGATCCATTTTGATATAAGAGTACATCAGAATGCATCAGATGTATGTATATATTGATCGATTTGCAGATTAACGTGTCCAGAAAAATTGATTTATATATGGTACTGAAGTGATTGATTTAGTGTCAAATGACTAAGTTCTTACTTAATTGTGATCCATTAATTGCAGCCTTACATAGGCAGCCTCGGGTTCTTCTTCCCTAAACAGCAAGCAACTTATCCTGCCAGACATGTAACAAATGAGTGATGCAGCCGTACTCATAATGCTGGTCCTATGCTAGGGAATTACGAGGAGATCATGTGCATCAATAGAAGTTGAATATATGTGTTTGTAAATTGTAATATATGTCTTACCAGAGTAAACTATCACCACCAAGAGTTCAGACACTGTTGAAGTAAAAAACCCCGTGAAGAACTAAAGGAAGTAGGAAAGGTCATTTTTACCCTTATTTTGTGCCTCACGTGCTGAGCACGTGGTCATAGTTAACGGTTTTGTGACGGAAATCGACCGCAGGTACGACGTTGATACGAAAAAATGAGTTTAGGTATCACATTGATAACTTTGAAAGTTCAGGTATCATTTCAAAAGTCCTTGAAGAGTTCAGACACTGTTGAAGAAAAAAACCCTTTTAAATAACTGTGGTTTGATACTTTGATGGTTGTAATCCCAATGACTGTTGTATGTGAGATTTTCAGTTTTAAATTCTGCACCAGTTGTACAACACATTGTTTCTATTCGTTATGTGATTCAACATTGGACAACTGCTACCTATTTGTTAGGTTGTGTGAGTACAAATGTGACTATAAAGTTTTTTAGCAACCATTGGGTGATTTATAAGAGGTTTGTTTTGTTTATAAGTGATTTATAAGTAGTATAAACTTCATAAATTATTTACCTGAAATGTTATTTCAAAATTAATTTTTTCTTTCTTTCTATTGGTGCTGATTTGTCAACAATTCAACAAACATCTACCTAAAAGGTCATAAAAATTGATTTCCAGTGTAAATGCTGTTTCAATTGATTCCAACTACTACTCTGTATTTTTCAATAACAACATTAAATACTTGCCTCTGATTCATAAATTTTTCACTTGAATTCTACGTTATTACAAAATGAATTGACCTTTTCTCTCTATTTTTTTTTTTTTTGAATGAAGGCATAGCCAATATATTAATCACAAGCTAGAATGACCATTACATACCCCTCCGCTACCATTAACTAGACAGACAAGTGGTTGTGGGGTACCACGATGGTACATAGGGATAGACCACTCATTAAACAACCAGTGCTTACAAAAAGCGAGCCTATAAACTATAAAATTATCATAGCAAATAGGCACACTACATACACACAAGTGAATAACTCCCTAAAAAAATAGGAAATTAAATAGAAAGAAAAATCTATCTTTTTTTAATTATTTTTTATATTATAAATAAATAGAGGATTAGGCGATATTAGCTCCTCTGCAACAGCCGATTTGGGGCGTCAAGCACCCTCCCACATCCTCGAATGAAAGGGGGCCATCACAACCGGGAACCCACCGCCCATCCCTCCATTTAATTTTATTAAAAAATAAAGGATAAAAGAAAATATACAAAGAGGAAAGGGGGACCAAACCAAAACTTTTCCCAAAAAGAGCAATAACAGAAGAAAAAAGAAAACTCCTCCAAAAGAGAGAGTAAAGAAATCAAACTGTGTGCAGCTGTGATTACTATGTAGAAACAGTCCGTGCAATAAAACATTACTTGCGGCGAATATGTGAAGCGCCAGAAGCATCACGTAACAACAACCCGTGAATCTCCATTGGAGGAAATAAGAACCAAGAAAGAGATGGATAAGCTAAACCCAAGTTGGCGAGACCATCAGCAGCCGCATTACCCTCCCTGAGAACATGAGAGCAACGAAGTTGCATTACCCGAAGACGAGCTAGGCAATTACTCCAAGGGATTCGCATAGGCCAAGGAGGGACAAAGGTTGATGACACGAGACAATTGACAACGCTAGTAGAATCACTCTCCAACCACAAATGATGCCAGCCATGCAGATATGCAAATTCAACCCCAATAATGATAGCCATCAACTCCGAATAGAAAGCATTGCCAATACCCAACCTACCACAATAACCCCCAATATAACAACCATTTTCTCCCCTGAAAATTCCACCACAAGCAGCTGGACCATCAATATTGAGGTTTATCCATGGACACGTTGGAGGAACCCAAAAAACAAGGCGGGGAGGCCGCACCATTTTAGCCACCGGCTACACCCCAAGCTCCAAAAGCAAATTGGAATCCAACCTCCCCGAAGCACAACCAGGAAAGTGAGGGGATGCAAACTTAATCCAAGCCTTGATTGAACAATAAACACGCCTAAGAGAAGGCGATTTATTGTCAAAAACAAGACTATTACGTGTCTTCCATATCTGCAATAAAGAATAAAGACACACTGCAAGCCACACATTTTTTAATTGTGGGGAGAAACACTTACTAGTGAAAGAAACCCTTAAGTCCTCAAGAGTTCCTTGAGAGGGTAGAGAAGTGCCAAAACAGCAAGCAACCCATTGCCAAACATGCTGAGCGAATGAGCAGGTGAAGAATAGATGACTTGAGTCCTCCACACACCCCAAAGAACAAAGAAGGCATTTTGAAGCTAGTGAAACTCCACACTTTTGAATCTGCACATCTGTTGGAAGCTTATTATGAAATAGCCTCCAAGCTAACAAAGTATACCGAGGTGGGATAAAGTGCTTCCATAAGTGAGAGGCCCATTCCAAAGTGGGGAAGTGATGACGTACTAGCTCATAACCATCCGAGAAAGAGAGAACACCTGAGCTAGAAAGCTCCTAGATAAGAGAATCTCGCTTTGTGTAAATTGGAAGAGGAACATTTTTATTCCGTAAAGCTAAATCTGGGAACAAATCATAGAAACGACGTGGCAAGGACCATTGTTGATTAGTAATAAAACAAGACACACGAGTGCTTAAAAGTGGTGCGAAGCGTGAAAGATGTAGCTCATCCAATATTGAAACATCAAGCCATTTGTCTGACCAGAAACTAACCGAAGTACCATCACCAATAAGCCAACGAGAATGCTGATAGATGAGAGGAAGGGATAACTTCAATCCATGCCAAACTGAAGAAGTAAAATAACCCCACTTCATGTATCTGGAAATAGAAAACCTTTGGAGAATAAAAGATCCCCACTGAGAGTATGAAGAAAGAGCATCTCAACCAAACCGTAAAAGAGCTGCATGATTAAGAGCCTTAGGATCACGTAGACCAAGTCCACCCTCAGCTTTGGGAGAACAAACTTGGCGCCATGATACAGTAACCAATTTGCGCACAGCCACATCCCCAGACCAGATAAAGTTGCGAGCACAAGCTGCTAGATGATTTAAAAGGGAGGTAGGCCAAATATACACCGAAAAACTATGCAAAAGCATACTCTGAAACACCGATTGTACAAGCTGCACTCGACCAGCAATAGTTAACAATTTACCTTTCCAACCCATGAGTCTAGCCTGAGCTTTATCCGCTAAGGCCTGAAGGTGAACTCGCCGAGGCTTACCTCAAATATTGGAACACCCAAATAAGTGAATGGAGCTTTACCAGACCGAAATCCCAACACCTGCTTAACTCGTCATCGATAATGCAAATAAGGTTGACCCAAATAAAATCTATCTACTTAGCAACCCATAAGGCCCAAGGACAACCCAATCCAAGACCCAACAGCAGGCCCAGCTCCATTCCCCTTTTCTCACCCTGTGCAAACCCGTCTCGTGCACCACTGTCGGGTGGCCTCACCTCTCTATTTTTATTATGGTAGTACTATATAAGTGTGTGTGTGTGTGTCATCCAGCTTTGCCTCATCAATCTGAGAAATTTTTCTAGGTGACAGTCAAAACTATTAGAGTTTGTTATCTAGTTTGACAATCCTATCGTAACTTCACACGTAGCTAAGGAGACAAATAAATTCTCTCTAGCTAGTTAATCTAGATGATAAAGTCTACATGTTACGACCATCACCTAGAAAAGTTTCACTCTAGCTAAGTAGCGGAGAAAATGAGAGACTGAATATGTATGTTCATTTAAAATATATCTCTTAGATCAATGGTCCTACTTAGTTTTAAGCTAGAAAAAAGGAAATCTCAAACACACATTTTCATTTTGGAGATTCCAAAGCACGTATATGTATGGGAATCGAATCCATTCTCTACAAATCGAGTTAAACACTTGATGCTGAAATAGAGAAGAAACTTTTTACAGAGAGCCAAAAAGATGGTACTCGAACTTGAAACTGTGTCGAGCCAGAACGGTAATGAATTGTGTTTGGAACTGATTTGGGTTTTGGACTTAGACTCATTTTGGATTTGGTCTTTTGCCGACCTTTTGAACTGATTCAAGTTCAATGATAGATGGAGCCGTGGAGTGATTTAGATGCCTAAACTAAATCATGAGAGATGTTAATTTTTTTTTTTTTTTTTTTTGTATGTTTTTGTTGGACCAATCTGGTTTTGTCAAATAGTCGATCATCACATAAGTTGTACGTTCATTGGAAATACCCACAAACAGGTTCTCTATATAATGTGAATCGCCTCTGCAACCTAATCATATTGTTTCCTTCATCGTTAATTACTCTCCTACGAATTGTACAGACCCACAATTCCATTAATTTGTTCATTAAAATGATCATCATGGATATAAATCTGACCATTAAGGGGAAAACAGTCCAACTAGAGTCTTCAAATAAAATCTTTGATATTTTTGGTACTCCATGCACACCTATAACATTATTTGAAATACAAAAATACAAAGATAAATAATTAGTAATTTAAAGACATACATATATCCAAATGAAACCCTTCTAATGAGGAACACTAAAATAAGGACTAGTTGAGGACTTTCTAATCAACCCACTTTTCGAATACATTATGGCAAATCAACCATTAGATGTTTATGTATGTATGAATAGATCACTTCTAAAAAATTTCATCCAAATTGTTAATCATTAAAGTACCGAACTAGATCAAATCAATGGACAAACCAAATTTGTCAAACATGAACGCTTATGTTCATAACTGATAAATCACAATTATGAATGTCTTAAAGATTTTCAATTTGGTTGAAAATTTCCATAAATGATCTACACATAATATCTAAACATTCAATGATTGATTTGCAAATATGTGATCAAAATGTAGGTCTCACACAAAAGTCTTCAACTAGTCCTCATTTTAGTAATCCTTATTAGAAGGGCTCCCTATATCTAACTATTCTACTAAAAGATTTTCATTTTTTTTTTCAATTTAAGGTATAGTTTTTTTTTCAATTTAAGGTATAGCTCCGAGGACCTATTATGCTATATTGCTATTAGTTACCTGGTCTTACCATTAGCGATGGGTTAGTTTGGAATAGACTGCGTTTATCTATTTATATTAACTTAACTTACAAATTGTTGTTGATGTCCCTCAGTTATTAGGGCAAAGTTGTGGTGTTGGTCGAGAACCTTCTGATATTAAGTCGATACTGTTACTGTTTCAATGTAAGCAATAGGCTTAGAAAAAAGTTGGTAGAGAAGGTTTTATATAAAGTAGTATAAGTTATGAGTCCTTAAGTCGTACTAACTAGCTAGAAGTCTGAGGAAAAAGACTTTCTATAAACTTTTCCACATTTAATCAACCCGTTTTAGGAAGTTTTAAAGCTTTTCCAAGCCTAGTTTTCCCTACAACGCTCAGTTTTCTTTCGAGTCTATATTGGGCTTGACCGCTCGAGTCACTATAGGTCAACTTGTTGGAATCGGAACAAAAATCTGTTTATTAGAGACAGGAGTTCTTCAAAAAGTACTTTTGTTATTGCTCGAAACAATGCTGACATGGATACATGGAGTTAAACCGTGCCTGATATAATTGCATTCTGATTCTTCACATCAAACAGTAAAGGATTTGTCAATAGTCAACAAATGTCTACCTAAAATGTCATGAAAGACATAAGCTGTTTCAATTGCGCTTATTTTTGTGAAACTAGTCAAATATTTGTCTCTAGTTCATCAATTCTTTACCTGAAATATTATTTCAAAATTAAATGGTTTTTATTTTTTTATTGGGCTCTGTCTTTTCACGTGAAATCAGTAAAAAGATATGTCAATAGTGTCAACAAACTTCTGCATAAGATGTTGTAAGATGTGTGTCATAAGTCAATTAGAAGCAATTGACTTTCAAATGCTACTCTTTTTTTTGAAATAAGGGCCGGTGCGGCTGCCCTCAAGTCTTGATTAATGAAACTGCAGAATACATGGGGGGGGGGGGGGGGACATGGTGCCTATACCCCGGATTACAATGTGCATCAAGAGAACTTCCTGAAATAATAACAAGAGTCTCAACTAAAACAATGTATTCTAGCAAGCACCAACTAGCGAAGAGTGCTCTATTGGCTACTCCATTCGCTTTACAACTGTGGTGACATACCGGAAAGATAACTTTACTACGGAGAAACATCATTACAAATAGCACAGCTTTCCCACTATGTTGCCACTGGAGTATAAATCCAGCGACACTTAGTTTCATTCAAATGCTACTCTTTATTTTCACGTGAAACCGGTAAAATATTTGTCTCTATTAGTTTACCAATACTTTACCTGAAATATTACTTTAAAATTAATTGATAGTTTCTTTTTGTTGGTGCTCTGCATTTTCACGTGAAATCAGTAAATGATTTTCTAGTAATTCAACAAATGTCTATCTAAAATATCACGAAAGTTAAGATATGTGTCATAGGCTGTTTTATTTGACTGGCTAATTTTCACTTGAACTTTTTGAAAATTTCAAATTTTAACCCTTTGGTTATGTCACCCAAAGTTCTATAAATAGGCCCCCAACCATTTTCACTTTCATAGTTTCTTCCTTTCTTTCCTTGCCGGTCATAGATCTATTTAAAACTTGCGAGGCAATATCTAAGAATTAAGGGATGAGGAAAGGGAGAAAGCACAATGGGAAAGAGCAAGGTGAGGGAAAACTTGAGAAACGTTTACAGTTACTCAAAGAATTTCATTCTACTATAGAAATGAGTGGCATGGAAAAAATTGAACCAAGAGGACTTGCTCCCATGCAAGGTATCTATCTTAACTTGTTAAGTTTTCTTGTATAATTTTCATGAATTTATAGTGATTAACTTAAGACTTCCCTACAAGGTTTACCAACCTCAAATTCTTCTAGCTGGTATGGCCAAATACATGGACTGTAGGCAAATTTTGGTATACATTAAATTCCATATCATTTATACAAGATCACCAAATCTGTACATCGATCAATATATACATACATTTCATGCATTCTGAAGGATTGAGTTATATATGGTACTGAAGTGATTGATTTAGTGTTAAATGACTAAGTTCTTACTTAATACAGGCAAACAAATCATGGGAGATGTCTCGGGTGTTGAAGTTGGTGTAAAGTTCCGTTACAGAGTTGAGCTCGATCACTATTGTTGGCTTACATCGCCAGACAGAAGGTGGAATAGACTATGCATATTTTTGTAGGGAATCACTTGCAACCAGTACTGTAGCATCTGGAGGATATGCTGACTATTTCCATGATTTGAACTCCTTGACTTACACCGACCAAGCATGGAGGAAGTGTGATGCATGCATCATAGGCTCCCAGAAAGCAAGAGCGTCAACGTGGAAACCTTGCTATGAAGAATAGTCTCGACGGGAAGAATCCTGTTAGAGTGATCTGCAGCTCTGAATCATCAGGTGGAAGAGATAAGAAATATATGTATGTTGGACTATACTTGGTGGAGAAGTATTGGAAGGAAATGGGGGATTACGGCAAGTTAGTTTACAAGATTCAACTCAACAAAATTGAGGGCCAGAGCTCGATCATTGGTAGAAATAACTTCTGAATTGGTAGGCAACATCATCTAGCAGGCATTTGGATATTTTCTTGGAGGAGAACTAAGGAATAATGGTAGGCAACATCATCTAAATGGCGAACTAGTGCTAATAATAAAAATGAAAACATGTGACCAAAAATTGCAATAATTAGAGTACATGTATGATCATTTGGAATGAAATCACCAAATGAGTATGGATTTTTTTCTTTATTTTTTTCTGTTTTGATGAAACGATTGATAGGAGTAGCCTCCTTCACACACACTAATATATTAAGCAAAGAACATGAAATTATGAGGTGGGTGACCAAATCAAACCTTTTAAACCAAGAATCGTACAAAATAAGTTTCTAATGAGTTGTGGCTTGTTGGTTAGTTGGCCTAACTAACATTGTGGTTGTGGAGGTGACGGTTTCAAGTCTCATTAGCATCAAGGATGAGTTGGGTGGAAAAACACACACACATATATAGTAAGTTATAGAAATCTTAACTAAAGAAAACCCAAATGTCACTATTAGAATGCGATAAAAAAAAATTGGGAGGGATATTTTACCAGGTGGTTCTAGTTGGACCTCCAAATTTGCAATTTGGACATCCCATACTTTTTTTTTTTTTTTTTGAATAAAGGGCTGGTGCAGCTGCCCTCAAGCCTTGATTAATGAAACTGTTGAATACAAGGGGGGACATTGAGCCTAAACCCCTGATTACGATAAGCATCTAGAGAACATCCTGAAATACTATCATGAGTCTCTATCCAATAACTGTATTCAACTAGGCACCAACTAGCAAAGTGCGCTCTACTGGCGACTCTATTTGCTTTGACATAGCGGTGACATGACCGAAAGATAACTCGATATGTAACCTGATTACAACGTAGCATAATTACCATACGCACAGCTTTCTTACTATGTTGCCGCCGGAGGATAAATCCGACGACACTTAGTCTCACCCTGCCACTAGGTGGTAGCAACCATTTGACGAAGCAACTAGCAAAGTGCGCTCTACTGGCGACTCTATTTGCTTTGACATAGCGGTGACATAACCGAAAGATAACTCGATATGTAACCTGATTACAACGTAGCATAATTACCATACGCACAACTTTCTTACTATGTTGCCGCCGGAGGATAAATCCGACGACACTTAGTCTCACCCTGCCACTAGGTGGTAGCAACCATTTGACGAAGCAAGGAACTCGCTGCCTACCTAGAGCAGACAAGGCATTTTGAGTGCACACACAGGCACAAAGCCCCACTAGCCCTACCCAACAAATAGAGGGACTTATTGCTCGCAAAAAGCGCATCATAACTAAACAACAAAAATAAATGAAAACAGTAAAAAAGATAAAACTTAAGGCAGGGCCCAAAAATTGAGCCCCAACCCTAACTTCAGCCCAGAAAGGGCCCACAGGCAGAATCCAAGCCCAAAAGGTCAAACCAAAAAGTGGGCCACCTGCCCTCCCAGCCCAAAACAACAGCTGCATCAACCCGCCGTTCCAACACTGTCGTCGGACCCCGACCAGTACGACTTCCCCTTCCTGTTTCGGCGCACTGCTGTAGAGCCAACCACACTGCCACTAGAGGTGGCAAACGGGCCGGCCCATTTTAAGCGGGCCTAGTCGTGCTTCGTGCCGTGCTTGGGCCGGCCCATTTATTATCGTGCTGGGCTCGTGCCGACCCATTTACTTAAACATTAAGCCCGGCCCGAGCCCATATCGTGTCGGGCCGTGCTCGTGCCTGGTCAATAACGGGCCGTGCTCGTGCCTACCCACTATAAAGCACGATTTAAAAATCTTAATTTGAACAAATAAAAATTAATTTTATTTAACTATTTAGATTTCAAATAATTTTTTATATTCCACTATAAGAAAGAAAGAAAAAAAAAACTCAAAATATATTGTTTTTAGTATATTATTGTGAGATTAATCTTTATTAATATAATGAAGATTTAGTATCTATTATTCTTTCCTTCATTCTATAGTTGTATTATTATGAGATCAGTCTTTATTAATAAACATATATTTAATATTTAGAAAAAATACTTATGTCAAAACAAGGATATAATGTTTTGTTTCATTATTTTGACAATATAAAAGAAAGCATTGGTGGAATTGTCATGATATTTTAAATAAAAGGTCTCATATTCAAATCTCATCATTGTAGTTTTTTAATATTTTTAAAAACAAAATGAAATTTTGTGTTTGTAACGGGCCGGCCCACAATATGTCGTGCTCGGGCCGTGTCGGGCCCATTACGGGCTCGGGCCGGGCCGGGTCAATGGGCCAATATTCTTAGGCCCAACCCGACCCGTTATTCTAACGTGCTCGGGTCGTGCCAGGCCACTAACGGGCTTGGGCCGTGCCGGGCATCTTTTAAGCGTGTCGGGCCCGTGCCGTGCTCGTGCTTAGTGGCCCATTTGCCACCTCTAACTGCCACCATGGATCTACAGCAGAAACAGATTCAAGCCTCAGAAAACCGTCGTCGTCCCTCCCGTCAAGCCAGCGATCCAACCCCTCTAACCATCGATCCCGGGCCACCCTCCGACCGCAGCAAGACGCCACTCCAACCTGGCTACGGTCCATCTTCGCTTCGGTCCCAAACTGTCCAGATGCAGCCGCCTCATTACACCGAGAGAAATGGCTACAAACACCCTCCGATCTCAGCCTTTGAGCAAGGGATACGCCTACAAAACCGGCATCCCGTCTGGCCACACACATCGTGGGCCGGTGCGGCCAGAGGCCTGCCCCAGCGCTGCAGCGCAACCAGACGAGAACGAAGCAAAACACAGGCAAGTTTCCTAGGGTTTGAGCGCCCGGGGTGCGTTCTCTAGCAAAAATATCAAGTTTTTGCAAATTGAGTTTTTTACAATTTATTATTGACCTCCCATACTTAGTACACCTGTAATTTACTTTTTAAAATACTTGAATAGCTAAGTAGACCTCCTTATTTTTACCAAAACACCCTTGAACATAAGATACAACAATCTGTTACTCTACTTTTTATCTATATCTTCAACTACGAGAAGAAGAATGAATCAAAATCACATGATGTTGCTCTCTTATTAGTAGGTCTTTCCTCCACCAAAATTAATCAGAGAGTTGGTTCTCGATCTTGATATGTTGCTGGAATCTCTAGCTTTGAATTTGCTAAAAGAAAGATTTCAAGGGTTTTGGATTGGAAGATCGAGTAATAACTATATCATAATATTCAATTAATTTAGTTTAAGGAAATTTCAAATCAGATTGCTTTGAATTTATTTTTGTATTAAATGATGAGCCATCTATATAAATTATTATTTTTAATGAATTATTTTAGGTAAATTATAAAACTATATAGGCAATATAAGGAAATTCCAGGAAAAAAAATTAATTTAATTGAATGTTATATTTGGGGGAGGTCTCTTCATCCCCCCCCCCTCATTTTTCTCTCTTTATCATTATTTGTCTTTTCATATAATTTGACAAAGTCTATTAATAATTGAAAAAGTTGGAGGTCCAACTAGAACCATTCTATTTTACCTAGGGCTGGCAAATTCTCCCGAACCAAACCGTACCAACTGCATCCGAGCCGAGCCAAGTGAATTGGTAGCCGAAAACTTGGTAACCGAAGTCTTGGTACGGTACAACCTTACCAACTCCACATACACGGTACGGTAATGGATTCAATTTTCACATATACATGGTATACCGTACCGTACCGAAGACATGTATCATACTCATTTTTTAAATTTTTTATTCTTCGGTCTTCTTCTTTTGGACTCTTCTTCTCTCTTCTGAGTCTTCTCTCTTCTCTTTCTTCTTTCTTCTTTTTCTTTCTTTTCCCCGTCTCTTCTGTCTCTCTTCTTATCTTCTTCTTTTTAGTTTTTTATTCTTCTCTCTTCTTTTTGGACGACTCTTCTCTCTTCTCTCTTCTCTCTTCTCTTTCTTCTTTCTTCTTTCTTCTTTCTTCTTTCTTCTTTCTTTTCCCGTCTGTATTAACTGCTCTATAGCCTGAGCCTCCCTTCATGTGCTAGCTCAATTTTTTATGTTCGTTTCAGTCTTTCTTTCAAACAGAAACATTTGGATGTTTCAATTTCTGTACAATACAATTTTCTTATAGTACTGAAATATTATTGATCTACCCGTATAAGAATTGTTGCATTCTACGGATTTTGATCGAGTGAAATTGGAGTTCATGAACTCTTCCTTACAAGCATTACAGGTATTCAAGTCAAATCCAATTATGACCCGAATCAGAATTCAGGCTCAAGATGGTAGATGGGAGGAGGAAGGAGAGTTCAGGGGCGCTGAGGGGTGGGGTTTCGGATCTTGCAGACCTAGAGGGGTTGGGATTTGGAACTCGGTTGCTGGTTTGGGGTCGGAGGAGATTGAAACGGATCTCGACCTTCGGTTTGGGGGAGTTGGGATGACCAAGCCTCGACGAGCAGCAGAGGTTGGATCATTGCTGTTGGTTTGGGGTTGGCGACTGAAGCGGCGGACTGGGTGGTGTTGAATTGGGTCTGCGGCGGCTAGGGATAGTTTCCTTGTGCTAGTCCGACAGTGGTGGGCCGGCAGAGGAGTCGGCGCGATCTGGGCGGTGGTGGAGGGATGGCAGTGGTGGTGTCGGGTTGGGGTTGACTCTGCAAGATCTGGGCTTGCCTTGCCTAGCAGGCTCAATTATTGGGCTCTGGCCAGATCGTGCACCAATCTTAAACTCGGTTGGAGGCCCAACCAACTGATACCGAGAAGTTGGTATACCGACTTTTGTGGCCGGTAATGGTACTTCATTTTGTGTACCAATAAACTCTGGTACGGTAGGTGGTTTTAGACTTGAAGGCCCGGTACCGTACCGAACCCAGCCCTAATTTTACCACACCAAATTAGCATAGTTTGTGAGGTAACAAACCTCAATTGATGACGACTAGAAAGTTACTATCACAATGTGACAATAAAATTGGGAGGGATTATCCCACCTTACCAACTTAACTTAGTATGGTTAGTGCGGTAACAAATTTCCTGAATCAAAACCATACAAAATAGTGTAAAAGTTATAAATAGTCCCTGTGGTTTAGAGTGATGCTCGAATTAATCTTTTAGTTTAAAAATATTAATTTTACACCTATAATTTGCAAAATTAATCAATTTTTTTTATCCAAATGCTATTAGAAAAAAAAAAACTCTCATGTGCAAGGATAAATTTGTTATTTCAATTTAAAAAGTAGAAGAAATTAAATTAAATAGTGTAAAAGTTATAAATAGTTCTTGTGGTTTAGAGTGATGCTCAAAATTAATCTTTTAGTTTAAAAATATTTAATTTTACACCTATGATTTGCAAAATTAATCAATTTTTTTTATCCAAATGCTATTCAAAAATGGTGGTTCTAGTTGGACCTTCAAATTTGCTATCTGGACCTCCCATATTTAGTACACCTCTAATTTACTTTTTAGAATACTTAAAAAACTAAGTAGACCTCCTTATTTTTACCAAAACGCCCTTGAACATGAGATACAACAATCTGTTACTCTATTTTTTATCTCTATATTCAACCACAAGAAGAAGAATGAATCAAAATCACATGATATTGCTCTCTTATGAGTAGGTCTCTCCTCCACCAAAATTAATCAGAGGGTTGGTTCTCGATCTTGATATGTTGTTGGAACCCCTTTGAATTTGCTAAAAGAAGGATTTCAAGGGTTTTGAGTTTGAAGATCGAGTAATAGCTATATCATAATATTCAATTAATTTAGTTTAAGAAAATTCCAAATCAGATTGTTTTGAATTTACTTTTGTAATAAATGATGGGCCATAGATAGAAATTATTATTTTTACTTAATTATTTTAGGTAAATTATAAAACTATATATGATTATATGCAATATAAGGAAATATCGGTGTTTATACCTACACTAGCAAGCTAGTTCCCTACATCACCAAGCATAAGTAACACCCTCTTTGGGACATCCACGAGCCATGGTGAGGCCCAACCGAGACTTGCATCGTGTAACCCTATGTTCAAGCTACGCCACGGTATCCGGAAGTCTCAAATCCGTCGCCGGGAAGCCACCTTTCCGGCCTTGCCAAGTTGCCTCCACAATATGCATTTCTACACTAGAATAGTTGTTACTTGTCCCACATCGAAAACAATGTAAAGGAGATGGCTTTCTTCACCTATAAAAGGAACTCTCCTCCCACTTAAACACCATTCATTCCACAACATCCCATTACATCTCTTGTAATCTTGTTAGGCCGCAAGGCTCGACACACTAGTACACATTCAAGTGGACGTAGTCTCCCGCTAAGGCGGGAGGTGAACCACTATACGTCGCTTGTGTCGCTCTCTCTATCTTTACTTATCGTTAATTAGATCCCCACGGATCCAAGCATTAACAATCGGAAAAAAAAAAAATTTAATTGAATGTTATATTTGGTTGGAGGAGGTAAGAAGAGTATTTATTTATTTATTTCATTTTTCTCCCTTTGTCCTTATTTTTCTTTTCATATAAGTTGACAAAGTCTATTAATAATTTAAAAAAGTTGGAGGTCCAAATATCAAATTTCGAGGTCCAACTAGAACCACCCATTCAAAAAAAAAAAAAACTCTCTCATGTGCAAGGATAAATTTGTCATTTCAATTTAAAAAGTAGAAGAAATTAAATTAAATAGCATCTGAAAAATGAAACTAAACCAGCGTCTCACTAAGAAAATAGGAGGTTGTGGAATTCTTTGTTTTTTTTTTTTCATTTCATAAAATTTCTAAATGATTTTCTTTCGTTTTATTTGTTTTCTAATTGAGATGATAAACTTATCCTTACACATGACTTGCACATGAGAAAGATTTTGTTAAAATTATCTTTTGGACAAACTTTGATCAACTTCGCAAATCATAGGGATACAATTAAACATTATGAAACTAAAAGATTAATATTGATTATCATCCAAAAGCACATGGACCATTTATAACTTTTACCCTACAAAATAAGTTAATGTAACCTAAATTGATGAATATCCAGAAAGTCACTCTTACAATGCATCAAAATAAAATTGTGAGGGATATCTCGATCACCACACTATATTAATATGATTACTTAGTGTGACATCCCACTAAAAATATATAATTATTTTGTAGATTTTCCTCTAATACTTACCTTGCTAGAATAAGGTGACATCTAAAGGTGGGGTGAGGTAAATGTGGGATCGTGGCAAATGCAAGTGAGAACGACTCTATGGTGGTGGCAAAGGTGGGTAGCGTTGAGGTTGACGGTGAAAATGTTGTGAGTAAGAGTGAAATAGAATTGTGAGTAAGAGCGAAATAGAATATTTCAAACAAAAATCTTAAAACAGAGATATTTCTAAAACAAACAAAAATGTTATAGATTAGGTAGCGTTTCTCCAACAATAAGTAAAGAATAAAGTTACCTAAGCTACACTCTCGTACTAACCATCAAATCTACAAAGCTAGGCCTCTGCTCACCTCCGATGAAATTAGTGAAAGAGTAGTTAGTACTTAGTAGTTCAACAAACTTCTACTTAAAATATCATGAAAATTAATATCATTAATTGTTATTGGTATCATAAGTTATTTCAATTGGCTTTCAATTGCTGCTTTAGGGTTTAGCTAATTGAGATGACATGATTTGCGAAGTTGATTAAAGTTTACTCATGTGCAAGTCATGTGTAAGGATAAGTTTGTCCAAAAAATATTTGTTTCTAATCCATCAATTCTTTACATGGAATGTTATTTCAAAATCAAGTTGTTTTTCTTGTTTCTCTTGGTGCTCTATATTATCACATGAAATCAGTAAAAGATTTGTCACCAATTCAAAAACGTACATCTACCTAAAAGATCATAAAAATTGATATGTTTGTCAAATTTTTTTATATTTTTTTTATTGAAGATGGAACTTTATTAACTCAAAAGCATTACATCCATTGGGAAAATTCAAAAAAATTGATATGTTTGTCAAAATTAGTTCCAGTTGGCTTTCAACTGCTACTTTGTATTTTCACATGACAGCATTAAATATTTGTCTCTAATTCATTAATTTTTTTACTTGAAATGTACATTTTTACAAAATCAATTGGCTTTTTCTCTCTATTTTTGATATGGTACATACCATCCTAAGAAAAATCTTAAGTATAATACATCATATATAATAGTAATACAGTAGACAAAACTTAAAATAAAGCAAGAAGCAAAAGCGCATTCCTTACCAAAACAGTGTTGTTCTATCACAATCACATGAGACAAACATATAAATAACCGAGATGAAGAAATAAAACACCTCAATCACTTTTGTTACAGTACAGTAGGGTGCGTATCTAATTCTAGTTTGCATAGAATATGAGGTAACTGGAAACTATTCGATCAAGTAAATTAATCCTCCTTTGACCAAAAAAAAAAAAGAAAGTAAATTAATCCTGAGGAACACTTTTCCTTCGACCGAACAGCTCGCCTCCAAAATCTGTATCTTAATCGGCTAGAATCTCCTCTCGTTTGCATCCATTTCAAAAATGAGGTGCCAAAAGCCTTACTCTTCAGCCTTCCATTTCTGGTTCGCATATATACCTATGGCATGTTTGAGTGCAAGTTTTATTTATTTTCTTTCTTACTTTTCATTATGGCTACAAGTTAATGGGTACGTAGTACTATGTAAGTATATATATCTTTAACATCTATAAAATATGTTCATATAAAATATATCTTTAAAATCAATGGTCTGCTTTTATCTTTAAAATCAATGGTCCTGCTTTGTTTTAGGCTAGAAAAAAGAAGAATAGCAAACACACATTTTCAGTTCTGGAGATTCCAAAGCAAGTATATGTATGGGAATCAGATCCATTCTCTACGGATCTTTAATCTCCCCACGTATACTTTCGGCCACAAATGTGAGAAAAGAAGGATACCTTATCACCCTTCTTCATCCTTCTTCATCGTAAGATGAGGATTATCTTCTTAATCCTGCTTTTGCCTTTTCTCCAAAGCTGCCTAATCACATGTATGATTATTTCGATAAGCACTCTTTACATGCATGCACGTTTGGTGTGATTCAAGATGTGACTCAAAATATGCAAATACGACGTTGCCAAAAGAAATGAACATCTGTAAAGCTATTGTTGAACTGATCGAATATATCATGTAACCAAGTATTCAGATTTCAGACTTATCAATATATAAGATATTATAACCATCAGGGATAAGGAAATTCTAGAAATGTTCTTATACTATCTTATAGAAGAAATTTCAAAATATGAAAATGCGAGCATGTCGTGGCTTTAACAGCCTAGTAATCTTGGTCGTCATAAGCGATAAGAAGCTACGAAAGGATTTGGTGGTTACCTCCGTGCCTATAAAGCTAAAAAGAAAGCCAAGCGTAACAAGGATAATAAGAAACTTTTGCATGCTAGGTTCATAAGTACTGTACCACAATTGTATGTAATGCGTTGTTTTGAATCTAGCCTTGGAAGATCGGGAGATTGGGGCCTTTGTAGTAGAGTAATGTTAGGTGAACCACCTAAGAGCTTATGTGGCATATCTATATCATCAAAGCATAATTTCTATATTTTCATATATTTTACTTTTTTGCAATTATGAAAATTCCTTTTTTTTTTTTACTTTTTTTCTTTTACTTTTTTGAAAATATCTTTTATACCCTATTCTTTTTCTTTCTGATCTGGTATGCGAGACGTCTACATTCACCTTCTCTTCAATTTGATCAACGCCCTTCTCAAATCCACTCCCCCCACACATTTTATTCGTGATTTCACTAAAAAAGAAAAATAAATAAATAAATAAACTAACCACGTTTAGGCAGAGTGTTTGTTGACGATGCTTGCGAGGAAACCGATATCAAATTGGTAAGGCGTTGATCAATTGAAGAAGAGGTGAGAGGGTTGAGGAGGGGTGAGAGGAGGAGAAAAGAAAAAAACGACTGATAAATGAAGACGTTGCCCAGATAATATCACAAAGAAAAAAAAAGGGTTTAAAAGATAAAATCAAGAAAGTTAAGAAAAAAAAAAGAATTTTTGTAATTAAGAAAACATAGAAATATAAAAAAAAAGAAATATAAAAGTCAGAAATTATAACTTTCTAACGCTAACCTCCCCCAATCAAAAAAAAATATAATATAAAAGTCAGAAATTATGGTTTGATGATATGGATATGCCATATAAGCTGCCACTTAAGGTGGGCTCTAGATGGTTTCCCAAAAGGTGGTTCATCTAGCATTACTCGTTTGGAGTATGCAGTCCATTTTCAATAAATAAGCCGGAGTGGTTTGCCGGACTTGTTTAGTCGCGTAGACTACCTATGGTCATGTATGGTGTATATTCATGCATGTTTTTTTTTTTTTTTGTTACAATGAAGGGAATCTAAACCCGTAATTAGTCTAGTTCTAACTCAACTCTCAATTTTTCTTTACCACCTGGGCTAATTCTAAGGGCTTGTATATTCATGCATGTTGTTCAGTCTAAATTAGATCCAGAACTTTCCGTTCTCATGTTTTCTCTAACTCTCGTAAGAGAGATTTTGCAGCGGCAAGTCTTGGCGGGCGGCGGCGTTGTACCTTTGATCGAGAAGGATGTTGTTTCATCTCTCTCTCATCTATAAGTCGGAGATGACGATGGGATTGCTCGTCGGGATCTCTCAGTTTTTTATGCTTTCTTGGGCAGAGGCAGAGGTCGAGTGATAGATCCAGGATCGGACTGGAAGTTTTTGGAGGGTTGTTAAACTGTGAGAGTTGGAGTGGCGGCTTGGTTGACGGTGTCAAGTTCTCGTGCTGGGAAGATCGGAGGGGCCTCGGTTGTTGCGGTGGTAGTGGCGATGGAGCGAGGCTTAACATTCTCCTCCTCGCCAGTTTCAAGTACGTCTGTGCAAGGCGAAACCTTCTGCTTTTCTTTCTCGTCGCTTGATGTTGGTGGTGAAGAAGAACATGCTCACGGCGGAGGCAAGGTGGCTGGCGGCAGAGGCATGGTTGTTGACGGCGGTTGTGCAATGGAGAAATCCTAGCCAAGGTGGATTTCCAATTGGGTCTACTGGGTTGTCATGGATGTGGGCCTTTCTTTTGGCTATTGGGTTGAGCTGCTTTGGGTGCAAAAGGCCCTTAGGGTTTTGTTCGTTATTTTATTTTGTTTTATAATTTTAGTCATCATTCCTTCTTTTTTCTCTATTTAAGTGTGGGAGATCGCATATACCAATTGCTCGGTTGTAATATTTATTTACTTGTTTCTGAGTATCTACATTTTTGCTAGAATAACGGTGCGTGGACTTTCTAAAAGGTGAGTGTACTCTGGGTATGCTTGGTTCTATTTGTTTTAAAATATGGTTTTTATATGTTTTAAATGACGGCTATTTTTGTCGACCCCACTAAAGTGTTGTTTGGTACTGTTTGCTGAACTATAAAATTAGGATGACCTCCTTCGTTCAAAAATAAAGATACAGAACTTTCCAAGTCTATCAAGTTTTTGGACCAGATTCTCAAAATCTTATTCCACCTATCGGTTGCATGGAAATCACTAGCAAATACTAGTCACTTCCCTTCCTTCAATTTCTCAATCTGATTATTATAATTAGAATTTTAAGAAATTAATACCCAACTGATCAACTGCGTGTCTTTTAAGAGCATCCAGATTTTACATCATCCTGATTCCCAAGTATAGCTACCATCTGAAGAATAGAGAAGCAAAATAGCCAAGAAAAGAAAAGCATTTCCCCCCAAAAGAAGAATACAAAATCATAAAATTCCACTTTCTATTTTCGTTTTCTTTCTTTGGATGAATAAAAATTATACCTCCACAGAAAAGCTTAGCGTAGGCACTCCAAAAGAAGAATCCAGACCACAGCCACGCAACCTATTTGCCCCTTCCAATTTGCCCCATCCCTAAAATGCCCAAGTTTTCTTTTCTCTGAGTTTTAACAAACCCTAATATTACAAACTTTCCACTTCATTCCTTTTTATCCGATGCTTATATGTAAAGCAGAAAGGAACCGGTCTGTGATGTGAAAAGTTTGGATTTCCAGCCGAGCAAAACCTTATCTTGAATACTGTAGTATTCATACTCGATCTGCGTATCTCCAAGATCACATTCACGTCAGTCTTACTATAACCTGACTCAGTTCTTTTGGACTTCTTTTTTGTTAATTGTGGAGCATTAAACTACACGGTCACTGCTTTTTTGTTATTTACACAGAAGCTGTAGTCGACAGCTAATAAAATTTGAGAATCACCCAGGATTTTTTCTACCTGAGTGAAATGAAGATTGCATGATATATCACGCTCGCTTTTTAACCCTAATTATGAGATGGAATTTGTCGAACATTTTGATACTTCTCGAAAACATATAAAAAAAGAAAAAAAAATATTCAAAAAAAAAAAAACAAGAACAATTTTTGTAGAAAAGATGTTGAGCGAGGGTGAGCCCCTTCATGCATGGGTACGACATCGAATGTGTATTGTATCACTATGCATGGTTCCATGTTTCATTGCTGGCTTTTGGTCTAGCCCTCCAGCTGGTTTGTAATTTTTGTTCTTCTTCCGATTAAAAGTTCGTGGGGGACAAAGTTCGTCCCCTCTTTAAAAAAAAATAATAAATAAATAAATAAATTCTTAATGTGATGGACTCGCAAAACTTCTTGGTGTGAACAAAAGTAATAATTTTTGGGTCATCATGCAATGTATTAATTCAAGGTGAAGTGACCAAAGCTCACCGCTTGATTATGCTTCACATAACTAATCAGTCCTGTCTGATCTCGTTACTTCCAAGCTCACACTATTAAACTTGCAAACACTTATTTATTTGTTCAATTAAGTACCGCACAAATTTTTGGCAGGGATAAGTATGCTCTTCAATGTGCCTAAATATCATCTAGAAACTATAAAAAGAAGAACACCTCAATTATCCCTTCTCCCTAGCATGTGAGCTTCTTCAGCAAAATGTGGAAGACTGCTTTTTTCCACAGTAATAATTAAATATTCAATCAAATGTGGTGGATTCCAAGTACTCCGAGTGGTATTATGTTCTCACTACAGTCCATTAGAATGTTTAGGAAGCATCTTTGATTTTTAAGAAAAAGGAATAGTAGGTTTCCAGAATAGCCTGTAGGTTTGACTCATTTCCAAGTGGATGATGCTTCTTGAAACATTTTTAGCTATATCTTAGTTGTTCACCATTTTGGCATATAACCCTTTTCTCCAATTGCTGAGTAAATTCACAAATCAAAAAAGAAAAAGAATTTTGAATTTTGAATTTGAGGAAATTAAGTAAAGGAAAGGATATATATGTAATTGGAAAGAGAGGTTAAAAAGCAAATGCGTGCAAAATTTCTCCCACACTCCTCCAAAACTTTCCTCTCCACTGTCTCCTACTTTCCTCTCTCTCCACTTTTCCTTAATCCTTAAGTCTTCTTTACCTTCTTCCTCATCTTCTTCTTCCTAAAATTCTGCTGAAGCAATAAGGGCTTCATTCTCTCCATGTGTTCTTCAATGGCAGAGCCAGAATCAGAGTCTTACACCAAACCCCAAAAGTTGGTCTCATCAGATCAAAACCATGAAAACCCAAGTAAGTTCTACAATCATTTTCTCTACAAAGTTGCTCTAGTTGTAGTTTTCTTCGTTATTCTCCCTCTTTTTCCATCACAAGCTCCTGAGTTCATAAACCGAAGTGTTGTCACCAGAAGCTGGGAGCTTGTTCATCTCCTCCTAGTTGGTATAGCCGTCTCTTATGGCTTATTTAGCAGACTAAATGAAAAAGTAGAGAAAGAAAACAACACGAAATTCGATAATGCTCATTCCTATGTGTCTAGAATTCTTGAGGTGTCCTCAGTTTTTGATGATGAGGCAGAAACCTCACCTGGACCTGATGAAAACAAGGTCCAGGCATGGAGTAGTCAGTATTTTAGGAATGAACCTGTGGTGGTTGTGGCTCAAGAACACTCAGTTCTTGATGAGCAGAGAGAAAGCAGTTCAATACTTGGTGAAAAGCCTTTGCTTTTGCCTGTTAGGAGCCTAAAACAACGTGTTCCTGACCAGGACAACATAGAGTCCGTTAATGAATCTAGTGTTAATTCTGGTGGTGCTCTGAGTAGGTCTAATTCTAGGTCTGGTTCAAGAAGGTTTTCGAGCAAATCGAGTAAGGCTAAAGCTGGTGAAATTGGGGGTCTAGATCATCAAGAATTGGAGGAGAAATTGAAGGAGAGTGTTGTGCTTCCTTCTCCAATTCCGTGGCGATCAAGATCAGGAAGGTTGGAAGTGAAGGAGGATCTTGTTAGTAGTACTCCAATGGAGGAAGCTGAATTTAACCGCCTAGATCCTCGGGGTGTTTCGAGGTCCCAAAGCTCTCGTTCATCTCGATCCGAGTCAGTGTCTTCATCACCAAAGCTGTCTCCTTCGACATCACTTTTGTCTCCGAAGAAGTTATCTCCTGCACCTTCATTGTCATCAGAAGCTCAAGCCAAGAGTGTTGAGGATGTGGGGAGGAAGAAGAGCTTTTACAAGACTTCTATTCCCCCACCTCCTCCGCCCCCACCGATGTTTTATAAATCATCATCATTGAGGCCAACCAGTGATGAGGTTTCGTATGAGAAGGATTTGAGGAGAAGCTTTACTAGTGAAGCAAAGAACCTGAATAGAAGCAATGGAGAATTTATGATGGGCAGAGTTAATTCAGGGGTTGAAACAAAGCATAGGCTGAGCCATGTTGATGGCATTTCAATGGGAAAGTCTGTCAGAACAACCAGAGCTGGAGAACAAGGATATGTAAATGGGAAGGTGGAGCAAAGCGCTAAGGAAGTTGAAGCGAATTTGGTTGAGAATGAAACAAGAAAAAGGGTGGAGTTCAATGAATCTTCATTCTGGACTGAGCAATTGAGCCATGAAAGCAGCATTCCCAACAACCCCAAGTCATCAGCTTTTCAGGAATTTTCCGAGGAAGATGAGAAGGAAAATCTTTTCGATAAGGTGCTTATGGAATCAGATGAAGAAACCGAAAGCGAGGATGACGACACTGAAGGAGGTTTTTCTCCTAAAGACATTGGAGAGAGCCCAAAGCCAAGTCCAAGGCCCTATCAACCTGTTTCTGGGAGTGCAGGTGATGGAGGGCCTGATGTGGATAAAAAGGCAGATGAGTTCATAGCTAAATTCAGGGAGCAGATTCGGCTTCAGAGAATAGATTCGATCAAGAAATCGAGTGCTCAGATTAGTAAAAACTTGTCGAGGTAAAATGTGAAGATGTTTCAGCCCCTTCAATGTTAAAAGAGGATGGATTTAAACTTGGTGTTTGAAGTTTACTTTCTTGGTTTTATGTTCAAAGTGACTTGGTATATTATAGCTTTTGTTTCAAATTGTGATCATGATATACAGACTTGCATGTTCTTGTTAATAAGACTTTGCCCTCTTTGTTATGGCTTTCGGTTTCTTCTACCTAGTCATGTTCTGTTTGGATTTTGAATCAAAGCAACTAGACCATATGCCTCGATAAATACAAATCCAGGAAAGCCGCTTCTCGCTCATTTACAGCATATGATTGAGCTCAAATCGTCTCAATGCAATGTGTCTGTGTGCATGGTGTGTGACTCCCTGTACGTTTTGCTTTCGAAGGATTTTACATATCAACTGGCCCAAACAAAAAAATAGGGCTTCACATATCATGCATTTTATTGGCCACAACTGTTGGACAGACACAAAGCAAAGTATTGGCCACTAAAGCTTTCTTCAATCCAGACTCATTCCGTATGAATCACTACCTTGCCGGAAGCAATTGAATTCTTGCAGTTGGGAACTGGAACCATCACTATAGGGGCACGTTTACTTACTTGGAAGGAAAGGGAATGATTACGGGGTAAAAACATTCATGCGTTTACTAACACATAAATGAATCGGAATGATTCTGGGTAAAAGAATTCATGCGTTTACTAACACATAAAGGAATCGGAATGGATGTAGGTCCCACCTCCTTATCAGGAATCGATTCCTGAATACTCAGGAATTCGATTACGAAGGGGGGACATGGGTTTAGGAATCATTCCTCCGGAATCAATATCGATTCCTTACTTCTCCCATTCCACTTGTCTCCGATTCATGATTATTTTCCATTTCAAGTAAGTAAACGTGCCATAGATATCCATATCTAACACTACAGGAAAACTGATCATTTACGACACGTAATTTATGACGTGCATTCAATGCGTGCCGTGAAAGAGTAGTATTTACGACGGATAATAAATGCACGTTGTGAATGATACATTTCAATTACATATTTTACGGCGTGCGTCGTATGCGCCCCATTAAACTCGCAATGTTGTTTTTATTAAAGGCGGGCTCTGTTTTTTTTTTTTTTTTTTATCAAGAAGAACTTCATTAATAATGAACTGCTTACAACGAGTTTTAGGCAACATCTCATACACAAAAATGACCACTAGACTTCACACTGGAACTCTATATATAATGACTAACACTACAACTAAATGGCAAAGACAAGAAGCATCTGAGCAGTGAATCCTTGACATCTCACCTCTCATCCAACCAATAAGAACACTGAAACTAAACAACTCACTTGTGTTGACAGTAACTCGCCACCCAGAGTCCACTTGACTAGCTCTGATCGACCAAGCCAACACTCGTTGTGACCTAAACCCGACCAAAAGGATTGCCGGACATTCAAACCTGGGACCAAAGTAAACCCAACATCATCACCACCCTATTGTCAACACTGTCAACCCACAACTGCTCCAAACTGCCATGCCCTCTGACCCAAAACCAAATAGGAACAACCCACTAGAAGGCCAATAATGCTCGTCTGTGCACAGCCAGAAATTTTCGCTGACCCAAAACCAGAAAGGAACGTCCCACTAGAAGGCCGAAGAGAAGATTGCCTCTGCCACAACCTGTAATGTCTTATTACCAAAAAAAATAAAAACAAGAAAACAAACCAAACCCTAAATCACTAGTAACAGCCAATCCCGCCACCATGGCAAAACCCGATCCATTCGCACCACCACCATCCCACTGCCGCCTTTGACGGACAATTGTCGCCGCCGCACCAGAAAAACAACATTTGGAGCAAAGCCGAGAGGGTCCAAACATCGACCCCAGCCCACGACAGTTTTTGCACATCCAGCCCATCCACCACCATCGCACCTCTCAGACCACCGCGCCACTGCTTTCTGACCCAGATGGCTTGACTTGGTTCATAAACTCTCGCAAGCGTACGAATCGTTGTCAAGTAAGGGAAGTATTAAAACCTTGATTATCGTACCTCGGGGATTAGGCGTTGGACCTAACCGAGGTAATTGGCGTTAGAATCACTCAAATGCATACAATGAAAAATAAAAATAAAATAAAGTAAAATAATATTCACAAGGCACCAAGCCTCAGCAATGCTCGGCTTAGCTCACACTAAACCTAATCAAAGCCACTAACTTGTAGCCCAAATGATTTATGCACAATGGAAGGTAGAATTTTGTTTGGGAGTTTTGAATTGGGAATTAACTAAATTAAATGCAAACTAAAATAAAAGCAAGCAACTAATTATCAAGCAAGAAATTAAAATTAGATTTTCAAATTAATGGGAACATGGGAGTGTCGGGTGATTCACACTAACTATCTTGCAAATATCAATGCCAATTTTACAAATGCATGCATTTCCTATATGTGTTAAGTCCCGTATCTAGTACCGGTCAAGGCTACTAAACCAATTATCCTTTCGGTGTATCGATTATGCCGGTTAAGGCCACAATCAACTCTCTAACTTAGGCATTACGCCGGTTAAGGCCGCAATATCTAAAATTAGAGGCCTAGAGTGCAAGATAATAGAGACCCAAGCAAGCTTAGCTACAATTAAGCTAGCTAATGGTTACCACACTTAAATCCTAGATGCAACAAGACCAATAAGTTGTCAATTTATCAATCTATTCATCACAATTGCCCACAACATAATTTCAAAGGGTGACAAAGCCTAGAAACATGCTTCTAAGGACCAATACATTCGGATTTAAAGCATACACAATGGAAATTGCATTTATTAAAAGTAAAGCATCAATATTTATACAAGATGAGTTAGGGCTTCACAACCCTAACTCCCAAAATTAAACTACTCACTCATAATTAAAGCAAGATTTAACATCAAAACCATGTACAATTAAAATAGATGAGAAGAGAGAGGATAAACTTTGCTTAATTTCAACAATGCTAGAAAGCAAAGAAAACTAAGCTAGCTTGAATCCTCCTAACTACCCAAGATGAAATTAAGGTCTTGATGATCTTCCTTGATGAAATTTGAGAAGAGCCCAATACTTTAATGTGGAAGAGTGAGGGAAAATGGGAGAGTGGGTGAGGTGATATGGGTGATGGACGAGAGAATGGGAAAGATGGAATGTGAGAGATGGAATTGTGGTGGTGTGCGGCTGTTCAAAGGAGGAAGAGGAATTTGGGTGTGCGGCTGTTGGTGCTAGGGTTCTCCTCCTGTTGGTGTTGTGAAGAGAATATATATATCGGTTCTCTGTGAGAGAAAGAGATCAAATGGGTGGCTATTTCGTGTGGAGGAGGAAAAGGTGAATGGGATAATGGGACACGTGGCAAGGCTACAATGGTTGAGGGGTGGAGGTGACGTCAGAAAATGAAAGAGGAAGAGCACGTGGTGCTATGCATTTTCGCAGCAAAAGAAAGAAAGAAGCGCTGCTCCCTCTTGCATGATTAAACCATAGTGATTAATTGTACAGCTGCCATGTGTCATCTTCTGAGTGGCTGAGTTCAATTAAACAAATAATTGCTTGATTGCAACATGCCTCTCCACGTGATGTTGCTCTGATGATTAAACCTCTATTAATTAATCATTATCCAATGATTAATTAATGAAAAGAATAATTAATTAACAGAAATTCTTCTTTTCTTCATTTCTTCATTATTTGCTTCGATTTCGCGCCAATTTCTTCCGATAACCGTGACTCCGCTTATTTTCTACAAATAAATAAAAATGGGTTAATTACATTATAATTGGCTCAAGGATTAGCTTATTTCTAGTGTTTTAGATACAATTACAAGCATATAAATGCGTGTAATCACACCCCCACACTTAAACTTTGCTTGTCCTCAAGCAATCAAAATGAAATCTAATCCGAAAATCTACTAACTCACAAACATAAAGATAGTGTAGTATTAGCCTTTCCAACCACAACCCTCGGAGAACTAATTATGTATATGACCATGAGGTTGACAAAGCACAACATAAGATTTTTGAATTTGTAAGGCAATTAAGATGCACATGTGAGAAATGCTCAAGTATATGCATGTGTTGACCCGTGTGTCAAATCAATCCACCACAATCAAATAGGCACATAGAAGACCCGATACAACCCACTAAACTCACAAAGGTTCACTAAATATTACCGCTCAAGTGTTTAGGGGTTATATGTGTTTCACTCAAAAGCAATTTCACAACATGCGCCTCCATATGCTTGCTCTTCGATCTCATCTCCGCTAGGTAACCCACAAAATTCAAGATCAAGAGGTCTTTTATTTGGTTGTAATGGGGCTAAGGGCAAGTGGCTAAAAGAAATGAAGGATAAGGAAATACAAAGTCCATAGAAGTTGATGAAGCAACTCTCTCTTGTAGAGATTTAAGACTTTTGCTTTCGAATGCTAAGTCACTCACTCTAAAACCCAATGTACAACCCACTAACTAAACTACGTAATACTTTTTTTTTTTTTTTTTTTTTTTTCACACAACCCCTTTTTTTCTTTTTTTTTTCTTTCTATTTGTTTTTTGTTTTTTTTTTTTTTTTTTTTTTTTTCGAGAACTTTCTTTTCTAAACAAATCACTCACCCCCACACTTATTCTTTTGTAACCTCACACTTTTGACTTTTTCTTTCTTTTGAAGCACTCGAACATAAAGTCATTCTCTCGAATCGCTTCACCAACTACCATGGAATGGTAGGATAAAAGTGTATAGGCTAGGTAAGAATTTGTGGTGCAAATGAATAAAAAGGATAAATATATAAATAGGCTCAAAGTGGCAATCTAGTGATAAATATCTTTGGGCACATGCTTCTTTGGCCATGGTGTTATTAACCTAAAATGCCTCAATCCTTTCTATCCCATCGCAAGCTAAAAGTAGCCTCGAGAGGTCTCAAGCAAGTTCTAGATACGCAATGTCATGAAATTGTACACACATGAAGAAAAAGTGAATGAACAATGCATACACTATAGATATAGGCACAAAAGCTCACAAATAAGGCATGCAAGTCAATCAAATCATCTATATGCTTCTCTAATTATGATGAACCAACCTAACCATAGGCTGTGTGCACGCATATAGTCAAGCATAGATCACATATACACTCAATCACAAAACAAATTCATAGTCCTAGATCATGCTTAATCTATCCACAATCATAACAAGTTAAGTCCATGGCTCGTCATTGGGGTTGGAAAAGGCATTAACCACTAAAATATAATTACATAAAGGTAATCTAATTTTTTTTTTTTTTTTTTTAGTGACGAAAATAGGGCACCCGAGCCCTCACCCCCACACTTAAAACCAACATTGTCCTCAATGTTGTAAAGTGAGCTCGAAAGCTAAATTTGTGTCGGAGTTAGGCATGAGAGTGAAGTCCGGGCGAAAGCACAAAAATTAACTATGAAAATAAAAAAAAACTAAATGCGGAGTAAAGTTACGGAAAACCCCCTTTGTCGGCCCTCCATTGCTCACGACCCTTGGAGAAGACTAATATGAGACACCAACCTCAAGGCACAAGGCCTTGACTTCCTTTACGTATGCTCCATAATAGCAAGGCCTTGACTTCCTTTACGTATGCTCCATAATAGCTCTAGGTGCTCATAAAAAGATCAACTCCATTGAGAAATGTGTAGTGTCCAAGAGCAATGCATCACAAATAGCCCATCAAGGAATAAGGACAAGGGTCCTCCATTACGCTCGTGGTCTTAATCCCATCAACTCACAACCCAAAATCATCCTCAATGACCTCCACACAAGAATTGTAGCTCAAAATATCTCCTTATTCTCCACACTCCAAGCACCTCCCAACCTCCCAAAAAGATGGCTAAATAGCCTTATTGATGCAAAATGAACAAGGAAATTTCAAAACCACCTAGGGTTGCCTCCCTAGAAGCGCTTGTTTTTAAAGACCCCAAGCCGGTCTATAGAACTTAGTCTCTTCAAGGTGGCTCCTTCTTTCCACCACCACCCACACAAGCTTTGGTAGAACTAGAACCTCCACAAGATGATGCAAGAAACTTGATATTCACCGGTGTGTTCCACTCAAGATACCATTTCTTCTTCTTCTTTTTCAACCCACAAATCTCCCTGATTGTCTTGATTTGATTCTTTTGCTCCTCACTCAATGCGAGATCCTCATTCACATTTATCTCATCAAGAGTAGAAATTGCAAACACTTGGCAAGGAGAGGAAGAATTAGAAACCAATGGCTCTTGGTTGTAGTGTGGGACTTGGTTCAACGGGCCAAAAATTCTATCTCTCTTTGCTTCATTGCCCTTGACCAAGTTAATAGAAAGCACACTTTTTACCACCTCCGGAGGGTAAATGGGTTCAAGCCTCTTGAGTAATACTTTTTCGCCCAACACCTTCATTTTGATAGTGCCCTTTTGAACATTAATTTTTATCCCCGCGGTTGCCATAAAAGGTCTACCAAGAATGATAGGTATGTCCTTGTCACTAGGAGGTACATCATCCATATCCAATACCACCAAATCCGCCGGTAAGTAGAACTTGTCAACTTTGATCAATACATCTTCAACAACGCCCATAGCTCTAATAATGCTCCGGTCCGCAAGTTGCAAGTATATAGGAGTAGCTTTAATAGGTCCAAGGTCAAGTTTTCGAAAAGTCTCAAAAGAAATAATGTTAACACTTGAACCAAGGTCCATCAAAGCTCTATCAAAGACTTTCTCACCAATAGTGCAAGAGATATTAAAACTCCCCGGATCCTTGAGTTTTGGGGGAATCCGTCTTTGCAAGATAGCACTAACCTCCTCACAAATTTCAAACCGCTCATCATTCTTTATCTTCCTCTTATGGGTGCACAAGTCCTTTAGAAATTTTGCATAAACCGGCATTTGTCGAATGAGCTCAATCAAAGGTATATTGACATTGACCTTCTTCAAAATATCATGCAATTCGGACATCAAGCCAACTTTCTTCTTCTTCTTCCCACCCTTCTTCACATTTTCTTTTCTTGGCACATTAGGGTAAGGAAGTTGAGGCTCCGGTGTACTCAAATCAAGAGGTGGATCAAAGGTGAAACTCCCGGTGGTGCCCCTAAGGGTAGTCACGGTCCCACTAGGGTTCTTAGCCTTCAAGGCCTCGCCTAGTGATGAATGGACCGGACCACTCCTATCCCTAGAGCTACCATGAACATGTAGGTCTTCCTCCTTATTTCTCCCCTCTCTTCCGGTAGATGTAGATGGCTCAAACTCATGAAGAGTGGGTCTAACCTCATCAAGAACCTTCCTAGAGGTGTCATCGGCCTTAGATGGGTCCCTAGCCTTCATGGCCTCACCATCTAATCTTGAGGCCGAGATATCCTCATCCCTAGAAGTGTTCTTTCTCAATAGAGCTCTTTCCTTGCCACTATCAATCAAACCATATTTTCTCGCATTATTCTCAAAGGACAAGAAACCATAACCTTTACCAAGAATAGCTTCTCCGGAGGGTACATTTTCTTCCCCTCCGGCTACCTTATCCACCCCCTTATTTCTTCCTTTAGTATGCAAAGTCACATCACCCACTCCATATTTACCGGAAGGTACATTTTCTTCCCTTCCGGTCCCATCCTCCTTGTAATATAAAGAATCATGATGCATATGCAAATTATCATCAACAACATGGCCAAGAGGTACATTTTCTTCCCTCTTGGCCCCATATGAATGCAAATCAACATCATCATCAAATAAAGGATTTGAATGAAAAGTAGAAGATGAGGGCATGTAAACTTGATTATCATATACCTTTCCCGAACGTAAAGTGGTGACGGCATTGCATTCATGGAGTTTTCCTCTTGGGTTTGGCTCCGGTTGAGAAGGTAAGGCTCCTTGTTGACGTGTGCTAAGCTCCTTTGCCATTTGACTCATTTGCACTTCTAATAGGCCCATTTGTTTTTGCATGGTGGCTTGACCTTGAGATAATATAGTAATGCATTGAGACATAGAAGAAAGAGCATCTTCATTTGCACTCTTCTTCTCCTCCGGTTGTGATGCAATGGAAACACCTTGAAACTTGTTAGGACCATAACCACCACCTTGAGTGAACCCGGGAGGAGCATTTTGAGCATGAAGTCCTTGACTTGAGGTGAATTGGCATTGAGAGTTAGGCCCGTACGCTTGCTGTCCATGTTGACCAAATTGTGAAATTTGAGTGTTTCCTTGGTGTGCATTACCATAATGAGAAAAATTTGATAGGTCTTGACCTTGGCCACCTCTAAAGCTTTGCTTTCCACCTTGAAACCCACTAGATGAACCTCCTTGGTCTCTCCAAGAAAAATTAGGGTGATTTCTCCAACCCGGATTGTATGTAGGTGAGTAAGGATCATTTCTAGGGTGCCCACCATAAGAATTCACGGCCTTTACTTGCTCTTGAACAAAATCCGGATAATTAGGGGCAAGATGACACTCACTAGTAGCATGTGTAGGTGAATCACATAGAAGACATAGAGATGAAGACATAGAAGCGGCCTTGACATGATGTGTAGATGAACCACGCTCTTGAGCTTGAAGAAGTAAATCAAGCTTCCTTTCAAGCTTTCTATAGTCGGCACTAGAGCTCTCTTGGGCAACCCTTGTCTCATGAGTGCTCTTGGTGTCATAATATGGATCTTTCCTCAATCTTTCCCTCCTAGAGTCATGATCATCCCATTGCCTCGATTGTCGACCCAAGTGCTCAAGTATATCCCATGCCTCGGTTTGACCATGACTATGAAGTGAACCTTGTGCGGCAACATCAACCCTCCTCCTCTCATGTGGTAACAAACCACCATAGAAACCGTCAATCATCATTGACTTAGTCAAGCCATGATGGGGACATGCATTGCAAATATCCTTGTACCTATCCCATGCCTCCCAAAATGTCTCATGATCTCGTTGAGCGAAGAGTAAGAGCTCATGCCTCATGCTAGTGGTCTTGTGTGGTGGGTAGTAAGCATCCAAGAAAGTATCCGTCAACTCATCCCATGATCGTATACTCCTTGGTTGTAGCTTCAAAAACCATCCCTTGGCATCATCTCTAAGTGAGAAAGGAAACAACCGCATCTTGAACTCACCTTCCGGAAGTCCACCCTTTGACATAGTGCTCACAATCGCCTCAAAGTCTTGCATATGGTTGATGGCCTTCTCGGATGGCATCCCACGGAAAATAGGCAAGATGCTCAATTGTTGTGGCTTGATCTCAAAGTCCACATCTCTTTCCAGAAGTACTAAGCATGATGCCGTATTGGTCATGGAAGGTCTAGAGAACTCCCGAATAGGTCTCTCCGCCATCTCTCTAACCGGTGATCTAATCGGACTCGGTGAGGGATCTCTTGGAGGTACTCTTGGCCTTGGAGGTGTTCGTGAACGATTCCTTGGCCTTTGTCTAGGAAGTCTTTGAAAAGTGCGACCACTTCTCAAATTGATAGGTAGTAACGTGTTGCTCATACACCTATAAAGAAACACTAAAACAATAAGCACCTCAATAATCAAATAACCACAAAATATTCACCAAGTTTACCAACCACAAAATTTGACAATTAATTAGAGGGTGAGAAAAGAAGGAAACTTAACAAGTAGTGAAAAAAAATAAAATTCGAAATTAAACAACTAAACAAAGAAACAAAAAATAAAAATAAAAATAAAAATAAAAGTATGCTAAAAGTGACCCTAAATGCCAATTACCAAGGGATTAAGATCCGAAGACCCTAATCCCCGGCAACGGCGCCATTGACTTGGTTCATAAACTCTCGCAAGCGTACGAATCGTTGTCAAGTAAGGGAAGTATTAAAACCTTGATTATCGTACCTCGGGGATTAGGCGTTGGACCTAACCGAGGTAATTGGCGTTAGAATCACTCAAATGCATACAATGAAAAATAAAAATAAAATAAAGTAAAATAATATTCACAAGGCACCAAGCCTCAGCAATGCTCGGCTTAGCTCACACTAAACCTAATCAAAGCCACTAACTTGTAGCCCAAATGATTTATGCACAATGGAAGGTAGAATTTTGTTTGGGAGTTTTGAATTGGGAATTAACTAAATTAAATGCAAACTAAAATAAAAGCAAGCAACTAATTATCAAGCAAGAAATTAAAATTAGATTTTCAAATTAATGGGAACATGGGAGTGTCGGGTGATTCACACTAACTATCTTGCAAATATCAATGCCAATTTTACAAATGCATGCATTTCCTATATGTGTTAAGTCCCGTATCTAGTACCGGTCAAGGCTACTAAACCAATTATCCTTTCGGTGTATCGATTATGCCGGTTAAGGCCACAATCAACTCTCTAACTTAGGCATTACGCCGGTTAAGGCCGCAATATCTAAAATTAGAGGCCTAGAGTGCAAGATAATAGAGACCCAAGCAAGCTTAGCTACAATTAAGCTAGCTAATGGTTACCACACTTAAATCCTAGATGCAACAAGACCAATAAGTTGTCAATTTATCAATCTATTCATCACAATTGCCCACAACATAATTTCAAAGGGTGACAAAGCCTAGAAACATGCTTCTAAGGACCAATACATTCGGATTTAAAGCATACACAATGGAAATTGCATTTATTAAAAGTAAAGCATCAATATTTATACAAGATGAGTTAGGGCTTCACAACCCTAACTCCCAAAATTAAACTACTCACTCATAATTAAAGCAAGATTTAACATCAAAACCATGTACAATTAAAATAGATGAGAAGAGAGAGGATAAACTTTGCTTAATTTCAACAATGCTAGAAAGCAAAGAAAACTAAGCTAGCTTGAATCCTCCTAACTACCCAAGATGAAATTAAGGTCTTGATGATCTTCCTTGATGAAATTTGAGAAGAGCCCAATACTTTAATGTGGAAGAGTGAGGGAAAATGGGAGAGTGGGTGAGGTGATATGGGTGATGGACGAGAGAATGGGAAAGATGGAATGTGAGAGATGGAATTGTGGTGGTGTGCGGCTGTTCAAAGGAGGAAGAGGAATTTGGGTGTGCGGCTGTTGGTGCTAGGGTTCTCCTCCTGTTGGTGTTGTGAAGAGAATATATATATCGGTTCTCTGTGAGAGAAAGAGATCAAATGGGTGGCTATTTCGTGTGGAGGAGGAAAAGGTGAATGGGATAATGGGACACGTGGCAAGGCTACAATGGTTGAGGGGTGGAGGTGACGTCAGAAAATGAAAGAGGAAGAGCACGTGGTGCTATGCATTTTCGCAGCAAAAGAAAGAAAGAAGCGCTGCTCCCTCTTGCATGATTAAACCATAGTGATTAATTGTACAGCTGCCATGTGTCATCTTCTGAGTGGCTGAGTTCAATTAAACAAATAATTGCTTGATTGCAACATGCCTCTCCACGTGATGTTGCTCTGATGATTAAACCTCTATTAATTAATCATTATCCAATGATTAATTAATGAAAAGAATAATTAATTAACAGAAATTCTTCTTTTCTTCATTTCTTCATTATTTGCTTCGATTTCGCGCCAATTTCTTCCGATAACCGTGACTCCGCTTATTTTCTACAAATAAATAAAAATGGGTTAATTACATTATAATTGGCTCAAGGATTAGCTTATTTCTAGTGTTTTAGATACAATTACAAGCATATAAATGCGTGTAATCATGGCTGTTGAACAGACACCGCCGGCAGAACACCAGCAGATCAAATAGCCCACCGCCACAACCCCAATCCTTGAGAGCCCGAGCAGAAGAATGATCCCTAAGCTGTGACTCCCTCCGCCACCTGCTGTTATGTGATCCGAAACCACATTACATCCAAACTGCCCATGATCTGTGACGAGATCCAAACGGATCCATCCACAAATCTGAAATCCAGATCGAGTGCGCTCTCAGCCACACAACGGAAAACCACCCTCGGCCACGCACCCACCTTCTGTGCAACCACCGCCGCCACCTGAAAACAATGCAAAGGAAGGCCTCCCAACCCCCGTCTCCGATCATCTACACAAATATCCCGTCCGGCCGCACTCGACACACGCCAACGAGGCCAGAGGCCAAGGCAAGCATGGCGGCGCAGCCGGATGAGCGGACTCTCTCTCTTAGGGTTCTCGCTCTCTCTTTTTTGAAAGGTATGTTGTATCACCTTTTATAAAATGGTGGATCTTCTATATACACTTTATAGAATAAATATTGAGCAACTTATTAGTTGGTAGAAAATAATACTAGGCGAGCTCTGTTTTTATGCCGTGATTCAGCGAAAAGCGCCAAAATTTTTGGCCAAATATTGAACTTCCCTCTCGAATGAAAAAGAAAGATATAGAAGGCCGATCAAACTTCCCTCTCAAAGACTCTCTCTCTCAAAATCTCCTCCGCTCCCAAAACCCTAACCATTGCTGCTGCTCCTCCTCCACTCGCAACCCTTTTCCCGCCACCCAGCCTTCCTTCCTTGTTTTCTTCTGCGGGACCGCCTTCGATCAACAGCGTCGTCGAGGAGCTCAAGAATTTCACCACTCGCGTTGCCCAATAATTCCCATTTCCGGCGACGGAGCCGCCGAGATTGTCCACGTCCTCACAGAGACTCATTATCTCAAATCTCCTTTTCAAATTGGATTTTGGGAGTCCGATGTCGGCGGTGCAGGAATATCCGCCAACAGCTGAGGTGATATCCAGAAACCCAATGTCGTCACTGCGATGGTCCTCATAACCGAATAGAGAAAACCAGCTACAGCTCGTCGAACGCGAAGACATTGATGATGAAGACGACCTCTTCGAAGCGATCGATACGAGTAAGCTGCACAAACGTTCGGTTCCATTCAATTTCCATTCAAACGTTCAGTTTATATTTCGATCATTTTGCTCTGGTAATTGAATTCAGTTAATTTTCAAATTCCCGATGGATTTTCTTAGTTTTTTCTCGACTTCTCGCCGTTATTGGAAGTAAATTTCAAGCGAAAATTGCTTCAAAAGTGACTAAATCGAAGTTCTAATGGAGCGATGAGATTTATGTGCAATGATTGCTCAGGGAATCAATGCCGGAGATGTTGAAGCTTCAGGACGCAGGGATCTACACGTGGCAACTTCACCAAGAAGGTAAAGCCAACTTCACCTCTGAATTTTTGAAATTGTAAATGTTCAAGTTGGATTTCCTTACCTTGATTGTTGTTTGGCAGAACTTGACTGGAATTAAATGCTTATCTGAGACAAAAGTCAATAAGATTTGTAAAGCTGCTGAGAAGATAGTGATTAATGCTCAACGTACTTGTCATAATCTGAATCCATTGTCTTCATCAGGTACTTATTGTTAGTTTCATAGTTTGTTTAATTCTCTACAAAGCAATTCATTGGTGTGTGTGTGTGTGTGTCAATACAGCTTCTAGCACAATGACAAGTCTGTGCATTACAATTTATTTTTTGCACAAGTATTGTGGCTAGTGCAAGAGGCTCAAGCACCTGTTCGATATTCACACTGGTTCAATCTCTTCTTAATATCTTCAATTAATCCATGTTATGTCCTTGCTTGGAAATCTGCAGAAGTATCTTCTCGGAAGATGTTTTATAAAACGTAGAGACGTAGCTATACTTCAGCTAGTCTAACCGACCTTGTATAATAGAAAGCAAATGTTGGTAATTTTCCTATTTCCAAATGGATTTATGTTATTTAGTCCAGTTTTATTTAGCTTTTTTATTCATAGTTGGATTATGTTTCCTAATCCTAACTGGGTTTGATTCAGTTCATGTACGTATTGCCTATAAATACCTCAAAGATGATGAAGAATAAAATTATAGAAAGTTTTGGTTAACTAATCTCAAATTATTTAACAACAAACTCTTACAAGAGAACAGAAGGGAGGACAGACATTGTCTTCTTCCTCGCTATTAAGAATGTCTTACGTCTACCTCTTCAAGTACATCATCATTGGCGACACAGGTGTAGGGAAATTGTGCCTGCTCTTGAATTTCACAGACAAGAGGTTTCGGCCCGAGCATGATGTCACCATTGGTGTTGAGTTTGGCACTCGCATGGTCACTATTGAGGGTAAACCCATCAAGCTCAATATATGGGACACTGCTGGACAAGAAGCTTTTAGATCCATCACTATATCTTTCTACAGAGGAGGAGCTGGAGCACTTCTGGTTTTCAACGTAACCAGGAGGGAGACATTTAGAAATCTCACGAAATGGCTAGAGGATACAAGGCAGCATGTAAATCGTAACATCACAATCATGCTCATAGGGAACAAGTGTGATCTTGCTCATAAAAAGGTTGTCAGAAGAAAGGAAGGGGAGCAATTCGCAAAGGAGAATGGACTTCTATACTTGGAAACATCGATGTAATGTCCCGAACCTGAATTTATCGATTTACTAGTCATTTGGACGGTAAACGACCTTTACTTTCATTTTTTATTGTCGTTTCAGTACTTTTAGTGGCCCTAAAAGTCGACTTTTTGATCGGGTCAAAATTTGATAAAACTTTCTTCAGGAAAATCGTAGAGGGCGTTAAACCGAGCGCGTGCATATGTGGTACGTAAAAATAGGAGTTCATATGCGAAAGTTATGGGTGAAATATGGAAGTTATTGTTCATGGTAAATTGGGTATATATATGGAAAGTTACCACAGTAGGTTTCCATTTCCGGAAACCATTTCCGGAAACCCACTCGGTAACTCTCTCTCTCTCCTTCCCCGACCTCTCCCTCCTCTCCCCGTCGGCCTCTCCCTTTTTCCCTTCGATTCACCGCTGTCCGGCCACCAAACGATATGCAACCGGCCATCCTAGGAGCGTCTCTTCCTCCTCTACACACTAGTGATCATGGGTTACGGTGATTTGGCCGGAAAACCCCAATTCGAAGCAAAAACCTTCACTGTACCAATTCGGTGTTTCCGACCAATTCTTCCAATTCCGGCCACCAAACCAAGTCCAATGGAAGCGCCTCGGGCCATTTACCTTTCCCCTCAAGTTTCATGCATCAATTTGCAGTGTAGAGGGAGAATCAAGCAAAAACCCGATTCTAGGGTTTTGAAATTTCTGGAAATTTTTCATCGGCCGATTTCAAGCACTTCAAGGTAAAATTGGAACTTATTGTAGTTGAGAAAAGTGTTAGGCTTTTCGAATAGATGTTGTGGCTGAAATTTGGTGGTCGGAGGTGGAGGTGGCCGCCGGCGCGTGGGCTGCCACTGTGAGTGGCTCGTGGAGGTGCGTAGGGCTGGTTTTTAATTCCTGTTTTAGCCCATTTAAATCCTATAATTGTTGTAGAACTTGTAGATGTGAATTTGTTTGAAAATTGGAGAAGTTTTGTGTTGATTATCAATTTTCAGAATTTAGAATTCAATTATCGACTTACGAGAATCCGACTGTCGGATATCTCTCGGTTCTGCCTTGGAACCTTTAAATTAACGAATTGGCATTAGTGGTAAAATATGGGTTGAATCCGAGAAGAAGTGTAAGATGATTTATGAGGATTTTATTTTGGGAATCATATTTAATTGTTGAATAGTTATTCACGGAATATAATTGGGTACAGGGCGATGTACTGAGCTATTGCTCAACGAAGGAACTCGTATGCGTGATCTCCTAAATAGTATTGTGAGTGGACTTTTGTTTTAAAATAATGTTGCATGCAATTATTTTCCCGAAATGATGATTCCTTGATTTATTTATTTATCATTTTATTTATCGAGCATAATATTTTGCTTTGGATTATAATTTTGGCATTGTTTTCCATATGAATTTCGGTGAAATTATTATGCTCGGTTTTGGATTTATGAATTGCTTTCAGTAATATGAATTGATTTTCGGAGATTAATTCTGATTTATCTCGATTTTGATTTGGGAAATGGATTCGTGGTATTATTTTTGGATATTGAGCTTTCGATGTTTATCTCCGATATATGATTATTATTTGAAATTATGATTTATATTATTTTCGACGAATTATTTTCCGAAATATTGAGGAAGCTTTATGGATTTATGAATTTACTGGTTTTCGATTGTTTTCCTCACCATACTCGGGTCGTTCGGTTAGTGTCTCCTCCTCACTTACTTTGTAATTGTGAGTGGCAGTTGAGGTGATTTATTCTCCTCCTCACGTGAGTGGTAGTCGAGGTTATTAGTTCTCCTCCTCACACAATCTATGTGTGAGTGGCAGTCGAGGGTAGGTAGAGCCTAAGGGGCTCCTTTACCCGTATGGTGATATTTCTTCCCCATATCCTATTATTACTTGACTAGCGGGGCTAGTCCGATTTCTCTTAACCAGCGGGGCTGGTATGTTTTCACGAGATTTTGAGTTTAAGGAAATACGTTTTATAAATGTTGCATGCATCAAGACTTTATAAGTTTAAATACGTGGGAAAGTATTCAAGTTTGCTTCTTTTAAATTATCTTGATTATTTATTTTTGTCCAATCACACTAACGTGTTTTTCAATACTTTCCCCTGGGCCCTTCGGTTTCAAATGCCTAGTTTGCAGGCGAAATTAGTTAAGGTCGGGCGTACACGGGTTGAGGCATAGTTGTCACTGCTTCCGCATTGTAGGATCTATCGATCATTCACCCTCTTTATTTTTATTCCTATTATACCTTTTGTTTTAGAATTGCTCTGATAACCTGTGGGATTAATATTATTAAGTTGAGATTTGTGTAATGTGAATTGGAAGATGTTGTGATTTGGGGAGCAGGGTGGCTCCAATAGAATAAGGATGGATTGCTTAGAAGTGTAAATGTCTTTCTACAAGTTTTGGGTAGTCCATTTTTAGGGGAAGTTCTGCCAAATTTTTAGTAGAATTTCTTCTAAGGTGGGCCCCGCAGGGCCACTTTAGATTTCAGGGTGAAATCTGGGGCGGGTCCTGTCAATCGATATCTTCAAAAACTGCTCATAACGTTGGGGAGGCTTTCATAAAAACTGCTGCAAAGATTCTTCAAAATATAAGTGAAGGCGTGATCGATATGTCGAATGAGACGCCTGGAATCACTATTGGATATGGACTACCCCAAGGTCCATCAGGTGCAAATGATGGAGTTGTTCCTTGATAGGGTAGATGTTGCAGCTAACTAGAATAGAAATAGATTATGTACTCATTCCTTTTTCTAGTCAGCAGCTAGAGACATGGTGAAGTATAGTTTTTAATTTTTAATTTTTTAATTTTTATTTTTTTTGGGCTGAAAGATGAGTGAATGAGAGGAATAGCCTCCCTAACACTCTATTGAATTAATCAAAGAAAAAGTGAATAATAAGAGAGGGGGACTAAACCAAAACGTCTCGAAGCAAACTAACAATGAAACAAAACTAGCAAAACCAAAACTAAGGAAGACTCAAAAGGTCACTATTACAATAGGACAAAATAAAAGGAGGAGGCACATCCTAGCAAACACTCTATTGAATTAATCAAAGAAAAAGTGAATAATAAGAGAGGGGGACTAAACCAAAACGTCTTGAAGCAAACTAACAATGAAACAAAACTAGCAAAACCAAAACTGAGGAAGACTGATCAAAAGGTCACTATTACAATAGGACAAAATAAAAGGAGGAGACAATAAGACAAAATAAAAGGAGGAGGCACATCCCAGCAAACTAGTTGAATTAATGAAGTACCGTGATTACTCAATGCATCTGCAACTTTATTCCATTCACGAAAAATATGAGAAGATCAAAAGATCATATTTGATATGCAACTTAAACAATTAAGCCAACGAACACGAAGTTGCCAAGGTATAAGCAAGGGAGAACGTAGGTAGTCTAGTACAATTGATGAGTCAACCTCTAACCAAATGTGCTTCCAATCATGAACCCAAGCAAGTTCAATAGCCGTTATAACTACCAAAACCTCAACCGCTAAAGAATTAGAAATGTCAATGTTGGAAGAAAAATCACAGATAACCGCACCAAAACCTCCAACACCGTCTGTTATAATGTTTTAATATATACCTATCCTTTTTTAAAAAGCATACCATGTTTTGCAGAAGAATCGTTACAGATGATTGAACAAATTTCCTCCAACATTTGAAATATGATGCATCCATTTATGTATTATAGTCGTTCCCACAAAACCAAAACAATTGAAATGATAGAAGTGAACTTTCCCTCTTCATTAGGAAAAGAACATTCTGTCGAGGATTCATGCACGCAAACTGTTCTTACTTGCGTTAGTTGCGTACAATGATCAACATTGACTACATTATTGTGATACCATTTTTCATCCAGACTTAAATAGCATAATTCAAAGAGCTATTGTGATAACAAAAAAAGATGCAATTTTTTTTTTTTATGTTATAACTTTAGGTTAATTTGTACATGCAATCAATCAAACTAATTTACGTCAACACCTGGGTAACAATCTCAAGTCCCACACAGGAGACTTGGTGAATCAAAATAATATCTAATCTAATAGTTAAGTACCATGGACTAATTGTAGAAACCAATAATGTGATCGAGGATAAATGTTGTTTAACCTTGTGTAGAAAATACACATCATAAATCAGTGTTTTAAAAGGCGAGGCGTTTTGCCTAAGTCTTATGCCTCAAAAGCCTTTGAGGCCTTGAGGCGTAAGCTCTTCGCACATTATCTTTTAGAGTTTAGGATTTAGGGTTTATCTTCTAAAGAATTAGTGTCCTACATTGACAATTCTTCTCTAAAATCTACAATGATGTTTATACTTACTTAGTAGCATATAAACATTTATTAATATATAATAAATACAAAATTTGTTCTGATCTTCATGAAAAAAAAAAAAGTTTTTTAAAGGTAGCCTCAAGGCAATTTGGTGTGAAGCCTCGCATGTCTCACGTCTGAGGCGTGCCTCAAGACACGCTATTTTAAACACTGATCCTAATTGAATTATATTATTAGTTTCTATTAGGTTTTCTATTCCAAGTTTGATTCTAATTGCAGCTGGATTCAATTTAATCTATAAAACCCGTACCTTTGAGATCATTATAGAGGTACGGTACTGCAAAAACTCAGAAGACAGGAGAACGGAGGAGAGACAATTCATTAAACATGTTGTACGACTACTGTTTAAAGTACATCATCATCGGCGACACAGGTGTAGGGAAATCATGCATGCTCCTGCAATTCACAAACAAGAATTTCCAGCTTGCGCATGATTGCACCGTTGGTGTCGAGTTCGGCTCTCGCATGGTCACTGTGGAAGGTCGTTTAATTAAGATTCAGATATGGGACACCGCCGGCCAAGAGTCTTTTAGATCCATCACTAGAACTTACTACAGAGGAGCAGCTGGAGCACTGCTGGTTTACGACGTAACCAGGAGGGAGACGTTTAAACATGTCGCAAGCTGGATAGATGATGCCCGGCAGCATGCAAACCCTAACATGACATTCATGCTTATCGGAAACAAGTGTGATCTTCATGATCGAAGAGTTGTCAGCAAAGAGGAAGGGGAGCAATTCGCCAAGGAGAATGGGCTTTTGTTCATGGAGACATCTGCAAGAACTGCTCAAAACATTGAGGATGCCTTCACAAAAACTGCTGCAAAGATTCTTCAAAATATTCATGAAGGCGTTTTTGAAGTATCAAAGGAGTCATCTGGAATCACGGTCGGATATGAACTCCCCGGCCTAGGTTCCTCAGGTGGTGGATGTTGCAGCTATTAGAGTAGAAATAGATTCTTTTGTTCTAGCCATTTGCAGGATACCTTTTTTTTCATTTAAAATTAATTAAAATGTCACAAGATATAAATGTTCTTTATTTATGATCCTCATAAATATCCATATATCATCAACATAGTCAATTTGAACAAATTTGTTTATGTGTGTAAACTAAAGTAATTAAGACATTGGCGGTTCGGAATTCATCACAGTTTTTATGCTACATAAAACTAAGAAGAAAATAACTTGCTCATGTTTGAAGTTATGTTGATTAGTTAATTCATTGTAAAGGTCACATAATTGATAATTCCATGGACAATTGACAAACTTCCCAAAATCTATATCGTCTTAACTCAAACGATGCCAATTACTGAGCCTAGCTAACACAGAAGCCGGCCATGTGTGTAGATTTTGTGAACACTCTAATTCTTATGCAACTTTTTTATACTTGGGCTTACTTTTAGTTTCCTCAGATATACATAGGTATATTTTATTACCTCGGGAGGATTCTTTCTCGAGGAGATTACTCAAATCTCTCTTCGAACAAATCTCACCCCGAGCAAATCTTCCTTAAAAGGTTTCGCCATAACTAGAATCTCCTCGACGAGATATTTCCCCCTAGACAAGAAATATGCTCTTCGACTAGATATTTCTTCTTGACAAGAAATATGCTCATCGACAAAATATTCCCTCCTTGACTAGATATTTCTTCCTTAACAAGAATTATGCTCCTCAACAAAATATTCTATCCTCAAACAGATATTTCGTCCTTGACAAGATGTCTTCTCATTGTGTTTCATTGTGTTTATAAGTTCACTCTCAAAACTACAGAAGGCTCAATCTCATGCATACTGCTGAAGTAAATCCCTTTAACAATCCATTAGTAATGCACCCTGTTATCACTACCACTCATCTCTTGCATTTCCCAACATTATTCTTCTTTCTATTCTTTTTTATCAGTACAAGAGTTTACCTTGAGGTTTATTGGCAGTACTCTTCTTGGTGTTTGTCTTTGTGGGAACATGTTAAGGGCATATTGAAACTTTGACATTGAAGTCTCCGCAGGTGCTGAACCTCGCTCAATCTATGAGCTTATGTCTATCAGTCTATCTCTATCTGTGAGCTTTCTGTTTTTGTATTCATTATGTTTGCTAGCTGTAGTATTTCTTCTTTAATTTTTCCGGAATTCCATCAGTCTGATCCCCTCACCGAGCTCGAGCTCTCAGGCTGCTATATATGTAAAGAATAATTCAAAGTAAATTAATTGAGAACCATTGCATGACATCCATCTATGGTAGACCTGGAAACAAAAAAAACAGTTTACATATCTCAACTTTGCTTTGGTTCGTACTTCATGCAACAAGAAATGCACCAATCTCGATCTAGATTGCAAACACAATTCATATGGTGCTACAAAGAGAACAAAGTGGTGGCAAAATATTGATACTCAGTTCAATACTAGATGCAGCATGGTTGAGTCATTGATGAAGTTTCTCAACTCCAGATTTCCTCTATAGAGACCTTCATAAAGATCAGGCCTGTCTTTTAACTCATTTATTAAATCAGTTCTCACCTTACGCCAATATTTTCTACTAGGGGTGGGCAAAAACAACCGGAAAACTGAAAAACCGACCTAAACCAATCCGAACTGGCCAGTCCGGGTCCGGTTTCTACAAAAAAAATTGTAAAAATAAGGCGGTTCAGTCCGAACCACTTCAGATCCGGTTCGGTCCCGATTCTGCGTTTTGAGATATTTCAAAGCCCGGTGGACCTGAACTACTTAATTATTATATTTTTATTCATTTTTTTATGGGGTCTTCTATGTGTTCTCACCTTCTCAGGACTTCCATCTCTCTCTCTCTCTCTCTCTCTCTCTCTCTCTCTCTCTCTCATTATTCCCTTTTCTCAGTCTGTCCATTTTTACTGACGAAAACCAAAAACAAAGATCAAATCTTTCACCGGAAAACCAATTCAAACCCTTCATCTTCTTCAACCCAGAACCAAAGATACCTCACCTGCCTCACCGTCCACCACAGCTGCCTCTACGACGCCTCCAGCCACGAAATCAAAGTCTACGATCAAATCCGAGCGACCCCAATCCTAGCCTTCATCAGTTCGAAAACTCAATTCCAGCCTTCATCAGTTCGAAAACCAACCTCTCTAAATCTCCTCTATCCAAACATCCTCAAGCATCCCTCGATCCCTCGATAGATCCAATAAGCAATGAGGAGTGACAAAGGCTGGATCCGATAGATCTGGCTCGCGGCAGTGGCGGTGTCGAGGTCCGAAACACTGAGGTCTCCTCCTCGTCCTCTCTGTCTCGCTTCTCCTCTCAACCATGGTCTCCTCCCACTTCCAATTGCAATCTGTCCATGGTCTCTGTCGGACTGAGGCACTGAGTCTCCTCCTTGTCCTCTCTTTTCTGTGGCGTGTTTAGGCCCGAAAGCTCGGAAACCTGACCCAAAAAATTTCGGTTCGGGTGTACTCCGGTCCCAGAGTATGGATATCACGTTTTGGGCCCGGCCTGAATATGTTGGGCTCGGTCCCGGTCCCTGTAAATATAGTGCCGGTCTGGGACCGTGCCCAGCCCTATTTTCTACTAGATGCAAAATCAGTGTCCAGCAATATATTGCCTCATGCCAAAGATGAATTACACTGTATACTTTTGAGTTACCTTAAACCTTGGATATTTTGAAGTTGGCTTGTTTGGCTGTACAATAGCACATGAAAAATTACTTTATATATATATAAGAACTAATCAACTATTATCAAACTCAAATAAACCATTACTTAATTTATATGTATCATACGTACCTTAGTTTTCCCAACTTGACCATTTGCTTTCTTTGTTTGTGACTTGTTTGGCTGTACAATAGCACATGAAAAATCACTTTAATTATATATATAAGAACTAATAAACTATTATCAAACTCAAATAAACCATTACTTTATATGTATCATACCTTAGTTTTCTCAACTTGACCATTTGCTTTCTTTGTATGTGATGTACTAGTTACCTTTTGAACACTCGGTAGTTGGTACTGAAGAATGATTTTCACTATCTGATAACAATGTATCTACAATCTCAAACCCGGATGGCCAATGGCGTGTACTAGTATCTACCTTACTTGGACAACCTTTGTTTTTGTCTTTTCAGCTGGTTCCCTATGTAAGGTACAACCTGAAATCATCAACTCATCGATCTTCAGAAAGATTTGACGTTTTGTTTTCTCATCTTGTACTTCAGCCCACTTTGCTAATCGATCTAAATATTCTTTTACAGGAATCTTTTCAGGTACTTCCGAGTTTTTCATAGTTGTTCCGATCTCTAACTTTCTCCAGTGACAATGCACAAATGATCGATATTGGGATGGGACGGTCACAACGCTTATATTCAACTATCCCATGTGCACAAGCTAACCCATGCGTTTTACGAATATCACAATTGCATAATACAAGTTTTGATCTAAAAAAAGAAGAAGAAAAACTCTAAAAAGACCTCACTGCAGTTCGAACCACAGTTGAAATGGTTCAATCACTGTCAGACTACCTCACTACACTAATGCACATAGGATATGATTTATGTGCAAAGTGTATATATATACATGAACTATATTGAAAGTCAGATGTCCAAAGGCTCTCCAGCAGCCGGCGACCTGAGGCGACTGCCTCAGTTGTTGGCAACCCTCAGGGCTGGCCCTCATTCCTCTATATCTAGTAGAGGCATCTCCATGCTAGATTTCAGCCTGGGGTTTACAAAAGTTAAAATAAGTGAAGAGTTTGAATCCTTCTTAAGAATGCAAGAACATAGTTTATGACAAGTTGAAAACTCAAAACATATGAACAATAAGCCTTCTCTACTGAATTCACATTTATGTAATATAATTCCTGACCATTAGAATTCGCATGGGCAAAGTGATCCTTACAAACCTTTAACTGTATAACAAACGCAGAGGCAAGGATTGCTAGCAATTGTACCAACAGCAACAAACTTAACATAGTTATTGCCATTCTTAACGAAATAATATGCACAATTTTCATTTTCTCAACAAAACGATAACGAAGCATCTCTATATTCTCCTATTCTTCTTATTACCACAGACCTTTTCACAAGTTTAGGACAAGATGAGAACTCAAAAATGTGAAAAATAAGTGAACGAGATGCACCATTTTCTTGTATTTTCAAAAACCCTGTAATGCATACACGCCACATTTATTGTGTCAGTACTTGGAGCTCATAGCTGACTATCTTGGTTACTCTAGTGCTGCTAAACCCTGTTGCCTATTACTGTAATTTTAGTTATTCGGTTGTTGGTTTATGGGATAGTAAATCTCAATAATAATAAACATTAGAACTGAGCAATTATAAGAATTGAAAAACACATTAATCACATACTTGTTATTGCACAGAATATTTGATCATGTAGTGGTCTAGTGGTAGGTATGAGTTGTGTATGCTGTTTATATAAAACATTAGTAAAGTTGTATCAGAAATGCACTATGCACTAAAGATCCAATATCTAAGTTAGAATTAGCTAGCAGCACTTCTCCTGTACTGATCGTTTAAGAGAAACTGACAACTAAGTGCAATTAACAAAGGAAGCTAGAAGAAAATCTCCAAAGACAAGAAATCTTCAGTCACACACTTCCTGAAAAGAAAAGACTCAATACTGCAACCACAAAAGGTGTACTTCCTCCATGTCTTAAGAAATATATCACAGCTCTTTAGTTCCAATAACGATTACAAACCCTGCCAGTAAACTAATTAGCCCAAACAACAACTGAAATTAAAAACCTAAATTTTGTAGTAGATAAAATTCCGTCAAAGATGGAGAAGTCATACCCCAATTGAGTGTTGATCAGAAACACAGGCCAATATAGGATCCATTACGTTGTCGATAATTTTCTTTAGAACTATGAATGTTCATCAGTCAGTGTCGATCGTTAACTGTTTCTAACTAGGGTTCTAAGTTTGCATCTTCATTCACGTAAAGGAGAAAAAAACTCTAAAGCGGGATAGTATACTCCAACTATGGTTCTTTATTTTTGATATAAATGTCTCTTTTGATAATTGAATGTACCCATAAAATTTGATGTTGGGTATATAAAAAAAGGGATGTGTATCTACTATTTTGCAATGTGTGAATATAATTTCTCTAAGCTAATACATACGAAGAGATGGGTGATATATATCCATAAGAAAGAAAATGAAAATACAAGCAAAAGGAAAGGAAAACACCTCTTCACACGACATGTGCCTCAACACCATAAAGTGACATTATGTATCTGTGACTAGCTATAAATTCAAAAAATGTTTTGGAGTGTGTAAGGAAAAGTGAAGTCATACATGAATACATTAACAATATAAAAAAATTTACACCGACACATGTAAAATTGTAAATAATAGAAAAAATGTTTCGCATGCGTAAATGCATTCATTCCGTACGCATAATGTTTCTGTAAAAATGGTAGTCTATATGAAAGAACATGAAACTCATAAGGTTAAACCAATCACATATTGCTTTATTGTTTTGAATTGTAGCTTGAATTAATCTAACAAATTTTTTTCTTCAAATAATGGAAGTCCCAAGGCATGGTTTCTTTTAGCTTCCAATTAAGTTGCAGTTAGTGAAACATTTTTGAATTTTTACTGGTCCCAGCTTTGGAACGTTCAAGGTCAGTTAGAGGTTACAGACTCTCATACATGGTACAAAACTACAAACTACAAATGATAATTTAGGCATTCCTGTAGTATTCAATCTCCACTGGCACAGCCCTTGCAGCCACAATGGACGCATTCTATGACCTTCTCCTCTCTTAGATGCTTGGGCACTCGGCAAATGCATGTGATGGCAAAGTTATGATCCCGAGGCTGCATGCACCTTAAACAGCAGAGGCGTTCATAACCAAGCTTCTTCCATTTTGCAATTAGATTGCGGTCAGCGTAACCTTGGTCCAAGCAGAACTCATACAATTCCTTGGATGTTTCTTTTCTGCGATGGTAAAGGTCAAAAATGTAGCGGCTCTTTTGATGTGCAATTTTGAAAATAGGCCATAAGGTCTCACATTTTCTCTTACCATCATGATTCATGAGTGTCATTCACAGCTTCTCTCGTCTTTGCCTGAAGTTCACGGAGAGTAGGTGTTAGAGTGGACTGAGAATAGTTACTTAAAGCATAACAATTGTCATTTAAAAGCAGGATAAATAACATGAGATAATTAATAAACTTAAACTTGGTGATATCTATCTAATATATTCTGTTTAGATAAATACAAGAGGCTTATGCATTTATCTTGTGTAACAAGATAAATGAAGATATGTACATGCAGTAGAGTTGGATTGAAACTCTAACTCCTTGATGGGACTGAGCTTAGAGTGGTCCACTTCTCTGTATAAATAGGAGTCCTTGTGTTCACTCAAGATACGCTGAAAATACAGCAGCAATACCATCTAGCTTTTCACATATTGAGTGCTTCACAGAAGGCTTTTATTGAGTTCCTCATTCCAGCTGCACTCTGCTCATTTCCAGATGGCTCTCCAAGCAACTGAAAAAGGTTGGTCTCCCAAGTCTTCTTATCATGCTTATATCAATGTGTATCTGATATGTTCTGGTGTATGCTCATTGATATGTATATGACATGTTTATATGTGTTTGTGATGTTAAATGATTGATTGTATATTCTGTGGCAACAAGTGGTATCAGAGCCACGAGTCATTTCGCACAAATCGTTGTTTGCATGTTTTGTTTATTTTCAGAAATGTTTCTTTTGTTGGAAATGAAATGAAACAAATCATTTGGGTTTAAACCCATTTCTGGACCCAAAGAGCATGACCCAACCCTTTTTAAAAAATAAGCGATCTTCTTGACCCGCAACCTTATTACGGACCCTCACTTAAACAAAATTCATCGTTGTCTTCTAATGGTCATTTTTCTGGAAAAAAAGAACGCTGAATTGGGGCTAAGGGTTTTCTTAACAAGGCGAGATTGTTTTTGTTGAATTCGGATTACTCGGCTCGAATTGAATGATGATACTTTCTCAGACTGGTTCGATAACATGTTGTATGTATAGAATTGCTTCCGCTAACAATTGTTTTGCAGTGCTGGAAAGCATCCGGGTATGTTTTTTGTGAAGATTGAAATTTCTGTTAATTTCACTTTGAATTACATGTTAAGAACCCTAGAGCTCTCCTGGGGGGCATTTAAGCTACTAGGTTGGTGCCCAGATGAAATTTAGACTTCGAATTGTTTGATGATTGTTTTTCATGTTGGTTGATTATATTTGCTTATATGTTGAACGACATGTGGATGAATGATTCCTTGAAAATTGCTTTCAATGAGATGGTATGATTATATAATTGCTTGATGAAAAAAAAAATTGCAGATTGTATAATTGCTTGATGACATGATCATAAATCCACTTGTGAGAATTTTTGACCTTTAAATGATTGTAACTATCTCCCCGTTGCAAATTTGATTGTCAAGTTTTTGTATTGCAAGTAAAAGAGAGCTCCTAGTAAACACATGTTTATGGTCTGGAGCATATGGATTTCAGTTTCAGTTTTTGAATATCAACTTGAGTTTTTTTTTAATTTCATATTGCATACAACAAAGAATTTTGGAAAACTTTTGTTGATTGTGAAGATATTAAAACTGAAACATTGCATAGATTGTGTTTAGATAATGATTGTATCATCCACAGATGGCTATTAACTCTACATCGTTTAAACACAAACTGTGGTTTTTGTACATATTGTATTCAAACATATAAAGCATAATTAGACATTTTCTTTTTGCCAAACAGGTATTGATTTGTCTATTTATATCGTGTTTGTTTTCAATATGGTACAATTAAAAGAAAATCAAGAATAGCATGTATTTTGCCACACAGGTACTCTTGCTATTGAAAAACGAATTCAGTCTGCCTAAATTTCTATATCAGTGTTTCTGATATGCATATTGTAACTTAATGTGTTATGCTGCTGATGGTTGATGATATTTATATGGTATGGGACTCTGAATGTCTTGTTTACAGGTTATAATTTCATTGCTTGTGACCTTGAGATTATTAAGGTTTCTGGTCATTTTCTTGTTTTGAATTTTAACTAAAAATGAGACTTAGACCTCCCTGTTTTCTTTATTTTCAGTTTTGAGCATCAACACCATATATAGTTTAGCTTAATGGTAGTAACTATAGGAAGTGGAGGACTGACCTAGACCTTTATTTGCTTGACCAAAATGTGGACTGGTGCTTAACTGTGGATGAACCTGTAGTAACCAATGAGAGTACAGACCAGGAAAAGGAACTCCACAAAGATTGGGCCAGGGCAAATAGAATCTGTAGATTGTCTATTATGAAAACTTTGTCTGACACAGTGAGGGGTGCCATTCCTGAGAAAACCTTAGCTTCTGAGTACCTTCAAAGCATAGCTGAGAAGTTCACTACCAACGACAAAATAGAGGCTAGTATGCTGCTAGACAAACTGACCACCATGAAGTTTAGCATGAATCAGAACATGAGAGAGCACCTTATGGAGATGATGAACATTCAAGGTCAGCTAGCCAACCTTGACATGAGAGTAGATGAGGGGTTCTTTATTCAGCTTGCCTTCAAATCCCTGCCTGACCAGCACTTTGAGAGTCTGAAAACCACCTACAACACTCAGAATGATAAGTGGAACCTAAATGAATTAATTGCAGTTTGTGTGCAAGAACATGAGAGGCTTAAGAAAGGGAAAGAGGTGACTGTGAATTTGGTTGCTAAACCTCAGTGGAAAAAGGGAAAGCCTGGGAATCAGTCTAAGGCAAACCACCACCTTCATAAGAAACCAGAAAACCTGAAAAAGAAGAAAGGGGGCTTCAAATGTTTTTTCTGCAAAAAAGAGAGTCACATGAAGAGAGATTGTGAGGCCTACAAGACCTGGAAGGCTAAGAGAGGTAACAAGTTAGCTTTTTCTATAGAAGTTAATTTGGTTAACACTAGCACTTGTATTTAGTGTTTTGATACAGCCTCACCAATCCATATTACAAATTCCTTGCAGGCGTTCCAAAGCCAGAGGCAGCCAAGGCCAAATGAAGTCAGTATCCATGTAGGAAATGGGATGAGGGTAGCTGTCAAGGCAGTTGGGACAGTGAAGCTAGAGTTTAGGCCTGGTGTTTTCTATTATTTAGAAGATGTTTATTATGTTCCTTCGATGAGAAGGAATCTCATTTCAATTAGTGTTCTGGTCAAGAAACAGTTCAGTTTTTTAGTAGATTTTTCTGGAATAAAAATTACCCTCGGATCCCAGTTTGTTGGACATGCAAGCGAAATCCAAGTTGATGTCTTCGTGTATTGCTTATTTGCTTAAAGTGAAGAAATATGTCTGCCCACTTCATTTCTCTATAGAAAAAAAAAATCACCAACATTGATTTTACTGACTTACAATCATAGTTATGAGGTGCAAGATTGTGTCGTTCTTGTTTAAGGATATCTCTATTTGTGTTTGGCCCAAACTCTAGGTTACTTGACCTAGTGGTAATAGGGTTAAATTAGAAGGATCTAGATTCCTATTCAATGTACGATTACTTTCCTTGTACGATTGAGACTCTATGCATTGTAATCCTCTATATAAAGAGGCCCATATTATCAATGAGAATACACAGCAAATTCCTCCCAAATTCAGTTTCTCTACAACACGTTATCAGCACGAAGCCCTAACCCTGAAAACCCTAATTTCGTAACCTTCGAAATCCTGCAACCACCACCTCACATATCGAAGCCTTAGTCCCAAGGAGGCCAGAACCGGCGGCGGAACCACCGGAACCGGCCGTCGGAAAAACTGAACCGGCCTCTGCCTCCTGTGCCTGGCCCCTGCAGTCCCTGCCGAGAAGCTGCGCGCATCTGCCGAGAGCCTGCGCGCATCTGCAGATATCTGCCGACAGCCTCTGCGTGCCCCTTGTCGAGCCCTGCCGAGACTTGTCGACATCTGCCTAACCCCTGCCGAGCACCTGCCGAGCATCTGCCGACCCCTGCGCAGCACCTGCCGACAGCCCCTGCACAGCCCCTGCAGCAACCCCTGCACAACCGTGCCTAGCTCCGGCCACCAGATTCCGGCCACTTTTCCGATGACCTGAGGGGACCTTTTCCGGCCATCTTCAAAGGACTTTTCCGGTCAAGATTTCCGGCTATTTTTCAAGGTAAACTTTTCTAAAAGTTCCCGTTTTTGAAGTTTTTCGTTTTTTTTCTTCTTTTCTCGGGGACTTGTAACCTCCTTTCTTCTACCCCCCTTTCTTCTTCATAGGGGAGACCAAAAGCCGAACTGTGGGGGTTCGTGCTCACTCCAAGCTTAGAGCTTGTAGAGTCCTCCAAACTTAGAGTTTGTTGAGAAGTTATGATCGACCACAAACACATCATTGTTTCGATCTAATCCAACCCCTCTTGGAATTGAATTTCTTACAAGCGACTACGCTCGGAAATTCCTAATTTCTTGGAAACGACTACGCTCAGAAATTTTATATGTTTTCATGGTAGCCTTTCACGCTCCGAAACTAACCCTAATTTCTTGTTCTCTTTCAGGATGAGTAACCTGAACAAATTGGACTTTGCTCCATTGGGAACAACTGGCTCTGAATATCACAGGTGGGTTCGTGATGTCCGCCAGCATCTCAAGGCCGATGGAATCCTGGATACGATTCTCGAGCCTAGCCAGGACGTGCTAACTGTTGAGCAAGCTCAAGCTTTGGAAGCAAATAGAGCAGCCTTCGAGGCAAATAAGGCGAAAGCCATCATCCTAATGACTCGTCATATGGATGATTCGCTCCAGTACGAGTGTATGAATGAAGAAGACCCCAGAAGGCTGTGGGTCTCACTCGAAGAAAGATTTGGCAACGTCCGTGACTCCCTTCTTCCTGACCTAGAAGTGAGATGGCATAGCCTCCGCTTCTGTGATTTCAAGTCAGTTATTGACTACAACTCGGAAGCACTTCGCATTAAATCCTTAATGGAATTCTGTGGTAAAGATATCACAGATGCGATGTTGATTGAGAAGACTCTCTCTACATTCCCTGTCTCTGCATTGATGGTTGCTAAGAACTATCGAATCGATATTGCTGCAGGACGGATCAGAAGGTTTCATGAGCTCATTGGAGCTATGAATGTCGCTGAAAAGCATGACAACATCCTTGTGAAGAACTATAATTCGAGATCCGTGAAAATAGAGCATACTCCGGAATCCAATTATAGTCGCGCCCCTAAGAGAAGGCGCCAAGAGCGAAACCCTAATCTTAGGGATACTTCTGGACGTTCTGGTCCATATAATCGCTCTACTTGGGAAGGCAACCGCCAAAATAGGCGAACACGGAACCGAAGAGGTAAACGTGGAAAGAGAGAGGGAGGCAACGCCTCTGGCCATGTTGGTGGCGCCACCAACACTAAGAGCCATCTAAATGACGCTTTCAAAGCGCCTCAATCAATGGAGTTTGAGCAAGGAGATGTATGTTCTCGATGTGGAGTGTCTGATCATTGGGCACACATTTGTAGAGCTCGTGAAGAAATTGTCACCGCCTACAAAACATATTGTGAAGCAAGAGAAGCTCACTATGTGGAACAAGAAGATCAAGAAGATGATCTAGAGTGAAGGGTTCAAGACTACAAATCTGGCTAGGATCAATAGATCGCCAATTCTGTTTAAGTCTTTATTTTCCAAGAGATGTAGGCAATTGCCATATCATTTTTGTAGTAGATGCCAATAATTTAGTCTTTCTTCAAAGTAGGCGTACTCAACGTAAATGTGATGTCTAGGAAGGTTTTGAGATTAGTGGTACTTAAGCGAGCCTTGCTCCACCGACATCTCTCTACTCACCTGGTCACATTTATTTTGGAATTACCGAAAGAAGTTAGACGACTACCATTGTTTTGCATTAGCTAGCATTTGGATTAGATTCTCCTAATGTTTAAGAGACAATGATGTACTCCGTTGGCTTATGAATAAAATTTTGAGTTCTTTTCATTATGACTCCATTTTGATTCATGAGCATGTTACTTTGTGACTACGATGGCTGGGCCATCAGTATTAATTCAAGGACATGGAATAGCCCAAGTTCTCTTTGCCAAATGGCACCTTGATTAATGTCACAGAAACTCTCTACGCTCCTAGGGCAACTCGCACCTATGGATAGCCAACGGATGCCATGCGAAAACGCATGTAGAGAACAGAAATGAGTTCCTTTGCAATGCCTCTAATGATTGCGAACGAATGCGCATCTTAGAGAAGTTTATGTGTCTCTCTAGTGGACTCTATGTCACTATTCGAGCTATTAAATCCAATAAAGTTATGAGAGAAGATCTCTTGGATTTAGACACATATTGGCTTTGTCTCGACAGGATAAGTCACCCTAGTCATGATATGATGATCCGTCTACTAAAGACTTCACATGGACACCCTCGAGCGAAATGAAGCAAGAATCAAAAATTGGTTCCTGGACTTAGCAAGACCGCAACAATTGCAGCAGCTGGCGCTGCAGCTGTCTTGGGGCGCCATATGGCCGCCCAAGTCCCTTGTGACAACGCCATATATGGCGCTACCCATGGCCATGACGCCATGGATGTCAATCCCCATGGTTATAACGCCATGGATGCCACTTCCCATGGTCATGACACCATGATGGGTGATGTAGTCACAAACTTTGCTTCAATATGCGTCTCAAACGCTCAGGCCCAACCAAAACTCTCCTTGGTTGCTTCTAAGGCCTCTCGCTCATTTTACGAAGCCATTTCCTTAGGAAAATTAGGACTGAGACCGTCCTATGCAAAGGATATGAAAATACTCATTATGTTCTTACATAGAATCCGTAGGGATTCTGTGGACTGATTCCACCAACTTGCGGACGTTTAAATATCTCATGATGTTGGTTGATATGCAAACACGCTGGTCACGTGTTGTGCCATTGTCCACTTGTAATGCTGCTTATGAAATACTCCTAGCACACATCATATGACAACGGGCTCACTCCCCGAATCATCCTATTCAGTCAATTGGATTTGACTATGCTAGTGAGTTTACATCGAAGACTTTCGATGAATATTGCAATGGGACTGATGTTGGACATCATATTCTCATGTACACACCCAAATGGTCTCTCGGAAACGACTACGATGGTAGTCAGGACATTGGAAATGCGCCCCAATCTCCTTATCCGCTTGGGGTGATGCAATATCGCATGCAGCAATGCTAATTCGTCTACGACCCACCGCCACTCAATCTACCTCTGCGTTACAGCTAGTGACTGGGTACAAATATCGTACTTACGCATATTTGAGTGTGCCATTTATGTGCCAATTGCGCCGCCACAGCGCTCTATAATGGGTCCTTACAGACGAATGAGCAACTCAGTTGGATTTGAGACTCCAACAATCGTCCGCCACTTAATGCCCTTGCATGGCGATCTCCTTACCGCTAGATTTGCGGATGTCACTTTGATGAGACAGTCTTCCCGTCGTTAGGGGGAGATAAGAACACAGATGTTCAGCAGGAACGACAAGAATTGTCGTGGCCTGTCCCTACTATGTCTCATCTCGATCCCTACTAAAGTGACGAGATCACACAAATATGCTGCAAACACGCCCGCAAGGATGGAAGTCCCTACGAGAGGACGTAGCGCCACCCTACACAGAGGTAGGCATGGCGCCAATGCCAAAGAGAGTGGTACTCTGGCGTTATAGGCCATGGCCCCAGCTAGGATGCGTGGGAGGCTCGTGAGTTCGAAAGATACTTTGGCACATTCCAACCCTTTGATCATCGACACTCAAAATCCGTCTCATGAGAATCTTCCGGGTTATGGTTATCGTTGGGGGACGCCTCAACGTTAGAACCCTATTCCTGAGAATATAGAGCTCTATGAAACTTACACTAGTGTACATGAGACGTGGGATAAAAACTCCATCATAATTGATGATGTAGTCACGCATTTTGTTGCGCATGAGTTTGTTGAGTCCGATGATATCGAACCACGCTCCGTTGATGAATGAATGCCAACGTAGAGAGATTTGGCCCAAATGGAAAGATGCGATCCAGGTTAAGATGGATTCTCTAACGAAGAGGAAGGTTTTCTGAGCTAGTGATGCCAACACCTCCTGACATAAAACCTATTGACTAATGGGTCTTCGTTAGAAAGCGTGATGAGAAAAAGAGATGGCAATCTCGCCTTATGGCGCAAGGCTTCTCACAAAATGCCTTGGAATCGACTACGATGAGACATATTCTCTCGTAATGGATGTCATTGCACTCCACTACCTTGTCAGTTTGGTAGTTTCCGAATAACTGAACATGCAGCTTACAAATGTGGTCACTACGTATCTCTATGGGGATCTAGATACGGAATATACATGAAGGTTCATGGTGAACTTCATTTACCCAAGTCAAGTAGCTCTAGACCACGGAGCGCGTTTACAAAGAGGTTGAAACGCTCACTAAAGTGACTACTTGATTGGGAAGGGATATGCCTACGCGTTTCCATAACAAGTTTCGGATTCTATCGCGGTTCATGTTGGACATGATCTTCATTGGAAGCCCTTAAAGAGTTAAGGGAAACCGCTGAATACTAGAAATCCGAGTTTGAGATGAAGGATTTTGGGAGAACACGATTATGTCTCGGTTTGGAACTTGAGTATCGTGTTGATAGATGCTTAGGCATTTTGACAAGGTCAAGCCTTCAAGCACCCCCATGATCGTTTGTAGTCTTAATCCTGAAAATGATCCTCTTCGTCAAAAGGATGATGACGAAGATGTGCTAGAGGCAAAAGTGCCTTACTTGAGTACAATAGGCGCATTATTGTACTTAGTTAAATGCACAAGACCGGACATCTCATTTGCAGTAAGCTTGTTAACTAAAATATAGCTTTGCGCCAACGCGACGCCATTGGATTGGTGTAAAAGATATCTTTCAGTACTTAAGATGTACGATTGATATGGGCTTGTTCTATCCCTACAGAGAGATGATGGATTCAGTCCCATCACACACCAGGAACGCCGCCAACACTGGCCTGCGTCCTCTGTCCCCATCCCAAAACAACATGTGTTTTGGAAGGTTTTGCTGATGTTGGGTATCTCTCTGACCCACACAAAAGTCTTCCCAAACTGGTTAAGTGTTCACCATGGGTAAAGACCGTGATAACTTGGAGGTCTACAGAAATAGACCCTAGTCGCTATATCTTCGAACAATGCAGAGATTATTTCTCTTCACGAAGAGATTCGTGAATGTATATGGATTGGATCCATAATTACGCATGTTCGAACAATTGTGGTTTGAAGTCTACCATAGATGAGCCTACGAGCATTTAGGATAATGCAGCTTGTTTTGAACAAATGAAGCAAGGCTACATCAAAGCGACAACACCAAGCTTAATCAGCAACAACAGACTCTCCTCAAGATCAAAATGAACTAGGTTCGATCTGAGGACAGTGTGGCAGACTTGCTCACTAAGTCATTGCCTAAATTCCACTTTCGAGAAACATGTTGGTAGCATCGTTTACGGAAGTTATCCGAACTCCCATGACCGTAGTCATCAGGGGGAGATGTCTACATGTATGGTCTCGAAACGTGAAGGGTGTGTTGTGCTCTTTTTCCCCTTCGACCGAGGTTATTTTTGTCCCACTGGGTTTTTGTTGCTCGGCAAGGTTTTTAACGAGGCAACGAGAGAAGCACCGCGTTTGGACAACACAAGGGGGAGTGTTTAAGGATATCTCTATTTGTGTTTGGCCAAAACTCTAGGTTACTTGACCTAGTGGTAATAGGGTTAAATTAGAAGGATCTAGATTCCTATTCAATGTACGATTACTTTCCTTGTACGATTGAGATTCTATGCATTGTAATCCTCTATATAAAGAGGCCCCTATTATCAATGAGAATACACAGCAAATTCCTCCCAAATTCAGTTTCTCTACAACAGTTCTTTATTTTTTATTTTTTTATATGTTTATGAAAGTTAAAAATAAAATAGGCAAGATAAGAGAAAATACAACCTATTCAAGCCTATAATACCTAATAGAATACAGCCTATTAAAGCCTATTTACTATATACTAATGCTCAGTTAACTGTTCATCGGCTTAGTAACAGTGCCGGCTCGAGCCGAGCCGTTAATGTGAAAAGATCATTTTGCCCTTTGTCTGTTGGAATAATTACGGTTTGCTGTTTGACCTACCTATAAAATGTGCTGAACTGATAGAAGCGATCTTTTTCCACTCTCTTCGTTTTTCAGCTGAGTTCTGCGTTCTATTGTTGACAGAGAGTGAGAGAGAGGGAGAGGGTTGGTAACAGTGGGTAGGTTCTGCATGTCATCATTTACTGCATTTTTGTTCGATTTAGGACTTATTTGTTGGGTTTTTGTGAAAGAAATTCGTTTCGAATCTTTGTATGTGATTGATTTGGGGTTTGGCTTATGCAGGGGTTTCGGATTCTCGGTTTCGATTGAGCTGGCAATCTTTTCATCAAATCAGACGATCCGATTGAGCAATCATATATCTTTGAGACTTTGAGCTTCAAGTAAGCGCTTCTTATTTGGTCGGTTGGTTTTGAATGTCGGTGCATGCAATTTTGTTGTAATGGATTTCTGTAAATTTTACCAAAAACTGGAATCATTACTTTATGTCAAAATCTCATGAATGTTTCCATGCATGAATGCTTGCTTCATTTCAAAACCTTATGAGCGTTTCCATTATTGACAGATACATCAGGAGAAGTCCATCGCAATATGACAGATTGGAAGGTTTGTGAGACATGGTTCCTCACTCAAGTTTTTTTTCTTTTTTTCTTACCCATTTTTCCTTCTTTTCGTCTTTCTAATTCTGACGCTTTATGTAAGCTTTACAGGTGCATGCATGTGAAGGTATGTGGGTATGTGGGTTTATCTAGCTGTGTTTGGTTTGGCATTTGAATTTGGTTTTGTGGGTGATTTAGCATTTTTTTTAATCTGGGTTTTGTGTGGGTTTGCATTAGAGCTGTGTTATGTGGAATTAGATATGGGAAGTAGTTAGATTTAGCAAATCGTGTCATGCATCTGTTAGTATATATCATTTTTTGCTTTGTTGTTATTTCTGCGAGCAATTTTTCATTTGGTGTCTTTATGAACACTTCTTTTTTCTTCTTTTTTTCGTTCCAGGTGTAGCATCTTTCTTATTCATACTGTATTGGATTATTGTATGGAGTTGATTCTGTCTTATTTCGATGAGGTCAGGTTAGATATTCCATTTGTTTCCATTTCTTATTTCAATGATTGATAAGGTTGGTAATTAAATTCCATTTGTTTCCCATAATTGGAAGAGCTGGAGTCATCTGATTGGTAATATTTGAAATTAACAGGTGAAGAAGGTAGGTAACTCAGAGAAAAGGAAGAGGGGGACGGGAACAATCGGTACCTTTTTTATTTTTATCTTCATTGAGTTTTTGGGTTTGCTGTGTTTGCATGGTTTCTGGGATCATTGATTGTATGATCTTCATGTTTGTGTTCAAGGTGTGGGTGGCTGTGATACTTAATTTCAGAGCCAATTTGGACTCTGGAGCCTGGAATATCATATGGGTTTTATCTGTTTCAGGTGTTTGGGGGTTTAATTTTGAGATAGGTTCATGATCTTCATAGTCTCTGCAAGCCAGATCACTGGGACAGTTAACAATGAATTTCTTGACTTCTCTGTTGTGTGCAATGTTGGGAGCATATTTTCATTATTTGTTGACTGATTTTGTTCCCATGTTTTTTTTTTTTTAATTCTGTTCAATCTTCTTTTCTTTATAACATACTCAACATACTAAACAAACTAATAGCCAAGCTAACAAATGATGCGCCCTGCTTCTGGGAGTCTTCTTATGCTTCCTTTGATATCAATAATTCAGA